>NC_048264.2:32732663-33035694 GCF_005286985.2 Setaria viridis | reverse complement strand
GCCGCAGGGGCCCGGCTGGAGGGGGCACACCGGCGGGTGTCGGGCGGCGGGCGGCCTCCTGGCGGGGCGGGCGTGGGAGCTGGTCGGGGGCGGGGGCAGGTGGGGCGGCTGCGACGAGACCCGACTGCGGCGGCGGCACGAGTTTGAACGACGAGTTTAAACGAAGGAAGAAAGAAAGGGACGTGCAAAAGGAAGGGATGGGCGGTGTTGAGTTAAAAGGCTTGGCGCCAGGGAGGCTGGCGCAAAGGCTTGGCACCAAGATCTGTGGCGCCAAGCCTTCGCGCCTGGCGCCACGGGGGCACGCCATGGCGGGGACCTTGGCGCCATGGAGGCTGGCGCCAAGACGTTGTAGCTTGGCGCCAGCCATCCTGGCACCAAGCTAAGGGTCCATTTTTGGAATTGGTTCCGCTAGGGGCCTATTTGTGAAAAAATTTCGTGAAAAGGGCTAAAATAAAATAAAGACGGTGTTTGTATATTGCGCCCTACGCTTGGGTGTTGAGTAGCCTAGTTGTTGGATATTGATGAGGGTTTTGGGCTCTGTTCTCTCGATCTAGGTATGGTCGCCCTCCTTTATATACTCCAGGGGGCGGGATAACTAGTCGGTTACAAGGAGTAGTCCTACATCGAGATGGAGGATGGCTGCATCATGGAGATTGGTCTGGATGGAAATCTGGTGACCCCGAAAACACCACCAGCACTAGCATCATCCACGCAAGCAGCTGAAGAACCGCCATCACTACCAGCTGCTCCTGCTTCAGACGCTCCAGCACCTGCCGCCGCTGGTGGAGACCCGGACAACTCCGGGGATGACAAAGACGGTGAAGATGAGAACAACGACGACCACGGCAACAACGATGGCCATGACAACAAAAGCCACAACGACAATGACGATTGTGGAAATCTGGATAATGGTCCTTGTAGAACGGGGCCAACTTGTGAGGTTTACTCCTCAGTGGATGAGCCTGGCTACTTCCCCACTCTGCTCCGGGAAGTGCAGCAGGAGCTGGGAAAACACTGTGAAGCCTCTCTACGTCACCCTATGCGTCTCCTACTCCACATTGGATGACTACTTCGTCACCCGGGTCCAAGTCTGGGATTGTTTGGAGGCTTCCAAAGGCATGAGGACTCGCTTGGCACACGACTCCACTGTGCCCAATGCTACCTACACCGCCTCCGTCAGCTGTGCCGCCAGGAGAGCTCTGTGGGCCCTCTGCTACACCCATCGCCTGGAGTTGAGCACCACCGACTACGTCACCTTCCTCGCCATCCCAATGGAACAGAGTAGGCAGCTGTACCGTTGGGAGAAGTCGGAGAAGACCACATCAACGTCCTCGCCTAAGTCACCTCGGCTCTCAACACCGACCTCGACGGAGCCACTGCAGATCTTGCCAAGACCCACGAGGAGCTGCAGGACGCTCACGCCAAGATTGCACAGCTGGAGGCCCATCTTGCAGGAGAGGAGCCACCAGAGGAGACGGACGAGTTTCACTACCCTACCGCATCACCACCCCACAAGAGGCTCCACTACGACACGTCTAGGTCTATCACTGGTCTTCTAGGATAGGCTCCTAGGTTGGCTACCCTGATGAGGTTTCTCGATAGAACTGTTCCTGTGAGGACGTGCGATGTAATAATGCTTGTTGTGTGAACAAGTGTTTGGTTTCGAGTTTTTGTAATGACTGAGATGTTTTGTGGAGTGATGGCCACAAATGCATCATTAAAAAAAATTAAAGTTAATAGTCTATTGAGTTTAAATCTTGGCTCTCTACTCCTATACCCACTTTATCAGCTCATCATTCTTATCTGATATTCATTCCTCTAACAATCAGATGGTAAACAATAGGTCAAGAGGAGGACAAGACGTTCGAAGTCAGAGGCATGCCTACATAATCAACCAAGAGAATCAAGCACCATCTCCGCGACCAAATTCCACAATGGAACAATTCCTGGTAGCTCATATGCAACTGTTGCAGAAACTCACCGCCACTGTTAAGAATCTACAAGCCCAACAAAACCAGCAACCGCCACAAGCGCCTCAAGCACCCAGAGACAACATAGGGAATTTATGAGCCGTCACCCTCCCACTTATTCTCACTCAGTGGATCGTTTGGATCCTGATGACTGGCTGAAAGTCATCTGTAAGAAGCTAGATTTGGCATAGTGCAATGAATGAGAAAAGGTCTTGTACGCTGCAGGACGTTTGGAAGGATCTGCAGCTGATTGGTGGGATGCCTACACCACTGCACACACCGATGCCAACACCATCACCTGGGAGGACTTCAGGAACAGCTTTCGCACACACCACATTCTAGCTGGTGTGATGAAGCTCAAGTAGAAGGAGTTTTTGGCTTTGACACAAGGCAACATGACAGTCAGCGAGTACCGGGACAAGTTCACTCAATTATCTCGTTATGCACCCAATGAAGTGGACATTGATGAGAAGAGACAGGAGTGTTTCCTGGATGGTTTGATAGGGCCACTCAACTATCAACTGTAGAGTCATACTTTCCCAAACTTCCAAACACTGCTGGACAAAGCTATAGGCCTGGAAAATAAGCGTAAGGAACTTGGAGAGCAGAAGCGGAAGTTCCAATCTCAAGAGCAATCCAGCAGTAACACCCGTCCTCATTTTAACTCATCGCAAGGATCTCAATTCCTCTCTGAAGGACAAGGTGGAAGCTATCAGCAGAACCAACAGTTCCAATGTTATTATCAGCAACCCCAACGCTTCAACAAACAGGTGCAGCGCACCCCCAACCCTTAGCAAAACCGAGCAGGCAATGCAATAGGTGCACCAGTGCGGACCAACAATCCAGTTACACTAGTTCAACCCAATGGCTGCTTCAAGTGTGGTGAAGTGAGGCATTACACCAACAATTTCCCCAAGCGCAACATGCAGACCCTCCAGAATCAGAAGAGCAATGGTCAGAAGCCTGATCAGCAACCATCTCAAGCACGCAATGGGAACCCAAGTTCATAGGGCAACAAGGGCCAATAGAACTTCATGCGTGGTAGGGTGAATCATGTGACAGCTGAAACAGCCAAGGAAGCTCAAGATGTTGTGCTCGGTATGTTACTCGTTAATTCTGAACTTGCATCAGTTTTATTTGATTCTGGAGCATCCCATTCATTTATAACCGATCAATTTGTGGCAAAGCATAACATACATATGCGTCCTACGAGGAAAATTTTGCTAGTTAGCTCACCAGGTGGTGAGATGAAAACTAGTCAATTATGCCCACGGGTCAATCTGAAAATCATGGGGATAGATTTCATAGCTAACTTAGTGGTTTTAAAGTCCAATGGTATTGATGTGATTCTTGGAAGGGACTGGTTAGCAGGATGTGATGGAATTATTTTATGTGCTAAGAGGTCAGTGCTTTTAACTAGCCCTCAAGGGGATAGGATTGAGTTTGTGGCTACTGCCTCATCCAAAGAACAGGGTATAGTGAATCGGATAAAGGGAAAAATCTTTGGAGGATATTAAGGTTGCATGTGAATACCCCGACGTCTTCCCCGAGGATTTACCAGGTGTGCCACCTGACCGTGATATCAAGTTCTCTGTTGATCTTGTACCCGGCACTTCACCTATATCTAAAAGACCCTATAGAATGGATGTTAAGGATTTGGTTGAGTTAAAGAAACAAATAGAAGAATTATTAAGTAAAGGTTTTATCCATCCTAGCTCTTCACCTTGGGGAGCGCTTGTACTTTTTGTTGATAAAAAGGATAGCACCAGAAAAATGTGCGTGGATTATAGGGCTCTCAATGATGTAACCATTAAGAATAAATATCCACTACTTGGATCGAAGATCTATTTGATCAGATTAGAGGTGCAAAGGTCTTTTTCCAAAATCGATATGTGATCAGGTTATCACCGGTTAAAGATCCGACTAGAAGATATTACCAAAACAGCGTTTACATCCAGATATGGCCTATATGAATACACTGTGATGTCTTTTGGGTTGACAAATGCTCCAGCATATTTCATGAACTTGATGAATAAGGTGTTGATGGAGTATCTAGATAAGTTTGTGGTGGTATTCATGATGATATCTTGGTATTTTCTCGAAATGAAGAAGAGCATGAAGAGCACCTAAGATTAGTGTTATAGAAGCTTCGGGAAAATCAGCTATACGCCAAATTGAGTAAGTGTGAGTTTTGGTTTAAAGAAGTTTCCTTCCTTGGACGTGTTATCACCGATGGAGGAATCACAGTAGACCCAAGTAAAGTTCAAGATGTGCTGAACTGAAATCCACCCAAGAATGTGTCCGAAATTAGAAGTTTTCTTGGATTAGCGAGTTTCTCGAAAATTGTAAAACCTCTCACTTCATTATTGGAAAAAGGAAAAGAGTTTAAATGGGATGCCAAGTGTCATGCTAGTTTTGAAGAGCTGAAGAAGAGGTTAACTACTATCCCTGCGCTAATAATGCCTGATATCCACAAAGGCTTCGACATCTATTGTGACGCTTCACACCTAGGTCTTAGATGTGTACTGATGCAAGAAGGCAAAGTAGTAGCTTATGTCTCTAGACAATTGAGGAAGCATGAACAAAATTATCCTACTTATGATTCGAAATTAGCTGTCATCGTGCATGCATTAAAGATTTGGAGACATTATATGATCGGGAGCAGGTGTCAGATCTTCACCTATCACAAAAGTCTAAAATACATCTTCACTCAAAGGGATCTTAATCTACGGCAGTGTAGATGGCTAGAGTTGATCAAGGACTATGATCTGGATATCCAGTATCATCCCGGCAAGGCAAATGTTGTAGCAGACGCTCTAAGTCGAAAGGGTCAAGCTAATATGACTATAGCTCGGTTGATGTCCCAGGAATTATGTTGGGAAATGGAGCGACTCAACTTAGGAATCATTGCCCATACTGAAGCCATGACCATAGAAATTGAACCTACACTGGAACATGAGATCAGAAAAGGGCAGTTGACAGATACTAAAATTAAAGAAATCAAGACCCAAATTGGTTTAGGAAAGGCCCCGGATTTCATTGAAGATGATTAAGGAACTATTTGGTTCAGAAAAAGGATCTGTGTACCTGAAATTGACCATCTTCGTGAACTCATATTGAAGGAAGCACACGATTCAGCCTATTCCATTCACCCTGGTAGTACCAAGATGTACCAGTATTTGAAGGAGAAATATTGGTGGTATGGTTTGAAAAGAGATGTAGCAACCCACATTGCTTTGTGTGATGTATGCCAGAGAGTAAAAGCAGAACACCAAAAGCCAGCAGGTTTACTTCAGCCATTGAAAGTTCCTGCATGGAAATGGGAAGAGATCGGAATGGATTTTATTGTTGGGTTACCTCGCACTCGTGACGGCTACGATTCCATATGGGTTATTGTGGACAGATTAACTAAAGTTGCTCATTTCATACCATTTAAAACAACCTATATTGGAGCCAAGTTAGTAGAACTATATATATCAAGGATTGTGTGTCTACATGGTGTTCCAAAGAAGATAGTATCTGATCGAGGTACTCAATTCACGTCGTGATTCTGGCAAAAGCTACATAAATCAATGGATACAAAGCTTAATTTCAATTTCGCGTATCATCCACAAATAGATGGTCAAACTGAAAGGATCAATCAAATCTTAGAGGATATGTTAAGAGCTTGTGCCTTAAAATATGGAGGTAGTTGGGATAAAAGCTTGCCGTACGCAGAATTTTCCTATAACAACAGTTATCAAGCAAGTCTTAAGATAGCCCCATTTGAAGCCTTGTATGGGAGAAAATGTAGAACGCCATTGTATTGGAGTCAGACAGGAGAAAGTCAAGTTTTTGGATCGGAGATTCTTAAAGAAGCTGAAAGGCAAGTCCAGATAATTTGAGATAACCTCAAAACTGCATAGTCACGATAGAAGAGTTATGCTGATACTCAGAGGAGGGAATTGACATTCAAAGTTGGAGATTACGTGTATGTCAAGGTATCACCTATTAGAGGCCTCCGTCGATTCAAGGTTAAAGGGAAGCTGTCACCTCATTACATTGGTCCTTTTCAAATTTTGGAAAGGAAGGGAGAAGTGGCATATCAATTAGAACTACCTACTCGACTATCAGATGTCCATGACATGTTTCGCATATCTCAATTCAAAAAGTGTTTTAAGAGTGCCCGAGGAACAATTATCATTGGAAGAACTCAATGTAAAAGATGACTTGACTTATTCGAAGCATCCTATCAAGATACTAGAAACATCCCAGAGAGTCACTCGGAGCAAAGTAATCAAAATGTGCATTGTACAGTGGAGTCACCGCTCTGAAGGTGAAGCTACTTGGGAAAGAGAAGATGAGCTTTATGAAGAATTACATCAGTTGTTTCCCAATCTTTCTGAATCTCAAGGACGAGATTCTCTTTAAGGGGGGTAGGATTTGTAACACCCAAAATTCCATCACAAAAACAATGTAAGCAACTTGTGTCGGTCTAGATTTCTAAGGACTTAATAAATTTTTTAAATAAATCTCGGTCTTTAATAATTTAAACAACACTTGAATTAACTTTAGAATCAACAAGTGGTTGATGCATGCATTTCATTTCCATTCATTTTATTTCTCCGCCTCCAGCGCGCACGCCGCCGCCCCTCCGCTTCCTATCCCCACCTGTAACGGCCGCTCCACCACAGCCGCCGCTCGCCTTCTCCCCTTCCACCTGTGCCGCCTCCGCTTCCCCCTCGCCCCTATAAAACCTCCCCGCCTCCACCCGATGCTCCTCCACCCCTCTCCCGCTGCCAACCCCCACCGAAGCCACTGCCCGCACCAAGTACTGCCACCGCCGTCGACCGGCCCTCCGCCGCTGGGCCAAATCCGGCCGCTTCCGTCCGTTGGTAAGCAACCCCTCAGGTTTCCCTCGCTCTCCTCCGCCGCATGTGCCAGCCGCCCAGGGCTCCGCCGTGCTGGAGCGCCGACGAGCTTCGCCGCCAGAGCCGGCCAGAGCCCTGGCGTGAGGAAGAAGAAGCCCACCTCTTTTTCATTTAAGCCCCTACGCTTCTTACTTTTTGCTTCGCAGTCCAGCTTAGTTCAAAAACCTTTAGATTTAGGCCCTGTTTTCTTTCGCTTTAGTCCCCGAGCTTCTACATAATAGAACCCACCGTCCAGCTTGGCTCTTTTGCATGTTAAACCTTCGGTTTATACGTGTAATTATGATTTAGCCCTCGATTTCTTGCAGTTATGCCCTTGAAAGTTTCTAATCCTCGCCAGCAAGTCCCTAGAGCTTAGTTAAGCCATATCTTCATCTTTTTAACTCCATTGTCAGCGATTCTTGCGTTCACGCGATTGTCTCTGCATGAACGTTAGTTTTAGGTGTTTGTTTTAAGTCTTTTAAAATGTTTGATGTATTGTTTCTTATTTATTGTTTGTTTTGCTTGTATGATCGTGTAAACGACATACCGTTCGAGGAAGGCCACGAGTGGCAGTTAGAAGAAATCTTTCTACAGTTTGTCGAGAAAGGCAAGTGGCTTCATCCTTCATATTCTTTTTCATCTCAGTAACAGCATATTAATTCATTTTATAACTTCCTGTATTGCATAATTTGACGGGATACCTATTAAGGACTTACCTAGTGTTTTTCCCCGACCCTTGAATACTGGTTTTAAATCTTGTTGGGTAGAAATGCTTAACTGCTTACTATGGGATGGTAACATCATAATTTTTTGAGAATATTAATGATGACTTTCTTTGTTGTTATACCTAGTTAATTACAAGATCATTTATTTTAATTGGAACATGGAGAACCACCTAAGAAAATAGTACAAACACAGCATCATATGGCTCTGATCTTAGCCAATTAATTAGACATGTACTTGACTAGTGGCCTTACCAAAAGGGCAAAGAGGGGGAAGGTGTTGGGGTATAGCCCAGTCCTCTTGGAGTAGTAGCCGTGGCTAATGTGCTGATTTATTAGGGAGGGTTATGGTCCACACCGCTACTGAAACTCTAGCGGGCTGATGGTTATCTATGTGCCTTTAAAAAGGCTTCGTAGTGGACCCTCAGCCACTCACCAAAGGAAGTGTTTAAGGGCTTTGCAAACCCGGGCGATACGGGGAACACGAGCTGTGGGTAAAGTGTACAACCTCTGCAGAGTGTAAACTGGTATATCAGCCGTGCTCACGGTTATGAGCAGCTTGGACCCTCACATGATAATTAAACTTAAAGATGAAAATAAATCGTGGTTCCTTTGTTTTTAGGTAATGTTGGTTCTTTATGTTTAATTGGGTAGGTATAAACTTACACCTAGTAAATAGGTGCTTGCTAATAAAATGTAACCAACTAAAAATGCTAACCGCTGAAAGCCTATCAACCTCTCCTTATTAGCCTTGCATATTTCTCTCACTTGCTGAGTACCAACCATAAGTGTACTCACCCTTGCCCAATGCTGCTCAGAAGATTTTGATGGTCCGGAGTACTTCGATGACTACGAGGAGTTCTAGACGTGCGTTCACCAGTCAAGTGCCTGTGGAAGAAGCCGTTGCTGCTTGTACGTGTTAAGTTAATGGTAAAATGATTAAAGACCTTCGTGTCTATTTACCGGAATGTAATAAAGTTATCTATTGTTTTATTTACGTTTTGAACACTGTCTTTTGATTTATTCACATATGACGTCAACATATGTATGAGAACGGATCTTGGCATACATATGCTATGCATTCGATTTTGTCCTAAAATCGGAAGTGACAGAAGTGGTATCAGAACTGTGTTCATTGTAGGACGCTAGTCTAGATAGAAATGGTCAAAAATAAGGACTCATTTTCTTAGCAAGCCATGTCTGTTTCTCAAAAACATCTTATTTTCCTCATAAAAATCTATTTTTTCTTTGTTTTTTTTTGTCAAATTCTGGTCTCTTTTGGTTTCGAATTTGTTCTGAGTTTCTGTTCTTGTTCTGTCAGATGGCTAGGACCAAGCTTACTGCTCGCAAAAGTACTAGAGATCGTCAGGTTCGCATCACCCCCGCTCAGCCAGCTCCTCCAGCTCAGCCCGTGGAAGAAGTTGAAGAGGATCCGAAAGAGGTCTACTTCTACATCGAGATGGAGGATGGCCGCATCATGGAGATTGGTCCGGATGGAAATCTAGTGACCCCGGCAGCATCACCAGCACCAGCATCATCCGCCTAAGCAGCTGAAGAACCGCCATCACCGCCAGTTGCTCCTGCTTCAGACGCTCCAGCACCTGCCGCCGCTAGAGGAGACTTGGACGACTTCCGGGATGACAGCGACGGTGAAGATGAGAACAACGACGACCACGACAACAACGATGGCCATGACAACAACAGCCACAACGACAATGACGATGGTGGAAACCTGGATGATGGTCCTCGTAGAATGGGGCCAACTTGTGAGGTTCACTCCTCGGTGGATGACCCTGGCTACTTCCCCACTCTACTCCGGGAAGTGCTGCAGGAGCTGGGAAACAATGTGAAGCCTCTCTACGTCACCCAGTGCATCTCCTACTCCGTGTTGGACGACTACTTCATCACCCGGGTCCAAGTCCGGGAACGTTTGGAGACTTCCAGAGGCATGAGGACTCGCTCGGTGCACAACTCCACTACGCCTCACGCTACCTACACCGCTTCCGTCAGTTGTGCCACCAGGAGAGCTCTGTGGGCTCTCTGCTACACCCATCGCTTGGAGCTGAGCACCACCAACTACCGTCACCTTCCTCGCCGTCCCAGTGGCACATAGCAGGCAGCTGTACCGTTGGGAGAAGCCGGAGAAGACCGCATCAACGTCCTCGCCCGAGTCACCATGGCTCTCAACACCAACCTCGACGGAGCCACCGCAGAGCTTACCAAGACCCACGAGGAGCTACAGGATGCTCACGCTAGGATTGCACAGCTGGAGGCCCAGCTTGCAGGAGAGGAGCCACCAGAGGAGACGGACGAGTTTCACTGTGCTACCGTATCACCACCCTGCAAGAGGCTCCGCTACGGCACGTCTAGCTCTATCACCGGTCTCCTTGTTAGCCTTGCATATTTCTCTCACTTGCTGAGTACCAACCATAAGTGTACTCGCCCTTGCCCAATGCTGCTCAGAAGATTTTTATGGTGCGGAGTACTTCGACGACTACGAGGAGTTCTAGACGTGCGTTCACCAGTCAAGTGCTTGTGGAAGAAGCTGTTGTTGCTTGTGCGTGTTAAGTTAACGGTGAAACGATTAAAGACCTTCGTGTCTATTTACCGGAGTGTAATAAAGTTATCTATTGTTTTATTTACGTTTTGAATAATGTCTTTTGATTTATTCACTTATGACATCAACATATGTGTGATAACGGATCGTGACACATATATGCTATGCATTCGATTTTGTCCTAGAATCGGGTGTGACACAATGGGTGTATATAAGAAATTATCCGTGCAAAGGTTTGTAACTGGATTCAATGTTGATACCCATTAACCAAATGTCATGCAGTTATGCTAAAAATCCCCAAATATGAACAATGGCAAAAGGCACATATAAGTGGGGGGGGGGGGGGAATAAGTATTATATCTTTGACCCCCTTTTTTCCAATCATTTTTTGCATTCCTCCATGAATTGATATCTTCTCCCAGCAACGTTTTTTCTTTTGAGATTCTCCCCAGCAAATGGTTCAGTGTGTGACCAAGGCCAATATAGCAACCGAAGAAAAGCTGGTTTCTACGTCTATTTAATGCACATCAATTGGTGTGCAAATTTGTTTCCCTTGGATTTTTACAATACACGGTGCTCATATGTCTGATTCTGCCAAAAACATGCTATTTTACAATACATCTCAGTGAAGAACCATCTACAGAGCATGAAAAATTCAGATCAAGTGCACGGTCTCGATGTTATGATCTTGCAATGCAGGAGGATATGTTGTTTTTCAGGCACACGAACCAGAAGCATTTCATTTCTCCAGATAGCTCCAAAATTCAGGTTTAGCAAAGTTTAAATTATGAGTTTATGACAAGGCAAGCAAAAATTCTTCCAAACAGTAACACTGGCCCAAGCAAGATTTCTAGTCGTAAAATAAAGTTGGGTTTTGCCTCTGCAGCCATAGATCTCGGTGGAGAGTGTCCGCATGATTCACGATCTGCTCCTGAGTTGTAGTTCGAATTAATCTTTCGATTGCCTACCATAATTAAACTGGACCAGCTGAAATCGGCAGACGCTCCTACCAGAATAATTAACCAAAATGAGGAGACTGGAAGGAGGCATGGATCAACCACCACGATGGCACGTCTGCAGAAGATAGCGGCGGAACACAATCATCGAATCGACGCATGCGTCATTATCTTATCTATTAGTACTAAAAAAGTGTGTACTAATGCTATCCACAGGAATAAAAGATATGGTAAAGATATGAACACCTCCAAACATTTGAAATGGGAACCTTGATGGACATGCTTTAGATGCTCGCGGGCTTTTATTATTCATCACCTGAAGGTTAAAGGAAACAAGAAATAAACGGAAAAACAGGCATGCAGTTCAAGTGTTCAACACCCTTTCCAAAGAGGCAACGAGCCAACGAGGTAAACAGTGGTAAAAAGCTTCACTCTTTCATGCCCGGCGGCACTGCGTCCCGCGACACGGCGGCCCAAAACTCCTCGTCCTGCTCCAGCGCCGCCATGTACTCCGGCAACATCGACACCTCCACGTCGAAGCCGCCGTCCCGCCCGGGATACAACGACACCTTCCCGTCCATCTTGTTGGCCATGCCGCTGCGAGCCGCCAGAGCCTTCCCCCACCCGAAGTCGCACCCGTACATGTCGAACCGCGGCGAGCTCCCCATAAGCACGCAGTTCGTGGGGAACGACCCCGCAGCGTACAGCGCCGGGTTCGCCGCCCACGCCACCGCGCGGGCCCGGATGCTCGCGTCCGTGTGCGCCGCCACCGCCCGCCCCACCGCCGCCGCCGCCCACCCGTGCCCGCGCGCCAGCAGCTCCGACGCGAGCACCGCCTCCGTCCTGATGGCGCTGATGCTGTTACCGAAGTACTCCGCCGGAAGTGGCGGGCGCAGCCGCCCGCGGTTGTCGGCGGCCGCGTAGCACACGGTCTCCTGGTCCGGCGCCAGGCGCCGGGCGCGGGTGAAGCACCTCCACACAAGGGAGGTCAACGCCTGGAACCTCGTCAAGGCGCCTGCGCCGGCTGTGTCCCCGGCTGCCAGGAGCTCCTGCCGCGCCCGCTCCTTGAGCGCCGCCAGGGAGTTCGCTGAGAAGTGCAGCATCCGCTCGCGCAGAGGCGACACTGGCGTTGGTCTCTTGATGAGCACCGACGGGTCCGCGTACGGGAGCACGGCCGGCGCCGCCGCGCCGCCGTCGGGCAACCACCGCTCGAACAAGGGCGGCCGCGACGTCGGCACGAGCCTGGTGCGCGCGATCTCGGCCCATGCGTTGAGGAAGTTCCAGAACGCGGTGCCGTCGCAGAGCGCGTGGTTGCACGCGAAGCCGAGGAAGACGCCGTCGACGAGCTCGGTTACCTGGGCGACGAACACCGGGAGCTCGTGGCCGTCGTAGTTGACGGCACCGTTGAGCGGGAACAATGCCTGGACGATGCGTGGGACATCCGTGTCGGGAGGTATCACGTTGGCGACGGCGACGCCGTCGGCGACGGCGTGGAGGATGTCGACGCCCTGGCCGCCACAGTCTTTTATTCAGGGAAAACAAAAGTTCAACTAAGCATCAGGCATATGATATTGCCAATGAGTTCCTATTAACATCTAAACAAGTGATCTCCACATAGAAATGAAAAGAACATAGAAATGAAAAGAACCGTGATTGATTGGAATATTCGATCATTAAGTAATAAACACGGAAAAAATGAAATGTAATCTATTTTTCATTGTCTTCCAGCATGTAGGTCTCCTCAGCATCGCTAGCTTTGTATCTTAGACTTCCTTTCACTTTGTTCCACGCATAGTTAATCAATGTGACAGCTAGGTTGAGCCTGAAATTAGTTATATCCTTCTGCGCATAACAAATACAGATGCCTATTAGCTGTAATGTAAGATGGGGTATAGATTGGGTTGCTGAATTTGTGTTGTTCAACTTACCTGTGTGAATAAGGAAGATAATTTGTTTCCGGTCCAAAGCTCCATGAATTTCACCGTGAATAGTCCACACGATGCACTCTAGATCCTTTCTTGTTGCTGTGTGACGTTGAATTGATGTAAAGGACAGTGGACATCTCATCTGTATTGACCAAATACTCCGCAGATAGTAATTAGATTATGGAATGGTTAAGCAACTCGCGGAGTAGTACCATTTGACGTGCAATCAGTTGATAGTGGTTCATAAGGCATCGCAACATCTGGGATCTCTTCTTTTTCCTTGTTCTTGCTGGATCGATGACGTTTTGTGCCAATACTGTACTCATATTCGATGTTTGTTTGTTGGGTGGGTTTTTTTTGTCATTTCGATGGATTCCCCACTATAGCTTGCTCCTTTTTGTTGATTTCAGGCTTGCCTATATGTGTGTCCGTCATCTCGAGCACGACATTTGTAGGTTGTACCACTCCCCTTGATTCGTGCAAGGTTGGAATTGCTGCAAATGATGGTAGTTGAGCTTGGAAATGAATGAAGATATGCCAAATAATATGGTAACAGACTTACACGTTGTTCTTGTATTACATCATCGAACCGCTGTATTACTATTGGATATATAAGCACTTTTAGTTTTAATTTAATCCAGAAATAAATCATGAATACGATGAACAGATAGCAGATTAAACTAGATATGTCTACGCAAGATCTAGACAAGTCTATCATTGCAAATAGAATCACACATTCTACCATACTATCCAGTGCTATCAGACTTCAACAGGTCATAATACTAGTATGGAAGACATAATTTGAGATAATAGATCGTACGTTTCTTTCTTGATGAAGACCGGCTCCTGGACGACTACCGGGTACAGCAGGCGATGACGATCAGCAGCCTGACGTTGTTCGCGACGGCGAGTGACGCTCGAGTGATGAAGAGATAGACGAGCCGTGGTGAAGGAGTCGACGAAGAACTTGACGAAGCAGAGGAAGCGATCGAGCAGTCGCGCAGAGCGCTTCCCAAAAACCTTATTCGCCCTCTCCCGGTGCAGGATCGCTGAAGACGACGGTTCCGGGCAATTGGGATGGAGTAGACTACGGTGGCAGCGCAGCAGCGAGAGGAGGCAAAAACCCTAGCTCGGATAGATCTATTTTTGGTAGAGGCCGGTAGGTCGCATATATAGGAGAGCCCACGATTCTCACGTCATGATCGTGATCTAAACCGGTTAGGATTCCATATATCTCGCTGACTTAAAGACCAAGTAACCAAAAAATAAAACGGCAAAAGGAAGCCGCGCCCCCGCAAGGCGAGGGGCCGGATTTCGGCGGACCATTCACGCAGGTGCCGCGCGCCTGCGCCCTTCGCCCGGCCCGGCCCAGCCCGGCCCGGTAAGGCGAGGCGTGGCGAGCGAGCGCGCGCGTGTGGAGCTCTCCTTCTCTCCCCACACACATAGCTTGGAGGAGTGGAGACAACTTTCATATTTAAGTTGGTCATCCCTCCCCTCCACTAGCAATATGGGACTAAAGACTTGCACCACTCCACCTCTTGCCCACATGGGCCTTTGAGATTTATTTGAAATTCTGAAATTACTATGGGCTAGGCCCATTATTTCAACAATCTCCCACCAGATCTCAAATGCCCATCAGAGATTTTGCATGTTTCTCACTACTGTTTATATACTAGTGTTTCAGCGAGGACTGTTAAGTTGAACTCTCGCCTAGAGCTTCAAGCTATATTCATCCACAACTTGAACAATGGACTAAGTCTTGAATTGCAAGTTTTGTGCGAACAAGTTTCACTCAAAGTCGGAACTAGTACCTGGCTGCCTGTAGCCTACCCCGCGGGTGGGGCATATAGGTCGTACCCCCTGGTCTCTTTATGAGCTTAATAGAGATCACCCAAGTATCACAGACTGCAACCTTACAACAGTCAGGCTCATATAGGTATATTTTTCCAAGATGTTCTGCAGGGCAACATCTTTGCTAATTAAAGCCAACAAAATATATTAAGGCAGTAGTCAGCCTGCCATGCAGTGATTTGAGAGTGTTGCATCATTTCTCGAGTGGGTTAGTAGGATACTCTCATGCTATCCAATGGCTTGTTCTTCCCAGATCCTACTTCACGGGATCTCCGATCACATAGGTTGGGTTACCACCATGGTGTAGCTCATATGGGTCTCATACCCATCTCCTTTGATGCACTGTCTATCACACTACGTGACAGCCCCTTAGTGAACTGATCTGCCAAGTTCTTATTAGTTGAGATGTAATCCATTGATATTACTCCAGAGTTTCTCATTTTCCTGACAGATTTCAGACGTCTCTTAACGTGTCTTGATAACTTCATATTGTCGTTAGAATTGTTCACTTTGACTATCACCGTTTGATTGTCATAATTCATAAGTATTGCCGGCATAGGTTTCTCGACAATAGGCAAGTCCATCAAGAGTTCACATAGCCAATCAGCCTCAATTGTGGCTGTATCTAATGCTACAAGTTCTGCTTCCATGGTAGACCTTGTTAAGATAGTCTGTTTGGATGACCTCCATGAAACAGCACCACTACCAAGAGTGAAGACGTATCCACTTGTGGCATACAGTTCATCAGCATCAGATATCCAATTTGAATCACTATAGCCTTCCAGTACCGCAGGATACCCGGAGTAGTGAATTCCGTAATCCATAGTACCAACTAAATAGCGCATGACTCACTCAAGCGCACGCCAATGATCATCTCCCAGATTAAAGGTAAACCGCATCAGTTTGCAAACAGCATATGAGATGTCAGGCCTAGTAGCACTAGCTAAATACATAAGTGATCCAATAATCTGAGAGTATCTTAATTGGTCTCTACCAATTCTCTTGTTTTTCCGAAGTATCAAGCTTGGATCATAAGGTGTGGGAGAAGGCTTACTGTCCTTGAAGCCAAACCGGCTCAAGACCTTTTCCACATAATGAGATTGCGTGAGAGTAATCCCATTCTCTCCTTTGATCAACTTGATATTCAGAATTACATCAGCCTCTCCCAGATCTTTCATGTCGAAATTTTGGCACAGAAATGACTTGGCCTCTTTAATCACATCAAGATTTGTACCAAAGATCAGTATGTCATCGACATACAAGCACAATATTACTCCCTCACCCCCACCATGGCGGTAGTACACACATCTATCAGACTCATTGACAGAAAAGCCTGATGATATGAGTGTAGTATCAAATTTCTCATGCCACTGCTTAGGTGCTTGTTTCAGGCCATACAAAGATTTCAGCAATTTACACACCTTGTTCTCTTGACCCTTTATTACAAACCCATTAGGCTGATTCATATAAATTTCCTCATCCAACTCTCCATTAAGGAAAGCTATCTTAACATCCATCTGATGGACGAGAAGACCATGTGAGGCAGCAAGGGAAAGTAATACTCGAATACTGGTCAATCTCGCAACAGGTGAGTAAGTGTCGAAGAAATCTTCGCCTTCTTTCTGGGTATAACCCTTAGCCACAAGTCGAGCCTTGTACTTATCAATAGTACCATCGGGCCTAAGATTCTTTTTGAACACCCACTTGCAACCCACAAGTTTACAACCATACGGTCGATCAACAACCTCCCAAGTTCCATTAGAAAGAATAGAGTCCATCTCACTATGGATAGCTTCTTTCCAATCATCTGCATCTGGAGATGCAAATGCCTCTAAAATAGTCTTAGGAGTATCATCTACGAGATAGACAGTGAAATCATCACCAAAGGACTTTGCAATTCTTTGTCTCTTGCTCCTCTTAGGAGCTTCACTGTTAACCTCCTCATGAACTGGCTCAAGTGTTTGTTCAGCATGATTAGGAAGTACAATAGGTTCAGGAGTTGTCTCAGCAATCATATCAGAAGATAGTCTAGACATACTATGCAATTGTTTCATAGGAAATATATTCTCAAAGAAAGTAACATCACGAGACTCCATCAAGGTATTAACATGAACATCAGGCACCTCTAATTTAACCACTAAAAATCTATAGGCTATGCTATGATGAGCATATCCCAAAAAGACACAATCCACAGTTTTAGGTCCCAACTTACGTTTCTTGTTGATTGGCACACTAACTTTGGCCAAGCAACCCCAAGTGCGTAAGTATGAAAGTGATGGTTTTCTTCCAATCCATTATTCATAGGGAGTTTTCTCCTTATTCTTCATGGGTACTTTATTCAGGACATGATATGAAGTCAATACAGCCTCCCCCCACCATGCCTTAGATAATCCACTGGTGTCTAACATGGCGTTCACCAAGTCAGTCAAAGTGCGATTCTTTCTTTCAGCAACCCCGTTTGATTGGGGCAAATAGGGAGGCGTCTCATGTATAATACCATGTTCTTCACATAATAAGTCGAAATCATTAGAGAAATACTTGCCACCACGATCAGACCTAATTCTCTTGATCTTTTTCTCAAGTTGATTCTCAACTTCAGCCTTATAGATTTTGAAGTAGTTAAGAGCCTCATCTTTCGTTTTTAATAAATATACATAGCAATATCTAGACGCATCATCTATCAAAGTCATGAAATATCTTTTTCCACCTTTGGTCAACACACCATTCATCTCGCATATACCAGAATGAATTAGTTCAAGTGGTGCCAAGTGTCTCTCCTCGGCTACCTTGTGAGGTTTTCGAGGTTGCTTAGATTGCACACAACTATGGTACTTAGAACCTTTGACAATGGAAAAATTCGGAATTAAACACAGGCTGGAAAGTCGAGACATAGAACCAAAATTCAGATGACATAAACGTGAATGCCAAACACTAGCATCACTCTCATTAATACCATCACAAATATAGTTCACAGACTTATTGCAATAATCTGAAAGAGAAAAGCGGAACAAGCCTCCGCACTCATAGCCTTTACCAATAAATTGTCCACTCTTAGACACGACAATTTTATTAGACTCAAGCACTACCTTAAAACCATCCCTACACAAAAGGGAGCCACTAACTACATTCTTCCTGACAGAAGGGACATGCTGCACGTTCTTCAGATGCACGATCTTTCCTGAAATAAACTTCAGATCTACCGTATCAACACCATGAACAGAAGCATGTGACCCATTCCCCATTAGGACGGAGGAATCCCGAGCGACCTGGTAAGATGAAAACAAGGAGGCATCAGCGCACACATGAACATTAGCACCAATATCAAGCCACCAAGTATTAATAGACTGAAACACTGAAAAAATAGAAGGTAAATTACCATACCCACTATTTCCATCTCCAGCGCTGGTCACCATGCTCACAGACTTCTGCTGTGGAGGTTTTCTTCCTTTGCGGTTTGGACACTTCTTTGCCCAATGGTCAGTAGAACCGCACACGAAGCATCCCTCGTTCTCCTTGTTCTTCTTCTTCTTGAAGGTAGTGGACTGCTTAGGCTTATTGTTCTTGCCCTTGCCCTTGCCACCATTGCCATTGTGATGTGATTGGTGCACCATATTGGCACTGGTCTGACCCTTAATAGCTTTAGATCGTCCATCTTTAGCCCGAGCTTTCTCCTCAACATCAAGAGACGCAATCAAGTCTGAAACAGAAATTTCTATCCTCTTGTGTTTGAGAGAAGTGGCGAAATCCCTCCAGGATGGAGGTAACTTGGCAATAATGCCCCCAGCCACAAACTTGTCAGACACGACAATCTTTAGCAGATCGAGTTCCTTCACCATGCACTGTAATTCATGAGCCTGAGCGACTACAGATTTTCCGTCAACCATCTTGTAGTCATGATACTGCTCAATGATGTACAGTTCAGTGCTAGTATCCGAGCCACCGTAGTTGGCAGTCAGATCATCCTACAACTCCTTTGCAACCGTGTGATGAAGGTACACATCCTGCAGATGTTCTGCAAGTGCACCAATCACAGCGCCCAAGAGGATTGTGTTGGCTTCCGAATATTCTTTCTCCTTTTTAGGAGAGAGAACCCCTTCCGGCTTGCCATTGGACACCCAGAACACCTTCATGGCAGTAAGCCAAAGCGTGGCTTTCACCTGCCACCTCTTGAAGTGCACGCCAGCAAACAGTGCTAGCCTCAGTGCATTAAGAAATCCAGCCATAAAACTAAAGTGCCTACAATAAGGTTTTTGGATTGTTGGATATATAAGCACTTTTAGTTTTAATTTAATCCAGAAATAAATCATGAATACGATGAACAGATAGCAGATTAAACTAGACATGTCTACGCAAGATCTAGATAAGTCTATCATTGCAAATAGAATCACACATTCTACCATACTATCCAGTGCTATCAGACTGCAACAGATCATAATAGCTAGTATGGAAGACATAATTTGAGATAAGAGATCGTACGTTTCTTTCTTAATGAAGACCGGCTCCTGGACGACTACCGGGTACAACAGGCGACGACGATCGGCAGCTTGACGTTGTTCGCGACGGCGAGTGACGAAGAGGTAGACGAGCCGTGGTGAAGGAGTTGACGAAGAACTTGACAAAGTGGAGGAAGCGATCGAGCAGTCGCGCATAGCGCTTCCCAAAAACCTTATTCGCCCTCTCCCGGTGCAGGATCGTTGAAGACGATAGTTCCGGAGACCTGCTCTCCCAATCGCCGGTGCACGCCGACAATCGGGATGGAGTAGACTACGGTGGCGGCGCAGCAATGAGAGGAGGCAAAAACCCTAGCTCGAATAGATCTGTTTTTGGTAGAGGCCAGTAGGTCACAAAAGGAAGCCGTGCCCCCGCAAGGCGAGGGGCCGAATTTCGGAGGACCATTCACGCAGGTGCCGCGCGCCCGCGTCCTTCGCCCCGCCCCGCCCCGCCCGGCGAGGCGCGGCGTGGCGAGCGAGCGCGCGCGTGTGGAGCTCTTCTTCTCTCCCCACACACATAGCTTAGAGGAGTGGAGACAACTTCCATGTTTAAGTTGGTCATCCCTCCCCTCCACTAGCAATGTGGGACTAAAGACTTGCACCACTCTACCTCTTGCCCACATGGGCCTTTGAGATTTATTTGAAATTCTGAAATTACTATGGGCTAGGCCCATTATTTCCACAATTACATCATCGAACCGCTTGTTAAGTGCATTGAACCTGTCATCAATTTGTTTTGATAGTGACATGTACTGATTGGTAATGAACACTTGGAGTTCCTGCATAATTTTGGAATTGCTATCTGCTTGTCCTTGTCCGATTATTCTGTTGTTGTGTGGCATTAGGGGATGGATGAATGGGTCCTCAGTAAAGCTAATGATAGGGTCTTCAGAATCTGATTCGTCATCAGTGTTACCCTCCAAGGGACCATTAAAGTTGCACGTCATGTTGTATTGATAAACTGATCAGAAAAACTCTATTGTTGCAGGCAAAATTGAACTTACTGGATAGAATGGCGCAGGTGTAATTGGATCAATTCCCGGTGGTGCATGCATCTTCTGTTGCGCAGGTGATGTATGGTCCTTCTACTGCACCCAAGAATTAGCTCTGACCGCATCCATGTCGAGGAGAGGGAGGAGGCGTGAGAAGAGGGAGATTGATTAGCTCCGTCCACGTTCTTCTGTTGCACCGAAGAGGGAGGAGGCGTGGTGTATGGTCGTTCTGTTGGATGGGGGTTATTTATTTATATAGGGATGTGGTTGGAGTTTTGGACTGGTTGGATTCCTTTAATGTTCACGTTGGAGATGTTGTTCTGTTCAGAGTTTTGATTCACGTTAGAGATATTGTTCTGTTCAGACTTTTGATTCACGTTGGAGATATTATTCTGTTCAGACTTTTAATTCACGTTGGAGATATTCCTTTTCCAGTTCTGATTTCTCCCTATCTGAAGTCCGATCCTTTCCACGCCTTCGCATGACCTGCCGCTGCTAGCAACAGCGCCGTTGTCTCCAAAAATTTGCAGAGTGCGCATACGTAGAAAGCCGCGCCTTTCAAGATAGAAGCAGGAATCCTTTCATGTGGCAGCTCTGCTCAGCATGACTTCTGCTATCTTATTTTGCTAACCTAGCACTCCCTTATTTTGCTACCTTCATGCTTCGTCACAGAATGCACTTCAGATGTGCAGGATTCAGATAACCATAGCATACAGGATTAAGCATCTCCAGGATTCAGAGATGAGGACAACAAAGTGCGTTGATTCAAGTGGCTTTCAAGCAAAAATCTCCACTGGAACGTACCCAGACATCAGCATTAAGACTATTGTACGAGGAAACAGATTGTACCGATTACACTCCAAGCAGTGGCAATGCAAAAACCCTGTCTAACTTAAATACGGAAAAAAAGAAAGAGAACAACAATGTCTAAGAGCATGGATCTCACTGATAAGATTAGCAGGTCTGCTCTTCCATCAGTTCCATCTCGTGGGGTTTCATCGAAGAGAACAACAATGTCCTCCGCTGCAAATGCATTGTCAAGAAGTATTGATCTTGCTGATAAAATTGACCGCTTGGTCTCTTCGTCAGTGTCATCACGAGGGGGTTCACCAAGAAGATCACCTGCTTCTAGTGGTGCAAATGATGTGCCTAAAAGCATCGGTGTTGGTAAAGATCTCAAGCCTGCATCCTTGGGAATTTCATTAAGAAGGGCATCACCAATAAGAAAAGCTGCATCAGATGGCACTAGAACCTAGCAGAGAGCATGGATCTCACTGAAAATGATAACAGTACACTCTCCTCATCAGTTTCATCACCCAGCATTTCACCAAGTGCATCGGTGTCAAGTGTGTCTAATGCTGCATCGCAGACTACCACAAAATCATCTGAGACACTAAATGGACCCGTTTCCAACCTGTCTTCATCAAGAGGACTTTCACCTAGAAGAACAACTTCTGGTGGCATTGGTACTTTATCGAAAAGTGTTGATTTCCCTGAAAAAGATAGGAGACCAGCTTCATCAAGAGGGGTTTCACCAAGAAGGTGACTCGCCTCTGATGGTGTTAATGATATTGCGAGAAATATGGATTTTGCTGAAAAGGACAACAGAGTAGTCAGCTCGTCAATTCCACCTCGAGAGGTTTCTCCAAGGCGAAGACTTGCTTCTGATGGTGCCGAGCGCTGACGGTGGTGGCGGCCGAGCGCTAGTGGTGGTGGCGCGACGGGCGGGGCGGTGCGAGGGCGTGGCGGCACGACCGGCGGGGTTGCATGCAGGCGGTGGAGGCGTGGCGTGGCGTGTGGGATGGGGGCGGGGCGGCTGTGCGGATCGCGGGGAACCGGCAGCACGTGGGGAAAATGGATCGCGGGGACCGGCGACGCGCGGGGAAAATGGATAGTGTGGGGAAAATGGCTCGCGAAAAAAAATTCGCCAAATAATATATGTTGTGTTAATTACAATTGTACCCATGCTAAAAAAGAACCTATACTCTATACTACCACCTGGTAGTATTGTGCACCATAAAAGAACTCTTCAAATTCATTCCTAAAGGAAATTTTCCACACATTAAATAAAAAGTTATAAACCATGTAAATTTGTCCCTCGTACATATTAGAGTAAGTTTAATTGAACTTTGATCTTTAGAAAAAGAAAAAAAGAGGCAGGTGGTTTATTTTATCACTAAATAGAGATGAATATTATATGATAGCAGCAGAAAATTCTTTGTCCTTGAATCAGGGTATTCAGAAAGACAGGTTGTTCCAGCTAGATACCATCAAGAATTCCTGACTATTGCATGGGAACACATTCATGTTGGAAGTATTTTCCCTTTCCAATATTTTTCTATTGGGGGTTCTCTCATTCCTTTTATTGAGCAAATGATGCGAATCAGGCTTTAATGAGTTCTAATAGCATGCTTCCAACACGGTTTACACATAGAAGTGGATCTAAGCCAAATGTTAGGGGGTTGGCTCTGATACGGGGTGTCGACCTTCTTGAAATAGAATCTGAATACACCGTGAAATGCGACGAATTGGATGAACAACACGTTGCCCGTGCAGCACATCTTTCATCTCGAGTTCACAAAACTACACGGTTGATAAGTAGTCCACTCGACCACGCAGGAGTGGATTGAATTATTGCCACCTCAATTCCCAGCGGAGAAGAAGAACAATCTATGGCAGCAACTCCAAATTTCTTAATTAGAAGTTTATTTTTTTAGTAGGGACTGCCTATATTTTAGGATTTTGAATTTCCCGCACAACTCCAGTGACATCCTCATTTGAGCATCTACTTCCCTTCTTTTTTCACGAAAGATGAGCTCACACTTCTTATGACAGGTGGGAACCATTCGCCAGTGGCATATGTTCCTTCTCTCTCTCGTCGTTCTTCTCCGTCTTCTCGCCGCCCATCATCATCAGAAGAGCATGAAGAGCATGACCCATGGTGATGGGGCGGAGTGGGAAAACGAGATGCCCAGGCCCGACAAGCCATTGGAAGCTTGGCCCCATCTGAAGAAGTTTTGCCAACTCATTATATTCTGTTTGGTAGGGATTCTTTATTGATTTCTCCAACGTTTTTTTTGATAAAGCTTTGCCAAAAAGGAATCCGCTTTATCAAAGAAACCCATAAAAACTCTGATCTCTAATAATTCTCTAACAAAGAAGAGATATCTGAGTTCTTTCCTCTAACGCCTGGTTCCCTTTTAGATCCGTGCCAAACAAGCATTTGCTCCTTGCTTGAGTATTCGGCCCAGATTTTGGACCAGTTGCATGGGGAAACGGAGGCTCCTTCCGTGTACTGGATAAAAGCAACATGGCTTTAAAGCTCATTAGACCTAAATTAGAAGATTCAACATTGTGTATCAGATTTAACATTTTAGCATATCAGATTCAACATTTGTTTAAAATCATATCAACATTTGCAAAATACTTAATTCAACATTTTATAAAACATACATTCAACATTTCAAAACACATATTTCAACATCTTGAAAAAACATATTCAACGTTTTTCTAAACCTACATTAATATTTTTTTAAAGAAAATATTCATTGTTTCCTCTTCTCCTCTCCGGTGCTGGCAGAGGCAGCAGTCGGGGAGGTGCCGCCGCCGCCGGCGGCGCCAGCAGCATCGGTGGTGGTGGCGCAGCTCAGAACGACGACAACGGGAGGAGCGGCGGCGGGAGGAGCAGCGTGGCGTGGCACACGGGAGGAACGGCGTCGTGGGCTCGCGGGAGGAGGAGCGGCGGGTTTATGGCAGAGCTAGGGTTGAGGGAGGAGCTAAATCCAACGGTTGAAGTTTCACGTACGAATCTTAAACACACTGGAAGCCAAGTAACTAAATAGCTACCGGAAATCAGGATCCACGCGGGGAAACTGTGTGTATCTGTTTGGGCCTTGTTGTCTGCTCTTATAATTGCACTTGCGGGCCCAGAAACGGCAGGCCAGAATCATGGGGGAGTCGACATCAAGGCCCACACGTCATTTTCCTTGGCCTCAGCGATCTGCAGGGGAAACATTTTGCTTGCCAATTCCCGCCACCCGAATCGAAATTGCCATGGCACCTGCGAGTCCGCTGAACTCGTCTTGCTGCGTGGCTAAGTGATTGTGCGTCTTCTAACTGCTGCACTGCTACTGTAGTCTACTCCATTCCTAGTGTTAGCGTGCCCGACGAATAGAAGAGTTGGTCTCCGAAACCTTTTTACGTTTGTGGGAGAGAACGAATAATGTTTGAAAAACACTCTGCGCGCAGCTGCTCAAATTTGTCATCGCAGCTCATCTTTCCTGCTACATCGACCATCACATCGCTTCACCGTGTTCACGGACTGCACCAGCATCAGCCACAACTTTCTCGTATGAAAACGTATAGTACGTATGACGTGTCCTGATCCAATATTTAATTATATTGTATGATATCATGATTACCATGCTCATGTTTCCTAATATGTTATAGAATTGTATGTTAGGGTTTATTCTTGTTATATTTTATTTAGTTCGGAATTTAATACTGTAGTTTATGAATGCTTCCAAGAAGACTGAGCAAGCAAATGGATGGCACTGCTCTTAGTTTACGAGCTGGGGAACTCTTAGCTACAACGTGGAAAAGAAACAAACTGATAAGTTTGAAGTTAGCAGCTGATGGCCGGCGAGATTATATTATATCAACTTGGTAAATTTCACATGCCACACGTCGTCGCATCCACATTATCTTCAGTTCTTCACCTTGTCCTTGGTCTCCTGCCTGCAGACTATTTAGATGGCTATTTCGTTGCATCCCCAGGCTGCACCATCGTTATACTACTACCACCAAAACAGTACTAGTGTACTGTGCCACCTTGCTCATGCAGTCATGGCCTGTAATGTGCTGTGTGTAGCGGCGCAAGCTACAGCCTCTCTGCAGTCTGTACTCTGGAGTGAGAGAGCCTGTGCAAGTGCAATTGTGGACACCATCTCTGGCTGATCCAGGCGTCTGAATCGTTGTCGGAAGTCTAGTTCTCCAGTATAATAAAACTGTGGAAGTCTGGAAGGGGGATCGGATCGAGCCGGGCCCAAACCTAGGTAGCTTGCTTCTTGCCGGTTGGAATATAATTATGTCGTATGAAGTGTGTCTCTAGTCTAGCTACATAATAGGACTATGCACTATGCTATTGCTAGACTGACAGTGTAATTCTATTAAGCTCGGGATCATTAGTTCATTACACATGCATGTGTCTACCTTGGTCTACTTAGCTTTTCAGCTCAGAAAATGCATTGGTCGAGGACCCTGTTCATTGCAGTATAGTAGCACTACTTCCCAAGAACACATAATTTGAAATCAGGAGATGCCATATTTCAGGTGGTCGAATTTTCATTTTTTTCACATGATTTTCCATCCTTGTACACCAAACCTAGACATCATCTACATGTTCTTCTTACTCTAGTCAGTATTGTTTGCCTTAAGCTCACCCTAACTTCAGTAACCTCCACTTGCCTCTGGTAGTAGAAAACACCATATTTTTACCTAGAGAATTGCCATAGTTTTCCGTGGTGAAAGAGAGGAGATTCCGAGGCATGCATGACACATGGCCTATTCACCTACTGCTAGCTCTTGACAGGACAGTGCGGCATGGCCGCGAGAGGCAGGTATGTTCCTCTTCATGTGCTCAGGTAAACGGTAAACTAGCAGACTACACCTTGCACTCGCACACACAGGGTCCCGAGATTCTGTGTAGTCCTAGTCTTTGGCGGCCCCCTGGACACAGGAAAAAAGACAAACGAGACAGGACGTCGACTCGTCGAGCATGGCGTACGTGTTTGGCTGCTGGCAGAGTACGGACTGCGCACCTGCGCCGCCGGCCGATTCCACTGAAAAGCGGCAGGAACCGAGAACCAACGCCGCGTACGCGCGGCCCTGGTCGCTCCGACGATCCTCGCTTGATTCAGGTGCATGTGTATTGCGCTGGAGCTCGTAGCGCCGAGCCGTCCAAGCATGGCCGGGACGGCGTGGCGCGGCGGCGAAGCGGCGTACAGCGCGACCGCCTCCATGTGCGCACCGCGGCGGCGGAGGGAATAGTGACGTATAGTTGTTTGTCTTGGACACTTGGTAGCGGTGGTGTGTGAGACCGGGCACGGATCAGGATTTTATGGTGATTGTTGTGTACCCGCAACAGCAGATTCTTTTATGGCAAAATAGGCAAAATCGTCCCCAACTTTCCAAAAGAGTCAAGTTCGCTCTTGACCTTTCAAAAGGATCAATATAGTCCCTCCACTTTCCTTTTTATCAAATGTATCCTTGTGCTGATGTGATCCTGCATGGTGGTATGAGATGAAAATAAAAGTCCGTTTTGCCCTTATCTCATGCATAATGACAGGTGGGACCTACGTGTCAGGATTTTTGCAACGAATTATAAATACACTGCCCTAGCCATGGCAATTTGCAACACGGTTGAAGAAGAACAAGTTAGAGAGAGCACGTACACACATATACACAGTCTCGGTCTCCGTGGACGAAGGATCAAAGCTTCTGTTCATGGCTAGTATGGCGGCGAAGACGTGGGTGCTGATGGCACTGATGATGTGCGCTGGTGTAGGGCTCGGTGGTGATAACGACGGCGCTGGCTGCTGCAGCCTGAGCTCGCCGCCGAACTACCACAGCGCGCTGGCCAAGTCCATCCTATTCTTCGAGGGGCAGCGGTCGGGGCGGCTGCCGGCGAACCAAAGGGTCAAGTGGCGCAGGGACTCGGCGCTCAACGACGGCCAAGCTGAGAATGTAATTAGTTAACTTTTGATCATTCATATATACTGGTTGATTCAACAATCAGCATTATGACGTTGTTTTCTGTTTTACATTTTGGAAGGATCGTAAAAGATTTTTGCAGTATGTAGGTCCCACCTATCATTATGCATGAGATAAGGGCAAAATAGACATTCCACATTCATCCCGTGCCACCATGCAGAGCCACATCAGCATAAGGATGTGTTTGACCTAAAAATGAGAGTTAAGGGACTATATTGACCCTTTTGAAATTGTGGAAAGTTGGAGATCATTTTGGATATTTTGCCTTCTTTTATTTAGTTTGGAGCGAGGCGAGCCAACATGCATGGTTAGTGTCCCCACATATCTGAGACTAATTTCAGCGTCATCATCAATTGATCATTGCGTTTATATGATGGTATAACACAGGGCCTGTTTGGTTTCACATGCTTATGCATAAGCAACTTAAAATAAGCAAATAAGTTGCTTATGAAACCAATCACTCTTGCTTAGGTTGCTTATTATAAGCAAATAAGCAACTCTTGGATTGCTTATGGTTGCTCATGAGGACTAAAAGGTGCACTTTACACCTCCTGCCCTCATTCAATGCACCCTACCTCTCTCTCTCCCCCCTCCCCCGTCACCACTCACCAGCTCCCCTTCCTCCGCGCCACCCGCCGCCGCTCCCCCGCGCAGACCCGCCGCGCGCTCCCGGCCGCCGCCACTCCCTGAGCCGCCCGCCTTCGCGCCGCCCGCCGCCACTCCCGGCCGCCGCCCGCCTCCGCGCCACCCGCCGGCCACCGCCCGCTGCCGCCCACTCCCGCGCAGACCCGCCGCCGGCCCCCGGGATCGGGCGTGTGCAGGAAGAAGAAGGGTGGGGAGGCAAATTGGAGGGGTAGCAACACAAGGAGCAAATATGACAATGTCCATCTCATAAGCAGGGTATCCAAACAGCTAGACTAAAAATAAGCAACTCCAAATAAGCAACTTTAAGTTGCTTATAAATAAGCAACTCAAACCAAACAGGCCCACAATATCATTTGTGTCTTCCTCTTTTTCGATAGAGGCACCGCCTGTGGATGTTCGTTTATGAAATATATCTACTGAAGCATCTACACCATTTTTGCATCTTTGATAAGTACGTGTTTCGGTGATAAATAAGAATAATATTATTGTGATTAACAAAATTATTTTAAAAGATAATTAAAATTGTTTGTATCTCATTGAGTTAAGTGGAAGATGACCCCCCAATTTGAATTGAAACATGTGCAAGCAACTTTGGATCTGAAGGATAAGGATCTTTCTAGAATCAAAACATATCTGGTCAAAATTAAGACATCATGCATTGTCCTTATTTGATTACCGTAGTTCATGATGATGCCATATCTTGGTGTTTCTTTGTATATTGCACGACTAGCTAGAGCATTTGGGGAAAAAGACGTTTGGTCTGAGAAATAGGGTGATCAATTATATTCCGACTCACATTTTCTTTACTAGCAAGTATGCCCATGCGATGCTACGAGTCAAGGCATATGGCAAGCACAGCAACGCGGAGTGAGATGTCCAGCAATGAAGACTCTGTTGCTTTCTCTGGTTGTAGTGAAGAGGGAGTAGAGATGCTGGCAACATGGCGAGTCTCGTTGGGCATGCACGCTGGTATCCACGACGTCTACAGATGCACTACGACCACCTCTTTTTGCAAGCCTCTTGCCATTAAGCGACGTTCTCATCTTAGGACCACCGCCTGTTGCTGAGCACCTGCCGCCCATCTCTCTTCTTGTTTTATCCAATCTGCTCCTCCATCCCAGATTTGTGCTTTGGGTAGGGTTGTGCCGTATTTGAGGAGGAAACCAATTGAGCTTCAACATGGAGGAGTCTTGCTTAGAGTAGAGAATGTTCTACTCAAATCTTCTCGGGCCGGAGAGGGGGATCTCTTAAGCAGAGTATTCCAAGTTTAGGGCTAGTGGAAGCATTGAAGAGGATATCGTTTTCAAAGAAGGCATGGGGTCCTTTCGTCTTTGTAGAGACTTTCACAATATACTAGTGGATAATACCATACAAGAAGTGTGTGGGTAGGAAAATAATTGGATGAGTCACTGGACCAAGGGCCCACCTTTCCATGACATACATCGAAATTGGACCCACATATCAATGGTAAAAATTGGACCAAATAAAAAATTGGAACAAAAACCTTGCTCACTTTATAAATAGGTATAGATTGGTTTATGAAATAGAATAGGCTCCGTCACCATCTTATCCCTCACAACTTGTACATAGAATTAAGACATCATGCATTGTCCTTATTTGATTATCTTAGAATAATACACAACGATGCCATATCCAGATTGTTTTACATATTGTACAACTAGCTACGAGCATTTGAAAATATAAAACTGTGTTTGGTTTGAGAAATAGTGTAGTCAAATATCTTCTTCTTACTTGTTAAACTTACAATAATGTGCTTGTCAAAGATGTGGTGGTCAAACATATTCAGATGAGACACAACTGCAAGTTCTTGATTTGGATCATTCTGGAGGCCTACCGACAGGACGGGACGGTGCTTATTGGCCTACATCCAAAATCAATGTTTTTTTTAATGTTATAGGGAGGGGGGAGAATCCTGCACCTGATTCATTAAAATAGCCCATACCGACCCACATGATAGAGTTTTAGAGATGCTTTACATCTTGAGGTTTACATTGCCGTAGAAAATAAATTACACCATGCATCGCACACGGAAGCTTTTGATGGCTTCACCCGGCAACGCCACAACGCCACGTCTGTCTTGCAGGCCATCAGCATTTGCCTCAATATCATGTGTTCCTCACAGAAGACAACTCCATTCCTCTGTTTCCAGAGCTGCCAGCAGCACAAGAGGATCAGGGTCTCGAAATGCATACTTGGAACGTGAGCTGAGCGCGGCAGCTCATCAAGTGCTATGGTGGTGATGCCCTCCGGTAATTCAAAATGGAGTGCCTGCTAGAAATCCCGGGCAAAAGGGCACTGGAAGATGATATGTGTTGCAGTTTCCTCCGCTGCACTACACACCTCGTAGGTTGCTTCCATGACCACATGTTTCTTTAGGAGATTGGTTCGACATTGCACTCGGTCTTGGACAAGCAACCAAGCGAAGAACTGAACTCGTGTCGGCACCCTGTTCTTCCAAACGAACTTGGATATAGAGGAATCGGTGCCTTGGGTGGCCAACAATAGTTTGTATAGTGGCCCTGTGTGTAGTTTCCCTCTAGGCGCTGCGAACGGGCAGAGCCGTGTGTCGTCAATGCTTGAGAGAGTCACAAGCTCCTTGATTCTACTCACCTCATCAAGCTCCTATCGTGCCATGTTTGTCGGGCGCAGCACCAAGTCCTGTTCCAAACCATGGTCGAGGGCTTCCCGAATAGTGTGATTGGAACGCTTGCAGTGGCTCAAGAGCACCGGGAAGGTAGGAGGCTCCAGTAGCTCAATGCTCCCCAGCCCACAGGAAACCTCTTTGTCTCTAACAAAATTTGGAGATGAACCCGGGAGGAAGTGGGATGGCACACATCAGGTATATGAGCTGGCTGTCAAGAACCGAATTGATCAGAACCGTGTCCCATTGGATTGAGGAGGAAGGATTGCCACCCTGCCAAGTATCTGTCAGTGCGCTCAATGTATGGATCAAAGGCGGTGAGCCTGAGCTTCACACAAAAGAGCGGTAGACCAAGGTATGTTTGGGGGAAACCTTCCTATCGGGATCCAAGAGCCTGAATACATTGTGAAGCAGTCAAGTCATTGATATGCATCGGCACTGCTGTGCTCTTTGTGAAGTTGATCAAGAGTCCAGTAGCTTTGGAGAATTGATTGAGCAGTTCGCGTAGTCTGATCACATCGTCCAATTCACTCCGAAGGAGAATGAGTGTATCATCCGCGTACAATAACATGGTGCACACGCTGTCCTCCACAAGTGGGTGATGAACTTCACCATCTTGATTGATCATGGACCAGAGAACATTGGTAACCAATAGAAACAGATAAGGTGACATTGGGTCTCCTTGGCATAGTCCACGGTGACACAGGATCCATGGACCAGGGCAACCATTTACCAGCACTGCTGTTAGAGAGGTGTTTAGGATTTGCCTGACCCACGTGCACCATTGTTCATTGAAACCCCAAGCCATCATGATCTTCATCAGCCCTTCCTAGTTGACGGTATCAAATGCTTCGGCAAAGTCTAGTTGGAGGACAAGAGTCAGTGCCTTCCTCTTGTAGCAAACTTGCACAAGCTCTGTAGCGTAGACAAAATTCTTCAAGATTGACTGCCCCTTGAGGAATCTTGTTTGATCAATGTCAATCATCTCCACAATTTCTGCTTGCAGCCGGATGGTTAGGATTTTGGCAAGGATTTTGACACAGCAGTTTTGCAGGCATATTGGGCGGAAGGCATCTGTTGTGGCTGCACCTGGTTTCTTTGGCAGAAGCACCATGTAGGCTCTATTGATTCTTGCCAATTCCACTTCCCCTCGGTGGAACGCATTGAGGAACACCATGACCTGAGGTTTCACCGTGGCCCATGAGCGCTGTTCCGATTCATTGCACAGACGGCCTGCAGCGCTTCTTGGTCCGTGAATGGTGCAGTGAGCGTGTCAGAGGCCCTCCAGCTATCCTAGTATAAGGCGACGACATCGAATTCCAAGTCAGAGACGCCGGTTGTGCCCATAATTCTCTTGTAGTAGCTGGTGAGTGCCGCGGTTTTCCCCTGGTGAGATGTTACCATGACACCGTTGTTGATGCCGGTTTTTGACACGTGTTAGGGTTGGCGTCAAGAGGAGAAGAAAGTGGCCGATGCGATTAAACAAGAGGCTATGGCTAAAGAGATTGGCCAATAAAGCTACAGTCTTTCGGCCGATTAGCCGATGAGATCGATGGGGACTGGCCGATTGGAAGCTAGAACAGCTCGGCCAATATCGGCCTGAATGGGCTGAGGTGGTAACAAGATGAAGACAGGATTGGCCCATAGAGGGTTGGATGGTGTTCGACTCCGATGCGAGTTGTATCCGTATGTAAACATTTGTTGCTTTGAATAAAAAATAGAATATTGAGTCGTAGTCGGTTAGGAAACGAGTTGTAACAGGGTATAAATAGGTGTCCCGTGGGGCTGGCAAAATCATTAACAAACATCAATACAAATCTACTTTTCCACGCAACTTTATTTTCAAGTCGGCGACTTCGCCAAACCTTTTTCTTTTCATGAGTTCGTGCGAGTTGGCAGGACTGCATCAATGTGATCTCCGGCCAATTTGTAAGTTCCACGTTTCGAGTAATATCTAAGCTTTAACTTCGGGTGCATTGCTGTTGTTTCATTTAGATTTATTCATTAGTTATCGATATTTGCTAGAATTATAGGTTTTACCTATTATTTTAATTTTTATCACCAGTTATCCAGCTTGAAGCACGAACCGTCGGCTATATGAATACACTATTTATCATCATACAGCCGATTAGATCTGTTTCAAGTGTTATCTCTGTAGCATTGTTTAGGTTACTCTAATAGTTTCTTTTACATTTTGCTACGTGATTACCAGCTGTTCCATAGCCAGTCATCCTTATATTAAATCGGCCAACCCGTTGATACATCTTTTGGAGTAAATCAGAACTTCAGCCGATCGAATCTCTGGAATTTGACATCTTTTCTTCCTTGTCAATCAACTGGTCAGATTGACTGGCACGTCGAGTGAAATGCACCAGGGCGATAACCCGAACAGGAGCTAAGCACATTCTCCTGGGTCGTGTGCTCGACGCAAGAGTCGGGACCACTATCCGATTTTTTGCGTCAACAACCATCCACCTCAATCCCTTTGATCTAGTTCCAACGCATGCGCTGGGTAGCATGCGCATGAAAGAACTCTGTGTTTGCATCTCCTTCTTTGATTGCTCGATGTTTACCCTGTTGCTTCCAATAAGCAACCTTTTCCTTGATGGCCATGGCCAATCATTCCTGACAGAGGACCTGGAACTGCAGCTCTGCAGAAGACAGGCATCGGTGTTCCTCGAGCGTGTCAAATGTAATATTATGAACTTGCAATTTTGGATTAGAGAAGGTGGCGCCCTATTACGCCTATTCCAAACCTTTGCCACCGCTCGAGTCGCCTTGAGGCAGCCGGCCAGGTGGCCGGCGGCATCCGCCTATGGGTATGTAGTAGACCACATAGGAAGAAATGTTGAGAGGAAGGTTGGTTTGTGTAGCCATGCATTCTCGAAGCGGAAGATGGAAGCTTTTGGTATGCTAGTGCATAGCATGATGAGGAGGGGTGTATGATTTGAGGTTGGGCATGGGAGGGATGTGAGCGTTGTGTTAGGATATGTTGCGCATTGTTCGTGGTTGCCAAAAACTCAATCGAGGAGTGAGAGGGTGGGTGTGTCTCGCTTGTTGGACCAGGTATGAAGGCAATCGAGTAGTGGTATTTCTGCAAGACCAAGGTGATGAAGAGTTTCGTTGAAGGAGTTGCATAGTCGGGCTTCAATACGGCCATTGTCCTTGTCAACAGCAGAGCGGCAAAGGTTGAAATCCCCACCGAGGAGCCAGGGACCATTGAGATGTTGTGGAAGCTCTATTAGGTTGAGTAGGAAGTCGAGTGAGTCACGGTGGTCGGAAGGGGCGTAGACATTTGTGATGGTAATGGTGTGGTCAGATGTGGTGGAGGAAAGCACGGTTGTGAGGGTGTGGCGCCTAGTAGTGAAGGACTGTAGGAAGAAGGTGGAGCTGTTCCATGCAGTGAGGATGCCACCGCGTGAGCCCGTGACAGAATGAAGTGGAAAGTGTCAAGCGAAGGGGGGAGGAAAAGCTTAGCAGAAAACTCGTTAATGTCCTAGAGTTTAGTTTCTTGAAGGCAGGCAACACAAGGAGCGGCAGACATGATCGCATCTCGCACCACTCCGCACTTGACCGGGTTGCCCAAACCACGTACATTCCATGACAAAAACTGAAGTGTTTGAAAAGTAGTACCCATATCTAAACCAGATAGACACCAACAGGGAAGTGCAGTAACGAGCAAGCCAAACAGTGAACAGCTAGAAAACAAACAACAAACAAAGAAGGCAAACGAACAAGCATAACAGAATTATAATAATTAAAAGGATCGAGCAACAGGCACCGGTGCAGCCCGATATAAAGAAGCAAGTGACAACAGGATGACGAAATGTTCTCTAGTGGAACACACCCTCCAAAAACGGAACACAAATGATGATAGAGCGAGGATAGGGAGCAAGCGTGAAGTGCCTGACCTGGCTGCTCGAACTACCACAGACACAGATACAACAAAGATGAGAAACGAACACTGACGCACGACAAAGAGACATGGAATGTGGCAAGCAGCTCTCCTCATCGTGGAACCGTGGATGTAGGTCGATCATTAAGCAACTGACCGCACCTCGCCCCTGATGGCATTGGTAGCCGCAGGGCCCAATCCAGCAGCACCCACCATCTTGCGTAGATCAGCAGTGGAGATGGGCAGCTTGGTGCAAGAGAGAATGTTGCATTTCTCCACATGGTTTTGTAGGGTGGTAGAGCAAGTAGACAGAGAGTTCTTCAGAGCAGCATGTTGTGCAGCCTTGTCTGCCACCGCAACATTATTGATGGCAATTAGCACACCAGTTTGTGATCCGCAAGCGCACGGATCATCGTAGCTTTTCCCTAAGAGTTTCCATCCAAAGTTTATCAATCCGTGGATCAGCAACGAACTAACTAGGGTTTTCTAATCTAATCTAATGGATCTAATCCTAACATGAAGCATAGATTGGATATGAAGAGGGTAACCTTGGTGTAAAGGTAAATCATGAGAACGGGTAGATCACGTCCACAGATATGTATATGATAAAACACCACCAAGGGTAGTAAGAGCCTATCGTCTTCTAGTTGTATTTATAGCTAACAAGCAAGCACAACATGCATCTCATCCAAAGTAATCTTTAAACTACTACCTCTAGTCAACCTCTCGAAAACCCCCACCTTACACAAGCCAAATCCTATCACGATCATCTCTATCAACGCAGACAGTTTAAGGGCACGAACATAAGTGAACATGTCTAAATATCATGAAGGGTCAACATACTAGATCTAATCACCATGATTACATAAAGCATGCTATGAATTCTAACAAGCATATTCATGATAAGATGAAATCATAAAAGGAGACAACGAGTCGCTAATAGATCGGATGACATGAAGAACATTGCTCATATAATTGAAGACTTGTAGTGGCCCTCAGCTCCCTTTGGTGGATGTCCTTCATTTCGTCAAGTTCTCGTGGATGGATTTTTTAGGGCTCGGTGAATTTTCAGGGTATTTATAGTCTGGATAGCGCATGGCAAAAATTGGAAGGCGAGAGGGCGAGGAAACACCCTGGGCCGATCGGCCTAGGGGGGTCCAGACCGGTCAGCCTGGGCCTTCCTTTCCTTGTCTCACGCTCTGCTTTGTTTTAAAGTCTTCTTAAATGTTCTGGACGTCGATAGCTACGGGATGAGATTGATCTTTGATAACTTTCCAAATGTCCAATTGATCTTCTTTGATTCCTCTTTGATCCTGAAGTGATCCTTGCCATATCTTCACAAACTTAGCCCTTAAATAATCTTGGAGGAGTGCTTGCTGAAAATGAGCATCAGAGGAGCCTAGAGAACCCTCGTATGCCGATCGGCCTAGGCCCTTTTTGGGCCCGTTGGCCTTTGCGTTTCTCTGGTTCGTTGCTTGTTCTGAGCTTTATCCAATTATGCTCCATTTAGTCCAATTTCCTGCAAAAACACAATATGCTCCAAAATACATTGCATATACAAAAATGGGGTTATTTCAGGTGCCAAATGACGGGTTAGTATAAGAATATGTATGAAAGCACCACTTAAATGGAACTAGAAGTGTGTCAATAATGAGCGTCAACAATTCCCTCATGCTTAAACCTTGCTCATCCTCGAGCAAGTCCACGATACTTGCTTAATTAGGAAATCAGCATTGCCTTTCGGTGTCATCCCTACACTCAGTTATACATAACAAGACACAATGCTCTCTAAAGCATTTAGCATTAAAGTTCAAGTTGTGACCGGCTATTTTTCATCATGTAAGATAGATTAGCAATAAAGAACATGCCACAATAAAATAAATACAATGCTCTTGGACTCAAATGAACTTCAGACCTTTACCTTCTTCCATCATGAAGAGTTTTTCAAAACTATGCAAATCCAACACAAGTGAGATTCTCTTGCAATAGTTCATGGAAACATTCATCTCATCAAATCACTCTAGCCTATACTAGATTATTTTTACCCTATTCTACTCATATATGAAACTGGAAGGCTTATGTGGAGCTTGGTAGGTAGAAACAATCCTAGCAAAATATTATATCTAAAATATTGTCAAACTAAGAGAGAGATCTATTGGGATTACTGAGACTTGTCAAAAAGGCCATGAAAAATAAATGTTGGAGAGGAAGAGCAATGAAATAAACACATTTAGATAAGAGGACATGTGCAAGTGGCAAATGCATAATCCCGAGGAACAAATGAAGTCCTCGTTATCAGATTGCACATGGTTGGAAAATGAGTATGGATCAATCCTTAATCTTGAGAGCACTGGGAACCTTAATGAGGCTTAAAGAACTAATGAGCGTTTTATTATTTTTCTTATTATCATTTTTTCTTTTTCATTCCTTTTTCTTTTCTTTCTTCTTTCTTTCTTTTTCCTCATTTTTCTTTCTTTTTCCTTATTTTTTTATTTTGCTCCTCAGGACTTCTTAAAACATAGTACTTTACACCGCAGCAGTTAGAGATAATGCGATGACTCCTCCTCCATTCTTAGACGATGCTCATCCCCGAGCATAAAAAGGAAGAAAGATAAACTGCTGATGTAAGTACCAAAATCTTTGATCTTCTGCAAAAAAAAATTATTTTATTCCTCTGGAGGGACTTCCACGCCAAATTTTAGAGGGAACAGAGGGGGAAACACCTCAGGCCGATCGACGTGAGGGTGTCCGAGCCAATTGGCCTAGCCCCTTCTTGCCTCTATTTTCTTCGCTTTTTATTCTCCGTACCAGTGGATACCTCCAGGTCTTGATTTTCTTGGAAAAACACTGATTAATCTTCTGAATCTTTGTCAAAATACTTTTCCATACTCAATAATATGTTGTGGTCAAGGAGGTAGTCACAAAAATGGTAATTTGCATTTAGGTTGGATGTCCAGCGAGGTTTGTGAAATTTCCAGTGTAGAAACTCATAATGCATGGATAGAAAGGCAAGCAAGAAAAAGGTTTACACAAAGGAGATGGCCAGCTTCTAAGTCTCATACCACAGAAATCAATCTTAATCCAACTTATCAAAATATAAGTTTACAATCTGAAGGTTCCATCATGAAAGATCATGCATGTATAGAGGCTTTGGTAGGTATAACTTTGAAAGAGATTCAAAAATGTAGATAGCATATGAATTAATTTTAATTAAAAATAAATCAAGTTATCATGTCATTTTAATTTTAATTAATTAAACATAGAGTTTGTGGGTCTAGAATTTAGTCATTTAACCTCCAGAATTAAAGAGCTAGTATTTAATCAATTTAAGTTCATTAAACATAGAGCAATTAGTCAAGTCATATACAACATTGTGTAGGCAAAACAAAGCGGCAACCTTCATTATTTTTCCATAAGCAAGATTATACCAAAATTATTAACATCTTGGTGAGCACAAGGTGATGATGATCATGATTTAAAGAAAACAAAAACTAGGTTGTACTCCTAGTAGCCATGTCTTGGAGGAGTGCTTGCCAAAAATGAGCATCAACCCTAGGTCGATCGGCCTGGGCCTCCATAGGCTCATCGGCCTAGGCCCTTTTTGGGCCTGTTGGCCTTCGCTTTTCTCTGGTTCGTCGCTAGTTTTGAGTTTTATCCAATTATGCTCCATTTAATCCAATTTCCTGGAAAAACACAATATGCTTAAAAATACATTACATATAAAAAATAGGGTTATTTCAGGTGCTAAGTATCGGGTTAGTATAAGACACTAAAAGTGGCGTCAATAACGAGCGTCAACAGACATACTTGCCGTCGGCCCTTCCCGCCAGACTAGAACTCTGGCGTTGTGGCTGAGTATCGTGAGTAGTCTTGTTCCTTGGGGTGCCTTCCACAGGCCTGTGAGCGCAGCATGGGCGCAAGAGCATTGGGCAGGGGCAAGGTAGCGGCGGCGTGTGCAGTAGGCGTTGCAGCAGCAGGAGTAAGTGTCGGTGTTTTAGACCGGCAACCCGCCTAGGGGGTACCCTAGGTGGTCTTTTGTGCGGTAAGGGTCGTCGAGAATCAAGGAATCAATGGTGACGCAAGGAACACGATTTAGACAGGTTCGGGCTGCTAGATCGCGTAATACCCTACGTCCTGTATGTTGGTTTGTATTTGATGAACTGGAGTTGTTGTTGAGGGGGGTCATTGCCCGCCCTTATATACATGGGAGGGCAGGGTTACAAGTCTGAGTCCTAGTCGGGTACTATTACAAAGTTCTACTCGGTAAGGCCCGAGTAGTTTTCCATAAACATACTGACTAGTCCAAGTGGGATACGCCTATCCCTTGTTCTGATCGTGTCCGAGTACGCCCCTGAGTGGGCCGTCCAAGGTCTACTCGTGGGCTTGGGGTATACACCCGACATGGCCCCGAGTACTTTGTAGTTGTGCGCCACAGTCTTGGGCACTGCGGGCAGTATCCGAGTAGCTAGTCGTAGAGGTTGCAGACTGAAGTGCTCGAGTATTGTCGCGTGGCTGGAAGGTACTCTTTCTATTCCTTCGAGTTGTTTCTATCCCGAGAAATTTTATATGGTAGTGCGATGTCAATCGCACTCCATATGGAGTAGCCCCCGAGCCTTAGGTTGAGTCGAAGAGTCAGGCTTAGGGTCAAACCAGCTTTTGTCCGTTTTACCCTTGGCAGTCCTTGAAAAAGAAAAAACCGACCAACGGGTACGGTACCCGCAGCCCCTGAGCACTTAGGCGATCTCTGTCGTTGAAGTGGTCAGCAGTCCGTTGAAAGGAGTAGTCGTTGAGTGTTTAAGGCGATTAATCTTCAATTAATCTGTTAGAATCCATCCGTTGCGTAACCGATGCGTGGAAACCGGAGTTGGCGGAGATAAAACTGGAAATCCCCCTTTCGGTTGGTTTTACGCCGCACGGTAATCAATTCTGTTCTTCTGCCTCCCCTGTCCTCCTGCTCCATATTTGCGCCGCCGCTAGTGCCGTTGCCGCCATTGCCGCCCTTTGAGAGAGAATCCAAGTGAGGGTGCCGTTCTATCTTGAAGTTGAGTCTGTCGAATGCGCACCAAGAAGATGGGCAAGAAACCCGAGAAGATCCAGGGCAAGGCTCTGACGATGGGCAAGGCAAAATCCAAGAAGGGGAAAGAGCTGGTGCTACCGGTGCCGAAGGTGGGGTCGACGAACCAGACTGCGCCGCCACCGCCTGGAGCGACGTGGCAACATTCAGTGATGAAGGAGGAAGCCGTGCAAGCATTAGTCGATGCGAAGCTTCTGCAGCCGAAGGAGATTCTTGAGTGGCGCCACGCATTTCCAAATGCGTGGCAATTTGAGGAACATCCAGGCGAGACCGTGATGCTCGCGCACTTTATGGAGAGGGGGTTGGCAGTGCCCACCTCCGACTTCTTCAAAGGTATTCTCGACTACTATAAGCTTCAACTTGTGCATTTGAACCCCAATGGTGTACTGCATATGTCAATATTTGTACACCTCTACGAAGTGTATTTGGGAATTCCTCCAAGTCTCGAGTTGTTTAGGAAACTGTTCCACTGTAAGCCACAACCAAGTGTCCATAGAACCGAAGTCTTTGGAGGTGTCGGGTTCCAACTCAGGAACTCGAGCGCATACATTGAGTACAGCTTGACTGACTCCCATGGGGAGTGGAAGAAAAGGTAGTTCTACATTGGGAACCATAATCCTCGCTTGCCTGTGGTGACTGGTCACACGCCTAAGCACGTAGAGAACTGGGTGAGCAAACCTGAAGACACCCTCGAGCTGGATCACCTGATGCAACAGATTACCGAGTTGAAGGCACTCGGTCTGACTGGAATCAATGTGGCGGCCAGCTTTCTGAAGAGAAGGGTCCAGCCGCTTCAACAACGTGCTCACTCGGGAAGTGAGTACGTAGGCCTTAAGGATCCATCGCGTATGTCCAATGAGGATATATCCGATGATGATGTAGAGGCGCTGCTGGCCAAGTTCTTCAGGAACTATCAGGGGGTACCAGTAATCCCTGCGGCTCTTCGTCAGTATGACGCCTGGTATGAGCTAGAAGTGGTATGTCTTTGCACTTGTCTTGTACTTTTTCACTTGTGTGATATTTGCTGTTAATATCGACTTGTTTTTTGTAGTCTCAGTTCTTGCCGGCTACTTGGCGCAGTCGGAAGAAGAATCAGAAACTGTTGCCGAGGAGTCAGAGGAAGAACCCTCTCCTCCTGCCAAGAAGCGCAGAGTAGTCCGCAAGAAGTCTGCGGCTAAGTCTGCTTCAACCCCTGAGAAGTCTCTGGGCACCAAGGTGTGTAGTCGTGAACTTATCTGTAGCTGATAATTTTGAACTTGCTATTGTTATGGCTAATCGTCTTGTTCATAAAGGTTGTCGACGCGACCCTTGGTGATGATGAGGCTGCTTCTGAAGAAGTAGTCGTAACCGACCCGGACGTCGGTAATGTATCTGTTGACATGGTGCCGGAGAAGGTGCCATCAACAGAAGTTGGAGTAGCCCCCGAGCTATCCGCACCAGCTCCGTCGGCTGCCATGCTGCCCGTTACTGACCAGGCGGTCCTAGGATTGCCTGCTAGATCAGCGGGTGTTGCGAAGGAAGTGTCACCAGTACTCGCTACTGGTTCTTTGTTATCCAGTGTGATCGCTAGTGGTAAGTGTTTTGCTCCGGCTAGTTTCGTTTGTCTGAGTTGAATTGTAGTCTTGACTTTTGCTCTACAGGTCTTGGCGAGAAGACAGCGCCGACGGCTATTCTTACGGCGCCAACTACTCGATCGCCTGTTGTTGAGAAGAAACGTGTGCGATTTCCGCCACGCTCGACTCGGTGAGCTTGCTTAGCCGGTGTATATCTTTAAGCTATCTTGAAGTCGTATAATGACTTTTCTTGATGCAGGGATGCGGAGGAAACTATCCCTGTGGAAACAGGGGTAGAGACGGGTCCCCCGACTACATTATCTGCTCCTTTGGAGGATTTGATTGTTGAGGAGGTACCAAAAGTTGATGCCGGTCGTCTTGGAGCCACTATGTTGATGCTTCAAGACGTCATCCGTTCGGTGGAGGTTCCCGCCACTGCATCGGGTTCAGGAAGTGCTGCCTTATCGACATCCACCGGCGGATTGCTGGCCGTAGTAGGTGTTGAAAAGGCCAAAGAGGCGACCGCTCCAGGTATGTTTCTGTAGTCTTGTTATTGTAGTCGTAGCAAGCAGTTGACTGATGATAAATGTTATAGGTGCCATTTTGGGTACAGCTCCTCATCTTGCAGAGAGTACTCAAAAACCGGTGATCAGCTTGCCATCTGACTTGGAGTTCCAGAAGGCCATCGATGTTTTTTGGAGCTTTCAAGTGAATTTTTGTTGAATTGTCACCTGGATTGAGTAGTTGTGAGGCTTTTAACTCACCATAGTGCCTTGCATACTCGGACCCTTTCAGGAACGAAGTCATCAACTGGAGCAGGAGTGTGCCCGACTGACCGAAGCTCTGAGGGTTCACGAGGTTGGAGCGAAGTCTTTTGCTGTGGAACGTACGGATCACGCGGTCTTGCAGCAAAAACTGGAGAGCCGCTACAAGTCGCTGAACAAGAAGTATCAAGGTAAGTACTTTGCATACTCCGAGTATGTCCAATTGTAGCCGGCTGTTGTTGAACTTGTTTTGTCTTGTAGAGCTCAAGAAGCAAGAGGCGGCTGCAAGGAGAAAAGTTCTCGACTGGAGAAACACGCACGACCGAGTGACGGATGAAGCTGAACGTCTTCGGGCCGCGCTGACAGAAGCACAGGCTGCTTGCGAGCATCAGCGGGACTGGAAGATTCAGAATGGCGTGATGCTTGCCATGGCCATGGTGGCATGCAGAGATCATGCCCAGACCATGGGGAGACTTCGAGGCGAACTCCAGGAGCTAACTGTAGCAGCTGAAGACTTGGTGAACGCCATAGCCCCCGTGGAAGAAGGCGCAGGACCGCAATCACTAGTCGAAGGATTGAAGGCTGCCCCGAGTAAAGTGGCGGGACTCTATAAAGCTATTTGCAAATAGGTCCTTGCAGTCATGAAGTCCTACTACCCGAGGGCAGACTTGGCGGCAGCTGGTGACGGCGTGGCTCGCAACTGCACAGAAGAAGCATATGCGCAGTACCTCAAGGAGGCGGAGCCTATCGCGTCGAAGATGTCAGAGTTTGTCTCTCTAGAAGAGCCTTGAGTTTTGTATGTACTCTTGAATCTGTGTCGAGTAATCTGAACAATACTTTTAGACAAATGAATACTTGCCCATTGCTCGAGGTGATTGTCTTGCGAAGAGTAATTTTACTCTATCTTGTCCGACCCAAAGTCCCGGGGTCGGCTGAGCCCGACCCTTTGGGGGGGGGGGGGGCTCCGCCTCGCCCGACCCTGAGTCCTGAGGTCGGCTAAGCCTGACCCTTTGGGGGAGGAGCTCCGCCTCACCGGACCCTAAGTCCTGGGGTCGGGTGCGCCCAACCCCTTTGAGGGTGGAAGCTCCACCTCGCCCGACCCTAAGTCCTGGGGTCGGGTTCGCCCGACCCCTTTGAGGGTGGAAGCTCCGCCTCGCCCGACCCTAAGTCTTAGAGTTGGATGTACCCAACCCCTAAGCAGGGGGTCGGAATATTCCAAGCCCCCGAGATAATGGTGTGAGCGTAGGCCGCGCTTGGCTTGGGGTAGTTCCGAGTGTCGAGTAGTCATGATGCTGTCGAGTACTCTTCTTTTGAGGGACATGGGTGTACTGTACTCCTCTTTCCTTTGTGGATGCACGGGTGTACTGTACTCTTTTGTCCTTTGTGGCATAAGTACCATCACGTGGGCAGCGTCAGGAGTCGTCAGACTCATTGATCACGGGCGTATAGTAACTCTTGAGCAGGTGGTAGTTGCATCTTTCGGCTATAAATAGAGCCATTTGGAGAGCGAACCAAACCAAGTTTCTGAGTGGCAATGGATTGCCTTCGGTTGCTTTTGTTTGAGTGTAGAGAGCTATAAAAGAGTGCACCGGTGCTAGAAGATTCCTCGTAGATTGAGGCCACCTTCCCTCCACAGACTCCTGCGCTCGTAGGGATAGCCGCGATGCTAGAAGAATCCTCATAGGAGGTTTCGTCGCATGCCTCATCTTGCAGCTCGTGATCCAGTGGAGTACGCGCTGGAACTCGCGGGTGATGGGTGATGAGTGTCGCGGTCTTTATCCCGCTCTTTTAGAGGTGGAGGTGTGGCCGTAGAGTGGATTGGCTCCGCAAGGCTAGCAAAAGAGTAGCCTTGGTTCCCTATAGGCGCATCGTGCCACATTCATCGTTGCCGCTGTCAAGGCAGTGGCAATGGTGGAGTTCCTGGTGTTGCCTTGGGTGGAGGACCTGGATATGGCTGCGTTTTGCGCAGCTTCCTTGCGTGTGGGCCCTTCCCCTTGTAGTTGGCAGACCTGAGTGACCTTGTGATATAGTAAAAGCCTGAGGCTTAAATGCAGCCCGCCAGTAGGCAGTTGCTTGTAGTCTTCGTGTATTTTGAGTACTTGTACTCGTATGTAACCTGATGTATCTTCGGTTCAATAAAGAAATACTTTACGGAAATTTTGTACCAGGGCAGTGATCCTTGTTGAGTTGATAACTCGTGTCGAAGCTGAGGTATCTTGAATTCGGTAGTCGGGCAGTTAGCCCGAGTAATCATCATGAGTTATTGCCTTGAAGCGATTACTCGGATGCTGCTATGGGTAATAGCAACAAAGAAGTTCTATATTCCAAGAGTTTGGTACTTGTTCTCCTGAGAGCTCTTGGAGTCTGTAAGATCCAGGTCCCGTAACCATTGATACGATGTAAGGACCTTCTCATGGTGAATTGAGTTTATGCAACCCTGATGTGTCTTGGATACGCTTAAGGACCATATGTCCCGAGTTGAAAGATTTTTCCTTGACGTTGCAGTCGTGGTAACGCCGTAAACCGTCAAGGTATCTGGCAGATTGCACTAGTGCTGCGCATCTTATTTCTTCTAGACTGTCTATATCTGTTTGCCTTGTTTATGTTGCCAGTTCTTCGTCGTATTATTCAACGGATGGTGATTGCCACATGATGTCAGCGGGTAGGATGGCTTCCGAGCCATATACGAGGAAATAGGGCGATAGCCCAGTAGTCTTGCACGGTTGGGTACGTAGGTCCCACAAAGCATTGGGTAACTCTTTGAGCCATTTGCCACCTTTGGTGTTGCCAACGTCATGTAGTCTTTTCTTCAGGGCATCGAGTATCATGCCATTAGCATGCTCGACTTGTCCATTGGCTCGCGGATGAGCGACCAAGACATAGCGGACGTCGATGCCGCTATTCTCGCAATATTCCCAAAAGTCCTGATTGTTGAAATTTGACCCTAGGTCTGTGATAATCCTGTTGGGAAAACCGTAGCGGTGTACGATTTCATCCAAGAAGTCGAGGACCCGATCTGCCTTGGGGTAAGTGACTGGTTTGACCTCGATCCACTTGGTGAATATTCGATCGCCACGAGTACTCGGTTGAATCCTCCTGGCGCAGTTGGTAACGGCCCTATCATGCCGAGCCCCCAGCAGGCAAACGGCCATGTTCGAGGTATTGTGACTAGCTTGTAGGCCGGTACATGTTGCTGTTTTGTGAAGAATTGACAACCTTTGCATTTCTAAACTAGTTGTTTAGCGTCGGCCAGAGCCATTGGCTAGTAGAAGCCTGCTCTGAAAGCCTTGCCAACCAGTGTCCTCGAGAAGGCGTGGTTGCCACAGATTCCTCTATTAATTTCCTCTAGGATTTCTTGGCCGTCTTCTCCGGTGACGCACTTCATGAGTACTCGAGATGAAGCACCTTTCCTGTAGAGCTTGTCTCCGACTAGAACATAATTTTCTACTCGCCGGGAGATTTGCTCAAATGGTAGCTGGTGATCTTTGATGTAGTCGATGAAGGGTGTCCTCTAGTCGACTTCTATCATCATGACTTCACGAGAGACATCAGCAGTCGGGACCGCTGGTGCGGTGACTTGTTTGGATATGGATGGCTTGCGCAGTTCGTGTACGAAAATTCCTGCTGTAACTTCTGCACGAGTTGAGCCCATTTTGGATAAGATGTCGGCGGCAACGTTGTTGTCGCGGACGATGTGATGAAATTCCAAGCCTGAAAACTTATTTTCCAGTTTACGGACTTCTTTGTAGTAAGCGTCCATGTTGTCCTTGTTCCGGTCCCACTCGTCATTGACCTGGTTTATAACGACTAGAGAGTCGCCGTACACCAGTAGTCGTTTGATGCCGAGGGAGATTGCAAGGCGAAGGCCGTGGAGTAGTGCTTCGTACTCGGCTTCGTTATTAGATGCTTCCCAGAATATCTGCAGCACGTACTTGAGCTGGTCTCCCCTGGGGGAGATGAGCAATACGCCTGCGCTGGCCCCTTCGAGTTTGAGGGATCCGTCAAAGTACATTACCCAGTGTTCTGGCCGTTCGACTGGTGTTGGCACTTGATTTTCAGTCCATTCCGCTACGAAGTCGACCAAAGCTTGGGATTTGATAGCTGTCCTTGGCTTGAAGTCCAAGGTGAGAGCTCCGAGTTCAACTGCTCATTTGGATATTCTACCCGTGGCATCTCTGTTGTGGAGAATTTCACCGAGCGGGAAGTCGGAGATGACTGTGATGTTGTGCTCTTGGAAGTAATGGCGTAGTTTTCTGGAGTTGAGCAAAATTGCGTATAAGAGTTCTTGTATCGGTGAATACCGAGTTTTGGAGTCCGAGAGTACTTCGCTGACGAAGTAGACAGGTCATTGGACCTTGTAAGCGTGGCCCAGTTCAGACCGGTCGACTACTATTGCCGTGCTGACGACATGAGTAGTAGCTGAGATGTATAGGAGCAAGTCTTCGTTCGGAGAAGGAGCGGTCAGTACAGGAGGCTTTGACAGAAAGTCTTTGAGTTGTGTTAGTGCCTCATCTACCTCTTCCGTCCATTTGAACTTGTCCTGGCGTTTGAGAAGCTTGAAGAAGGGTAGTCCCCGTTCTCCAAGTCTCGAGATGAACCGGTTGAAAGCGGCCATGCAGCCTGTGAGTTTCCGCACATCCTTAATGCTGGCTGGTGCCTGCATGTTTGTGATGGCAGATATTTTTTCCGGGTTGGCCTCAATGCCGCGATGGCTAATGATGAACCGGAGTAATTTGCCGGAAGGTACTTCAAAGACGCACTTAGTAGGATTGAGTTTCCATCGAAAAGCGCGTAGACTAGGGAAAGATTCCTCCAAGTCAGCAATGTGTTCCTCCCAGTTTTTTGTTTTGGCGACGACGTCGTCGACATAAGCTTCGACATTGTGGTGAAGTTGCTTTTCGAAGCACATCTGTATGGCTCTTTGGTAAGTTGCCCCTGCATTTTTTAGTCCGAAGGACATTGTTTTGTAGCAAAAAGCTCCGAAAGGCGTGATGAATGCTGTTTTGGCTTGATCCTCCTCTTTGAGGCTTATCTGGTGATAGCCGGAGTAGCAGTCGAGAAAGCACAATAAAGCGCACCTAGCGGTGGAGTCGACCACTTGATCAATCCTGGGTAGCCCGAAAGGGTCTTTTGGGCAATGTTTGTTGAGGTCGATGTAGTCGACGCGCATTCTCCACTCGTTATTTTTCTTACGAATGAGCACAGGGTTGGCGAGCCAGTCAGGATGAAAGACTTCTTTGATAAATCCTACCGCGAGTAGATTGGCTAACTCTTTTTTGATTGCTTCTCGTCTGTCTTGAGCGAACCGGCGTAGTCGTTGTCGTTTTGGAGTAGCTTTGGGATCGACATTGAGAGAATGCTCAATCAGCTCCTTGGGCACACCTGGCATGTCAGCCGGTTTCCAAGCGAAGATATCGTGGTTAGCCCGAAGGAAGCTGATGAGCGCGAATTCCTATTTGGGATCTAGCCCTATTCCGAAGGAAGCTGATCGGAACAGGGCTGTTTTGGAAGGGTCACCCGTCTGGAGGTTAACTAATTTGAAGTCTTGCTCACTGGCGAGTTTCATCTTTGTGGACCCCGACTTGTTTTCCGGGATCTCTAGTTCATTTGGATGGAGCTTCTTCGAAGCTGTGAAGACTTGTTGCATGGGACTAGGTGCTTGAGTAGTCACAGCAATTTCCACGGCTTCGGTGGCGCATTCGTAGGATCGTCGTAGATCTCCTCGCAACGTGAGTTCTCCCTTGGGGCCTGGCATTTTGAGTACCAGGTAAACATAGTGTGGTATGGCCATGAACTTGGCGAGTGCTGGCCTTCCGAGTATGGCATGGTAAGATGTCTCGAAGTCGGCAACTTCAAATCTGATGTACTCGGTACGGTAATGTTCCTTAGTTCCGAAGGTAACTGGAAGGACAACTTGTCCTAGTGGTATAGTCGCATTTTCAGGCATGACGCCGTAGAAAGGTGAATCTGTTGGAGTGAGCATTTCAGTAACATCGAGGCACATCTTCCTCAATGTCTTGGCAAAAATAACGTTGAGTCCGCTTCCGCCGTCGATGAGTACTTTGGTTAACTTTGAGCCTGCCACAACCGGATCCAGTACTAGTGGGAAACAGCCTGGTTCTGAGAACTTGGTCCATTGATCTTTTCTGCTGAAAGAAATGGGAACTTCTGACCATTTTAATGGTGTTGGATCCGTTGGTTCGATGGCCATGATCTCCCTGAGTACAAGTTTGTTGGCTCGCTTGGATGCGGTGGCTGGGATACCGCCGAAGATGACGTTGATGGTTTTGGAGGCGGTCTGGAAGTCACCTTCTTCGTCTTCGTCGTTGTGGGATTTGTTCTTGCCCTTATCTTTTTTCTTGGTGTACTCTTCAGGTGGTGGTGGTGCGGGTAAGTCTCGCATGACTCGGCGCATGCTGTAGCAGTCTATTGCCGAGTGCTTGCTAGTCGGGTGCCACGGGCACTGCTTTTTGAGTAGTTCAGTGAAGGTTGGCCCTTCATCGTTTTTACAGGGTCCCTTTTTCCCGGAGTTGGTCATGGCAGCAACAGTGTTGTCGGGCTTCCTTTTGCGATTGTGATTGCTCGAATAGTTGTTTCGAGTATCATTATGGCAAGTTCTATCTTGGTCATTGTTGTGGTTGTTGTCGCGTCCACGGTTATGGTGGGAGCCGAACCGTTCTCGCTCTTTGTCTTCTTCATCTGCCCACTGCTGCACCATGACTTTGAGTTATTTGACATCAGCTGGTTGTCGGCGACCAAAGTATTGGTATGTCCGTCGATCATAGAGCCCATTCTGGAAGCACTCGATGACATCTGTTTCGAAGATGTCAACTATGGTAGCCTTCTTCTCGAAGAACCGTCGCAGGTAGTCGCGTAGGGTCTCGCCTTCTTTTTGCTTAATTTGACTTAAGTCAATCTTGGTTCCTGGTCTAGCCATGGAGCCGGCGAAGTTGTTGGTGAAAGCCTTTGTTAAGTCTGCCCTGGAGTCAATGGACTTAGGTTTGAGTGACTCAAGCCAGGTCAGTGGTGCGGGTTCCATGCATATAGGAAAGTGAATAACTTTGGTATCGTTATTGCCCCCGGGTGCTTGGACGGCAATCGAGTAGCATCGTAGCCATTGAATTGGATCTTGTTTGCCATCATACTTGGTGATTCCGGTTGGCTTGAACTTCTCGGGTAATTCTGTTTTCATTACCCGGTTTGTGAAAGTAGGAAAGTGGTTGTAGTTGTCGACTTCTCGCTCGCGCCGACTGTTGAGAATTTCTCGCAGATCACTAAAGCTAGACACTTCATTGTTCTTCCGAGTAGGGCGGATGCTTCTAACCGAGTTGGTGCAGCTGACTTCGCCAACATCCTTATGGCGAGCTGGGGATTTGAGCTTGCTCGGACCTTGGTTGTGCTGCCGAGGTTGGTTAACTTCATTGCCGTTTTTTGGGGCATTGTTGTTGTCTGCGGCTCCCCTGCTGCCTCCTTGGTGAGCTGTGATGCGAGGAACAGATGGTACTGGTGATTCTTTGTCGAGTAAATTGTAAGCTTGCTCCGCGAGTTGTGCGATCAGTCCGTTGCCGCGCTGCACGAGTTGAGCTGTGGCTTCGTTATCCCTATCCTGAGGCATCAACGTTGTTAAAAGGTTGATTGAAATGATAGCCGCGAGCGGAGTATTGTGCTCTTGAGCCTGAACTGCGTCGAAAGCCCTTTCAAGATTTGTAATGGGAATATTTGTAGCCATCGACTGCCGTCGCTCGGATCGAGTAGCGTTGCGCGTCCTTCTTTGGTTACGTTGCTAGGAGGTTTCATTGTGAGGGGCGTCAGTTCTAGACTCATCTTCGGAGATGTTGTCGAGTTGCGCTAATCGCCTGGGGGTTCTGTTCTGGCTAGTACCTGGGTTGTTATTCTGAGTAATAACAAGTATCTCCCTGCCCGGGTAGTAGCTTCCGGAGCTTGACGTTGCAATCTCTGTGGAGCTTTCCTCTCGGTTGGAAGTGAGTGGAACACCTTCTTGATATGAGAGGTTGTCTATATGGGCGACAAGGCGCGAGTCATAGTCGCGGTCAAGGAAAGATGGTCGCAATCCTGGCCAGTGGACGAATCTCCTTATGATGTTGAAGTTATTACCAATCCTTGGGCTGGACCAGATAATGGTATCTCTGGCGAATAAGACGAGTCGGAGTCGACGTCTTCGTCATGCCCGAGTTCAAATCGGGTTCGAGTAAGAAAGCCTTGGTGTACTTTGGTTGCGTTGCGGAGTCTGTGCGGGAACCTCTTTGAGGTCGAAACCGACTTGGACACTGGCTGGGACCGACTAGTCCGAGGCGAAGTCGAATCCGACGCGTAGTCAAACTCGAACTCGTCGATTTTGAAATCTTGGTTTTTTCCGATCAGATCTTCTAGTTTCTTCTCCTGAGCGTCGACAATCTAGCGCCGGAATGAACCTGAGCCGTCGGCGACGCAAAGCCAGGATCTGAAAACCAAGGTGGCACCGGCTTCGATGAGGAAAACGGGCCTGATGATGACCTTTGCCATTGAGTTCGCGTTGAGAAACTCGACGAGTTCCCCTACCTGGCGCGCCAGCTGTTGGTGTTTTAGACCGGCAACCTGCCTAGGGGGTACCCTAAGTGGTCTTTTGTGCGGTAAGGGTCGTCGAGAATCAAGGAATCAATGGTGACGCAAGGAACACAATTTAGACAGGTTCGGGCTGCTAGATCGCGTAATACCCTAGGTCCTGTATGTTGGTTTGTATTTGATGAACTGGAGTTGTTGTTGAGGGGGGTCCCTGCCCGCCCTTATATACATGGGAGGGCAGGGTTACAAGTCTGAGTCCTAGTCGGGTACTATTACAGAGTTCTACTCGGTAAGGCCCGAGTAGTTTTCCATAAACATACTTGACTAGTCCGAGTGGGATACGCCTATCCCTTGTTCTGATCGTGTCCGAGTACACCCCTGAGTGGGCCATCCAAGGTCTACTCGTGGGCTTGGGGTATACACCCGACAGTAAGCGAAGGTGCCGGCGAGGAAGGTGGCATTGGCTCAGAGTTCTTTATGCAAGCGAGCATTGCTGTGAGGTGGAGCAGGTAGGCAGCAGCAGCAGGCGGTTCTTGGTGGTGCGGTGGAGCATGTTGTGGTGGGGCGGCATGGGCGGGAGCATCAGGAGGCGGCGGAGATGGTGGGAGAGGCGGTCCGACAAGACCTGTAGGCTGGTTGCCAGGCATGTGTGGAGGTGGAGGAGGCGGCCCAAAGAACGGGATCAGGTTCCCATCAGCTTCCATCTAACCATTGCGGTGCCAAACATGGATTGGCATGAGCTGTGCAATGCTTCCTCCAAGTGGGCTCCCTTCAGCGTCAATCCAAAGCTCACTGGGGATGTCTAGTCGATGGTTCACAACGAGGAGCAGACAGAGCAGGGAGTAGTCATAGCCAGTGAGGCACGCCGGATCAATCTCGAGCAAGCTGCAGAACCCCCAAAAGCTGTTGTTGATGTGATCCTCCGTCCAGTGTTCTGGTGGGTAATCCTGGACCGTGACGTACGCTAGCCACTCCCTCTCCTGGAAGAAGTGGTTGGACGTCTCTTGCAGACGTTCCAGCTCCAAAGTGACAGCATTGTGCTCAATGGGGCTCAGCTCCCGTACCAGCTCGTGGTCCTACTCAGATGCAAAGCGTAGGAGCATAGCACCACGCGAGGACAGCAGAAGCTCAACCTGGATCTGCGGCGCCACAACCCCTAAAGCTTGCCTAATGAACAAGGCATCGCTTGCCACTGCCTCAGCCGGATTGATGTAAGCAAAAGCAAGGTGCGCGGTTATATCCTTATGGCCACGCGGCAGGCAGACTTGTAGCATGTGAACTCTACCATCCCAGTCGTTCAGAGAGTCACCTTCGCTTTCAACTTTTTCTTCATCGTCGCTGCCGCTGCCGTCATCCTCATCGTCGCCCCCGCCGTACAGATCTGCCAGCAGCTCAACAGCTTCATCCTCGTCCACTGCCGGCGCAGCTGGCACCACCAGGGCCCCTTGGATAGGCGAAGCGCTAGGTACTAGGGAGCGCCTTCCTGGTAAAGAAGGTGGCGACGGGGAGTGTGGCAGGGGTTCTGCCGGTGCCTTCCCGCAGCTAGAGTGGACGTGGATGTCCATGGATCTGGGGATGAGCAGCGGCGGAGGACGGTGGCCATAGGAGCTGCAGGGGGAGGCGAGCTTGGAGTTCGGGGGAAGATTGTGCCAGCCTTCAACGCCGAGATAGGGGTGGCAACACCATCGTGGGAGCTCAAAGTCCAATGACATGGAGCTCGAGGAGGCCAGCATGGTGAGCAGGCCCGGCTCTAAGGGGGGAGGGTAGGTAGTGTGACCGCCGAGGGCTCATGGAGCTGGGGGGCCCAAGACCATATAGGTAGTTAGTACATATAATTTTCTATTTGGCATAGTAAGCATTTGAAGGCCCATCACAAAGCAGCCCATGCCGTAGGTACTCTCCCATGTAGTCCTATTCTACGTAACCTAATCCATCGAGTGGAGGGCAGGCCGCAAGCGACGTTTCATTTGATCGTTTCCTGCTACCGCGACCCTGCCTGCCCATCGACACGCTTTGGCTAAGGAGAGGAGACGCCCACGCTGATCCGATTGGCTTCTCACCCGGCGAGGCGGCAACCAGCAACGACAAGGACACCAATCCGATTCGCTCGTCACTGTAAGCAACACACCGATTGATTAGTATTTCCAATTTTTTTTCTTATTTGTTTTTTTTGTATGCACTATGCTTATACCGATTGTGCTAGGGTTAAAATTTTTAATTCAATGTATTTATTTGAATATGATAGATGTTGCCTAAGAAGCATTTGTTGGGTGCTCAGAAAAGAAAAAAAATAAGAAGATCAGTTCGTAGAATCGCGAAGAGATGCTCTACATAAGTTTTTTCCAATTTCAAATAATGCTGAAGTCAGTCAAGATCAGGGGCGGGAACAAGTTGCAGAAGTCGATGCCAATGAAGGTGCTACAGAAGAGCATAATTTAGATGCTGAAGTAGATGCCAATGATCATACTCAGGCTCCAAGAGGTGACACTTTATAGCCTTCAGATGATACTGAAATTGCAAATATTAATGAACAAAAAGATTCAGTTTTGACTATTTTTATCCTAGAACATAGGGAAATCTTGACATTAGCAAAAAGGATATCTTAGAGAAAAAACCTGTGAGAGAAATGGATCTACAATTCTTTTGTGATCCCAGTGGCAGACGTTTTTTTATGCTTACTACTCCAGGAAATTATCTAATGGTGAGTTTGTTGACATGAAGTGTTTGGTTTATTCTAAACATGTGGACAAGGTTCATTGTTTTTGCTGCAAGTTGTTCAAATCAAATCAGAACAAGTCACTGTTAGCATCTGATGGAGTAAGGGATTGGAAGCATCTCAATGAGAAACTGAAAACACATGAGAACAGTGTGGAGCATTTAACAAACATGAGTACATGGAATGAGCTTCGACTTAGATTAAGCAAAAATTAAACAATTGATGATGAAATGCAACGGAAAATTACAAAGGAAAAGGAGCGTTGGAGACCGGTCCTAGTAAGAATAGTTTATGCTGTGAAGTTTCTTACTAAACAAAATCTAGCCTTTCGAGGATCAAATGATAAACTTTATGAATGTAACAATGGTAATTTTCTAGCCACGATTGAAATGATTGCTGAATTTGATCCTGTAATGCAAGAACATATTAGGCGCATTCAAAGTAATGAAATTCATTATCATTATCTTAACCATAATATTCGGAATGAGTTAATTATTATTCTTGCTGATGCTGTGAAAAATCATATCTTAAAGATTATCAAAGATGCCAAGTATTTCTCTGTTATCTTGGATTGTACCCCAAATGTGAGCCATGAAGAACAAATGACATTAATTGTGCGTTGTGTTAATATGTCAAATACCATTCCAAGAGTAGAGGAATTTTTCTTGGAGTTCTTACAGGTTGATGACACCTCCGGATCGGGGCTTTTTAATGTTTTGTTGGATGCACTTCGGTCTCTTGATTTGAACATTGATGATGTGAGATGTCAAGGTTATGACAATGGTTCCAATATGAAGGGAAAACATCAAGGTGTCCAGACACGTTTGCTTGAAATTAATCCAAGAGCATTATATATGCCATATGCATGTCATAGTCTGAATCTCACTCTTTGTGATATGGCAAAATCTTGCAAGATAGCTATTTCATTCTTCAGTGTTATACAAAGGATATATTGTTTGTTTGCACGCTCTACTAAAAGGTGGAAAATTTTGACTGATAATGTTGAGAGGTTTACTATCAAACCCTTATATGATACAAAGGGTATACTCGTTGTCTGATACCCCACAAATTATATCAGCATTGAAGGAAGTGGAAAGAACTTCTACTGATGACCCAAAAACAGTAAGTGATGCTCAATCATTGGTAACTGCACTTAAGAAATTTGAATTTATAGTTGGTATGGTTATCTGGGATGATATTTTATCTATTATCAACATGGTGAGCAAAAAGTTACAATCTAAGATTGTGTGCTTAGATGCTACTCTCAAACAAATTGAAGGGGTCATCTTATATTTTCAGAAGTGCAGAGAAGAAGGCTTCAATGTTAGTATTGAGACTACAAAATTCATTGCATCTAGTATGGACATAGAGCCAAAATTTTCTACAAAACATCAAGGTAAAATAAGCTGAAGAATTTTAATGAACAAAATGATGAAACTGAAGAATTACAACTTTCAGCTATAGATGAGTTCAAAGTTAGTTACTTCCTGGTTATTGTTGATGCTGCAATTGCTTCATTGACTAGTCAATTTGAACATCTAAAGAAATTTGAAAAAGTATTTGGTTTCTTATTCAACTCAGAAAATCTAAAGTCCTTGGATGATAAAATGATCTATGAAAGTGCTGCACTATTTTTGCAAAATCTTTTTCTCTTGACAACAAGTTTGATGTTGAGTTGGATGATTTTTTCTCTGAATTAAAATTGTTGCAAGTATCTTTGCCAGAAGAATTGATGTCAGCACCTGAGATTTTTAGTTTGCTAAAGCTGCAGATTGCTACCTGAATGTCTCCATTGCATATCGGATTCTCTTAACTATTCCAGTGACAGTAGCATCAGCCAAAATAAGTTTCTCCAAATTGAAACTATTGAAAAATTATTTGAGATCAACTATGTTACAAGAAAGATTGAATGGCTTGGCTATGTGCAGCATTGAGAAGGATGTTTTGGACGACATTAATCTTAATACTGTTCTTGAAGATTTTGCATCAAGAAATGCACGAAAACGATTTTTTAACAAAGCATTGAAGCATTATAATTTTATTTGAGGTAATCATAATGGTTATTTATGAGCTATACATATATCGCAAAGTAATTTCACTATTCGTACTATATACTTTTATATTAAAAATTAAAAATTAGTTCAACGGGTCCTTATCTTCTTACTTGGCAAGTCCTTTAAAATTATAGAGCCGACCCTGAAGGCGAGGGGATCGAACGCGGCAGGTACGGCGACGTGCACCGGTGTGGTTAGTGGTGGAGGCGAGGCGGAGCGAGGTGTGTATGGCACGGCGTGGACGGCGTGAAATCAATGTTTGTGCATAATCATTGCGCAAGATAATTTTTTTTTGAAAAGGATTGCGCAATGTGTACTTTCTTCCATCTGTTTAGTTGGTAGTATCGTGGCTGAAATTGAGGTATCATGCATTTGTCCTTGTTTCTTTTTGGCCATATCCTTGTATATATAAGTATTTCAGTTGTTTGCCTAATCGCTCACCGTAGTTTCCCAAAAAGAGGATCCGTGTGAAACACGAGAACATTTTCCTAAAAAAATCCTGTGAGAATCGCCTGAAAATCATTCAATTCTAAACGGCACATCTGAATGTCAAGTGTAAAAACAGCTGGTGAGTGGATAGGAGAGAGAGAGCAGAAACAAAACTAGCCCTGAACCATGTTTCTCTTCGGATGGATTCCACGCCCGGCGGCCTTTTCTCGCTGTCTCAGCGTTCGACCCCAACAGCACAGATGAGCAAAAAAAACAAAGCCAAAAAGAAGGACCTGCAAATATATCTATATACAACCCCTACGACACTACAGTAGAAGAAAAGCTGTGTACCATAGAAAAAAAAACATTTGCCGACTGCTCCTCGCTCATCAGTCTCTATCTTGCACGCCCTGCGAGCTGCTGCTGCTGCTACTGCCTCCTGCCGCGCCGCTGATCATGATCAGTAGGTTCCGGCCGGGGTGTAGCGACGCTGCCACAACCGCCCCCCCCCCCCCCCCCCAGCCTGCACGGCTGCATGGACATCGAAACCTGGGTCTGGGAGTAGCGCAGCACCCTTTTTTTTTTAGAGAAGAGACAAGTGAGATACGATGCGCACATAGGAGTGGGCGGAAACTAGCGCTGCTGTGTGGTAGGGCAACAGTGATGCCGCCATACAGGTTCAGTCTCCATGGCAGACGAGGCGAGGTAGACGACGAAGGCTGGTCTCATGTCCTGCGGCTAGGGCGGCACTCCGCAATGCCTCGTGAGCTCCGATCCCGCCACGGGTGCGCTTCGTGGCGGCGATCTGTGCGTGCGATGCCAGGTCTGTAGTATTGTTCGCTCCGCCGGCCGGCTTACCGAGGAGTCAATGTCTCGAGCTTTCGTCCCGTCAACAGACCACAGACGTGTGCTAATACATGCCCGGCCCGACTGAATTCGGAGCCTGGCCCCGCCCAAGGGGCAACCAAAACTGAATTCAGCTTGGCCCGAGCTTAGCCCAAACCTGTTCTGCCGGAGAAGCATGCAAAGAAGATTTTGGAGGTTTATTTAAGGTTCGGAGCTTTATGCATAATCAAACAGACTGATGCAAGAGAGTCGTACATGCCGGGTGCTAGTATCAGAGAGGATGAACGGTGCAATGTTGGAGGGGGGGAGTTTTGCATAGAGATTAGAGAGTGATTTGCGCTAGTTTAGTCCAAGAGAGGAAGGTCTTGCTGTCTTGTGCTTGGATCAAGATGTGATCCACACTTCTAATCTTGGTGTACCAGCACATGGAGCATTATGGGCTTACCGGCACCTTGAACCTTACTGGCTCAAGCTTGCTAACCCTCCTTGTTTTGTATGGAGTGGCAAACAAGAGGCTTGTACAGGTAGGCCATTCTGTTGCAGCTTAAGCTCCAAAGTGAACATGGTGTCAAGCGAGAAGAGAGGCTTATGTTGAGACTTACCTGTTATGGCAAGTTGCTTATCTAGCTTCGTCTATGGTTGTGAGTTGTGACCCAAGAGTCTTTGAAACGAATCAGGTAGGGGAACCGCCAATTATGGGCATGCTCGGAACTCTGGCTGCAGCTCGCCTCACCTCGCCGGGCCAAGCAAGGCCAGCTCCTAGGGGGGTTTCTTCCCTTGCCAATACTTGCCTTGTCTTGCCCCGCAGCTCGATCCGGCAGCGTCAAAGCTTGATTTGGTGGCGGCGGAGCTCGATCCGGCAACGTCGAAGCTCGATTCGGTAGCGACGGAGCTTGATTCGGCAACGACGAGCTCAAATCAACGGCGGTGAAGCTTAATTTGGTGTTGTTGAAGATCAATCCGGCGACACCGGAACTCGAATCAACAGCGGTAGGAGGTCGATTCGGTGGCTGCAAAGTTCGATTTCAATGGCGGTGGAGCTCAAAGTTCGATTTGAGGCAGCGCAACGCTGATTCAACGGTGGCTCAGGAAGCCTGCGCGAGCATGCGAGCGGGCGAGCGAACCTTGCCCGCGCAGGAGAGCTGATTTGGCTCTCGTGCATCGGCAAGAATTTCCTTGCCCAGCCGAGTAAGCTTGCTGGGCAAAGAGACGAGGCAAGTGGGTACCAAACAGCTTGCCTTGCCCGGTGAGGCGAGGAGCGGCCGGCAAAGGTTCAAGCACGCCCTATATTAAAAAGAAGATAAGAGCCCAAACAACAACGGCAACAACCAACCAAACCAAGCAACTTAATAAACACGCATTGAACCACTTAAGACACTACAAATGTCAAACCACCACTCTAACACTATGCACCACTTAACCATAGCAACTCCACAATTTAATATCATGGGCCGCCCGCTAGACATATAGGTGGAACTTGCCTTAGACAGCTATCTATCCCACCACCTCTGGTAGGTCATTGACCCAAGAGTCTTAACCGGGAGAATTTTGGTGAGCAAGAGCACATCCTTGCATTGGTGGAGCAACAGAGTGGATCACAAGATAAATCCTTTCTTTATAAGATGGAGGTCGCATGGCTGAGAGGAGAAAAAAAATCAGGTGCCAAAGGAGAGGATTGAGAAAAGGTGATCTCTCGAATTGTTGAGACATTGGAACGATCATGTCTTTCCAAAGAAAAAGTAAAAAAGAAAGAAACAATTATATGGGCAGACTGCAAACTTTACGTAAAACATGTACAGGAAGTCAGGAACTTGTCAACGTAGCTGATGGGCAAAAGTGTAACGACATGTGTACACTTCAAGGACACGCTCTTGATCCCCCCATCCCCCACACGGGCTACTTTATTCCTCCCATTCTGAGCCCGGCCTCTCTCCATTTCACCACAGCTTGGCACAGCTCCTTTTCCCAGCTGAAGCTGCTGAATAGTCCATGTCTCCATCGCCATCCGTTCCCCCTTTCCCCATGCCGGCTGGACGTCGCTTACTCCCTTTTTGGCGCCGCGCCCAGGCCCAGCCCCGGTCGCCCCCCGCTGCCACGCGACCGAATTATGGCCTAATCACACTAAAACCCGCTCCCTTCCAAACCCTCCCATCAGCCAATCTTATATGCCCCCGGCCGCCCCCCTCTCTTTCTCGTTGCCATTCCCGATTCCCGAACGCGCAGCGGCGCCGCAGGCAGCTGCGTTCACGTGTCCTCCAGCACCCCGTAGCTCCGTCCAGCTCCGACCTGTTGCGCTGCTAGCTACAAGAAACCGCAACCACCGCGCCACAGCCCGGCCCGCTCCAATCAACTCACCGGCCGGCCGGTGATCCCCATGGGAGGGACCTAACTTTTCTCGGATTCTTGTGTGTCCTGCATGCTGGGGCTCCTTGGGAGGTGAGAACCTACGGAGGCATGGCATTGGAGGCCGTGGTGCTGGCCGTGTCCCAGCAGCAAGGCGGTCGCTTCGGGTGTGGCGCCATGGCAGGAGGGCCTTGGAATGGCCTGCTTGGTGGAGCGGAGGGGGTGATGGGGTTGAGTGGCGCTGGCGCCGGGAGCTGGGACGCGGCCGCGTGCTCGTCGTCGATGCTGCTGCGTGGGTTCCAGGAGCCGGATAACATCCTGGCCGCCGTTGCGCCGCCGGTGGAGTCCGGGGGAAGCGTCGGTCAGGAGGCCCCGGCGGCTGCGACGTCGCCGGCGCCAGCGCCAACGGGGAGGAGGAAGCGACGAAGGACGAGGGTGGTGAAGAACAAGGAGGAGGTGGAGAGCCAGCGGATGACCCACATTGCCGTCGAGCGCAACCGCCGAAAGCAGATGAACGAGTACCTCGCCGTGCTCCGCTCCCTCATGCCGCCCGCCTACGCGCAACGGGTAATCATCCAACGACTTCCTCGATCACATCACGTGAGCGTCCGTCCTCCTAGACATTCAATCTAGCAATGCCAATTGCCAACTCCGTGCGCGTCCTCGTGCGTGCAGGGCGATCAGGCGTCCATCGTCGGCGGCGCGATCAACTTCGTCAAGGAGCTGGAGCAGCTGCTCCAGTCCCTGGAGGCACGGAGGCGTTCCGCGCAGGGTCCTGCTGCCGGCGCCAGCGGCGACGACGGCGCGGCGCCGTTCGCGGGCTTCTTCACCTTCCCGCAGTACTCGATGCGCGCCGCCGCGGCGCCGGAGCACGCTCCCGCCGACGCCACCAGCCGCAAGTGCGCCGAGGGCGAGGAAGCCTCCGGGTCGAAGCCGTCGGCGGTGGCCGACGTCGAGGCGACCATGGTGGAGAGCCACGCGAACCTGCGGGTGCTGTCCCGGCGGCGGCCGAGGCAGTTGCTGCGGCTGGTGGTGGGGCTGCAGGACCACCGCCTCACCGTGCTCCACCTCAACATGAGCAGCGCTGGCCAAATGGTGCTCTACTCGTTTAGCCTCAAGGTAATCCAGCACTTCTTCCTCAATGATCTCCTCGTAAGCTACCCTGTGTAGTATGGATTATACACCGCTCTCACTCCAAGGTGTATAGCACTCGTACCTGGTTCGCAATACCACACTTGGAAGTCTGGAAGGCAGGTTGGCGCCTAGGTTTCCGTGCCCTTTTGGATCTTGCATTGTCTCCAGCTGCTGCAAATCTCCTCGTCTGTTTACTTTAATGGAGCAGATCGAGATTGCAGTCTTTTTGACTCGATGCTGATGGATCATCGATCACATGATGTTCGTCTCGTTAACGCAGGTAGAGGATGATTGCCAGCTTACCTCTGTGGATGAGATTGCAGCGGCGGCTCATCAGATCGTCGAGAAAACACACCAAGAGCAGGGCTGCAGCTTAGAATAGCATCGAGCATGAATGCATGCACGCAACTTTTTTTAGATCTTGTAGCAAGTGAAGTGATTCCCTTTGTGCAAATGAATAATGTGTACTTACCAGATTAGCTAGTCTTTCAATCAGTTGAATGCATAACTTATCTTTGTTCATTGATAATGTCCATGGCGAAGCATGTAAGGTCACTGAATTCCTAGCGCGCCAGCTAGAGAACAATTCCAAATCCACGGTGCGGTGGAGATGGCATGGCATTCCCTTATGGGTGCTATCATGTTCACCACAGGATCTGTCATAACCGACAGGTCCTGTTTCACGCCTCCTGAAGGGATTCTGTTCCCCTTGTGAAGCGCCACCCCCCTGCCAAAGCACCAAAAGATTCCCAGCTGCAATCCTGTGCACATGGATCATAGAATCAAAGAGTTGTGTAAATCACAAACAAATTCACAAAAATACATGTGTCTGTGTGCAAGAGAACCGAGCAGCTCTGTCAGATCCTTCACTGGGCTTGGTGGGTATCGGGTTTTTCTGCTGTGTACCATAAATTAGAACGTTCCTGCAAATATCATATCGCTTTTCATCGAAAGAACAGGTAGGGAGTATGGTTTAGTGTATGGACATCAAGCAGGACTGAACAAGGGAAACGAGTAGAAAAGAAGCAACTAGCTTTGTATGTGCCTTCTCACTGACCCAAGAAGTATGGCAGTGCTCCTGCCGGGTTAAGTTTCAAAAAAAATTGACCCAAGAAGAGGTTCTAAAACAGGCAACCTTTACCTGACAGCCCTTTTACCATTTCTGTCTAAGCATGATTGATCAAACACTGAAAGAACTGCGCGGACATTTCATCCCTGTGAGGCTTGCATCTGATTGATTCGACCAACAGGACAAACTACATGTGCATCTTGCTCGCATGCAGCATGTCGCTTTCACTCTTCAAATGTTCTACTCGGAAGGAATGCAATCTGGTAAAAGGAGGGAATCACCTGCGTAAAAATAAACAGCACAAGTTAGAGCTGAGTCCCATGTACGATGCATCGACCAATTCACCCAAAAACTTCAGCGGCCTGATAAGTAATAAAGATAGATGAGCTTGTTGGAGGTACGCCCTAGAGGCAATCATAGAGATGATGATATTCCATTTGTATCATGATTTATATTGTGTTCCTTAAATATCCATTAAAGGCTACTTGAATTGATTTGCAATTTTGTGAATTGTATGTGAAACTCTTTACTTGTATGGTTATTCTAAAGTTGTCCCTAGTCGGAGTTCATGTGAGGACACATATGAATATTAAACTAGCACATGTATTAGTTGATGACTATGTTTCACGAGTCACGGACATGGAGATGTTAAACTAATAATGTGGGCACATGTGGAGACATGTGCTAGAACTGACCCAACACGAGAAGTAGTTCTCTCTTTACACAACATGTACGCTTTGTACTTAGACCTGAGATTGTCTCATGTACTTAAGATGTGGATCGACTTACTTAGGGGCTATCAAACGCTACACCGTGACAGGGTAGTTAAAAAGGTAGCTTTCGGGTTTGTCAAGAAGCATCATGTGAGATATGGTCAATCAAGATGGGATTTGCCCCTCTCTAATTGAGAGTGATATCTCTGGCCCCTCGAGTGATCGGATTCGAAAATGCATGGCCATGCTACGTACGGTTAAGAGTTAACCTACAGAGGGATTTCGAATCACAGGATCGAGAAAGAGCGGTCGGCTTGAAGCTAGACCAAATATCGTGAGGCAAAGGGAATAGTATGTACATAATGTTGTGACGGTTCGTCTGATATGATCTTCGTGTGCGTATAGGAGTTGGCACGTCTTGCTAGAGGCCCCTGCCGACTATTGGGCCGAGTAGGAGTACTCGGACCATGTCTATACGTATCCGAACCTATAGTGTCACACACTTAAGGGGCTGGAAGCTCAATTCGGATGTGATCTGAGTTGGATTAGGTTTAGAAGTACTAATGGGCTTCGAACCCAGAGGCCCGTCAGGAACCTCTATAAATAGAGGGGTGGGGGCGTCCTAGGGTTTACACCTTTTGGACGAAACACATCTGCCGCGCCTCCCACGTCCTCGCTCTGTTGCAACTCGCGGATCTAGCAGTCCGGCTTGCGATGCTTCCTCCCTGCACGTGTGAATACCTTGGAAGTGTTGCGCCTGCACCACTTAGATGAGCCGCCGACGAGCTACGACGAGCCGCTGACGAGCCGACGATGAGCCGCGGCACGAGGATGACCTTGCTGCACGTGGATGAGCTACTGAGGTGCCGCTCGACATCGACGTGATCGACTACGTTCGACTACGCTGATCGTCTTCGCTGCCCCGACGCGATTCTACATCTTCCACACTAGTGCGTCGAGTGGTAATCCCGTGATCCATATACGGCAGTTTTCCTGGTTTACACGGTAGAAATTTTTAATTTGCGCTAGCGTAGCCTACCTCGTAGCCCAACAGTGGTATCAGAGCCGTAGCTATTTTGTTTTGGATTCGGGATGCGTGCATATGGAGATATGCGAGTTTTCAATTTGATCTATATCCTGGTTTCGTGTTCTTGCTGCAATGGTTGTGTAACGACATACTCCTACCGGTCGGTTTCCGTCATCGGAGATAAGTGATACACGTAATGCCAGTTGCAGCGAACAAAATCAATGTGATTGGTCGAATCGAGATCCAGGTTCATACGCCAGACGCATGAGATGCGCAACAGTAGATTGGATCTACTGCCGGGTCGGAATTTTGCCGTGTGCGTGTGCTTCGGTAAAACAGTCGTAACTTTTCGGTACGATCTCGGATCGGGGCGAATTTATATGAAAATTGATCTAAAAAAAAAGTTACACATGAAATTCAACGGTCTAGCCGTTTTTGGCGAAATTAGATTTTCCAAATTCGGCTTGGAAGATAGAGTTTTGGGCCTCTGAAGTTTGGAACGTTAGAACGCCTAACTCTGTTTTGCAAGATGTATGTATCTTGTTATCAGTATGGCCCCTTTGTGTATGTGATGCATGTATGTAACTCATTCGTGACCTGCGTGTCGCGCGTACGGCAACACGGCTGGAGCCATATGTGTTGTCACTTTAATGTATTTAATGATCTGTGTACCAATCTGTGATGATCCAAGCAACTATATAATCTTCATTACTAGTTTCTTTACTAGCTATTAGGCGTAATAGCATGTTCTAGTTCTTGAAGGACTCATCACCAGGAGGATAGCGCACATGGAACATGGAGATGGAGATCACCATGGTGAATAGGTTCTGTAGAGATGGAGATCACCATAAGAAAACGGGTCATACTATGTCACAACTGTGTGAATGTTATTCTTTATATTTTACTTCCTGCATGATGTGATGTTAGAAATAGAACGATCCCTCACAAAGACTAAGTTAGTATGCCCTCCCAACTAAAACTTGCACGGTCCCATATCTTGTACAATTAGTGGTGGGTCTATAAAATTAGGGTGCCACTAGTTTTCCTTGACTAGACGGGTTTGTGTCGGACACTTACACGCATAAGGGTTGGTTTGCTTAACAAGGTTATCTTAACGGTTAAGGACCTTGGGGCATAAAGGTTGGGCGCCGAGACATGGAGATGCCACCCAACAACAGTAGTCATATGTGATATGATTAGCAAGAAGTTGCTTACCAATATACCTTGTTTGCTAGCGGTGATGCTAAAGCTCACTAGTAGACTTGTTAGTTGTGGATCCTGAATCACTAAGTATCAATAGAGGGATACTGATTTTAGTGGGAGCAGATTCTGTTAAATAGTTTAATGTGATTTGCTCTATCATGAATACGTTTGTCTTAGTGTATTTTGCATTACTTTTGTTGTAGATTAAATGGCACCTAGCAACACCACACCATTTGCTTTGCGTTCGGTCCTTGAGAAGGACAAGTTGAATGGAACAAACTACTCGGATTGGATCCGTAACCTGAGAATTGTTCTCAGGGCTGATAAAAAGGAAAATGTTCTAGACACCCCATTACCACAAGTACCTGCTGATGATGCATCTGCTGCCGTTAAGGCTGCTTACAAGAAAGCATTTGATGCCAATCTTAAGGTAAGCTGTCTTATGCTCGCTTGCATGGAACCTGAGCTGCAGATGCAGTTGGAAACAAATCATGAGGCACACGATATGATCGTGGCGCTCAAGGACATGTGCCAGACACAGGCTAGGACTGAAAGGTTCAATGTTTCTAAAGACTTTCTGGAGTGCAAGCTAGCAGAAGGCGTAGTAGTAGGACCACATGTAATCAAGATGGTTGGTTACACTCAGCGATTGAAGAAGCTGGGCTTCCCAATGGGCAAAGAGTTGGCCACTGACTTCATTCTTTCGTCTCTTCCGCCTAGCTATGGGAACTTCATCTCGAACTACCATATGCATGGGACGGACAAGGATCTGAATGAATTGTGTGGTATGCTCAAGACAGCACAGGTTGACATTAAGAAAAGTGCTAGTAGCAGCCATGTGATGGCTGTACAGAACAAGCCTAGCTTCAAGAAGAAGGGCAATTCTTGGAAGAAGAAGGACAAGGTTGGAGTGTCCAAGCCAAACCCAATGCCCAAGGCTAAAGCTGGACCTGCTCCAGATAAAGAGTGCTTTTATTGTCACGAACCTGGTCACTGGAAGAGAAACTGCAAGCAGTACCTAGCTTCATTGAAGAATGGCGGAAGTAAGAGTACTTCCACCTTAGGTACGCTTGTTGTTAATATTATAGACAACATATTTCTCGCTGATACAATTATTAATTCTTGGGTAGTTGATACCGGATCGGTTGCTCATATTTGCAATTCGATGTAGGGAATGATAAGAAGTAGAAACGTTGAAAAGGGATAAGTTGATTTTCGCGTAGGCAATAATGCAAGAGTTGCTGCGTTGACCGTCGGGATGATGCAACTCCACCTCCCGTCAGGATTTATTATGGAATTGAATAATTGTTATTTTGTTCCTAGTTTGAGTCAAAACATTATGTCTCCTTCATGTTTGATGAAGGATGGTTATTCATTTGCGAGTGAAAACAATGGTTGTGTGATCTCTAAGAATGATATGTTTATGGCTTTTGCACCCATTGTGAATGGATTGTTTGTTTTAAATCTTGATGGTTCACCTATCTGTAACATAAATGCTAAAAGGCCTCGACCTAATAATTTGAGTACTACCTACATGTGGCATTGTCGTTTGGGTCATATAAGTAAGAAACGCATGAAGAAGCTCCATACTGATGGACTTTTAACTTCATTTGATTTTGAATCATACGAGACATGTGAGGCTTGCTTACTAGGCAAGATGACCAAGGCACCTTTCATAGGTTTTTCTGAGAGAGCATTAGACTTGTTGGAACTTGTACATACCGATGTATGCAGACCAATGAGCACGACAGCCAGAGGAGGGTACCAATACTTCATAACTTTTACTGATGATTTTAGTAGATATGGATATGTCTACTTAATGAGGCAGAAGTCTGAAACCTTTGAAAAGTTCAAGGAATTCCAGAATGAAGTTGAAAATCAGCATGGCATAAAAATTAAGGCCTTGCAATCTGATCGTGGAGGTGAGTATTTGAGCCACGAGTTTAGCAATCATCTAAAGAGTTGTGGAATTGTTCCACAACTTACGCCGCCTGGAACACCCCAGAGAAACAGTGTATCCGAGCGACGTAATCGAACTTTGTTAGACATGGTTCGATCACTGATGAGCCAGTCGGACCTACCGTTGTCATTTTGGAGATACGCTCTAGAAACAACAGCTTTCACACTTAATAGGGTACCATCTAAATCCGTAGTTAAGACACCATATTAGATGTGGACCGGAAAAGTTCCAAGTTTGTCTTTTCTAAAGATTTGGGGATGTGAAGTGTTTGTCAAGCGACTTCAGTCGGACAAGATCACACCCAAGTTGGATAAGTGCATTTTCGTGGGATATCCAAAGGAAACTTTAGGATATTATTTCTACAACCGATCAGAGGGCAAAGTGTTTGTCGCTCGAAACGGGGTTTTCCTAGAGAAAGAGTTTCTCAAAGGAGAAAAGAGTGGAAAGACAATGCATCTTGAAGAAGTTCAAGATGAGCCGATTGGGCAAGAATCAATGAGTGATGCTATCGTAGCAGAACAAGTTGAGATACCCATAGCAAGAGAAGCACCGCCACAACCACGAAGGTCGGCAAGGCTTTGCGAAATGCGGGAAATATTATTGTTGGACAATGATGAGCCTACGACATATGCAGAAGCAATGATGGACCCAAACTCCGAAAAATGGCAGAGTGCCATGCAATCCGAAATAGAGTCCATGGGAGACAATCAAGTTTGGAACTTGGTTGACCCGCCTGATGGTGTTAAAGCCATAGAGTGCAAGTGGATCTATAAGAAGAAAAAGGACATGGTTGGAAATGTTCACATCTATAAAGCACAGCTTGTCGCAAAAGATTTTCGACAAGTTCAAGGAGTTGATTGTGACGAGACCTTCTCGCCCGTAGTGATGCTTAAGTCCATTCGGATTATTCTAGCTATAGCTGCATATTTCGATTATGAGATATGGCAGATGGATGTCAAGACAGCTTTCCTGAACGGAAACCTATCTGAGGACGTGTATATGATATAGCCTGAGGGTTTTGTCGATCCGAAAAATGCTGGAAAAGTATGCAAGCTTCAGAGATCCATTTATGGATTGAAGCAAACATTTAGGAGTTGGAACATTCGTTTTGATGAAGTGGTCAAAGGGTTTGACTTCACCAAGAACGAAGAAGAGTCTTGTGTTTACAAGAAGGTTAGTGGGAGCTCTGTAGTATTTCTAATCTTATATGTGGATGACATATTGCTGATTGGAAATAACATTCCTATGCTTGAGTCCGTAAAGACTTCACTGAAAAATAGTTTTTTGATGAAGGACTTAGGGGAAGCGACATATATTATGGGCATTAAGATCTATAGAGATAGATCAAGAAGGCTTATAGGATTAAGCCAAGATACTTACATTGACAAAGTGTTGAAATATTTCAGCATGGAAGAGGCAAAGAAAGGGTTCTTGCCTATATCACATGGCATACATCTCAGCAAGACTCAGTGTTCTTCGACTGCTGATGAGCGGGATCGCATGAGTAGAGTGCCATATGCCTCGGCTATTGGATCTATCATGTATAAAATGATAATTACTCGCCTAGATGTTTCATATGCGCTAAGTATGACAAGCAGACACCAGTCTGATCCGGGTGAGAGTCATTGGACAGGGGTGAAAAATATTCTTAAGTACTTAAGAAGGACTAAAGATATGTTCCTCGTCTATGGAGGTGAGAAGGAGCTCGTTGTAATAGGTTACACCGATGCTAGTTTCCAAACCGACAGAGATGATTCAAAGTCACAATCAGGATTTGTGTTCACGCTAAACGGTTGTGTTGTTAGTTGGAAGAGTTCCAAGTAGGAGACGGTGGTCAATTCTACGACAGAAGTCGAGTACATCGTGGCTTTGGAAGCCGTGAAGGAGGGTGTTTGGATAAGGAATTTCCTTATTGAGCTTGGTGTGTTCCCGAATGCGTCCATCCCATTGAATCTATACTGTGATAACAATGGGGCAATTGCGCAAGCAAAGGAGCCAAGGAACCACCAGAAGAACAAACATGTAATGCGGCGATTTCATCTCATTCGAGACTTCGTTAACCAGGGTGAGATCAAAATATGCAAAATACACACGGATCTGAACATTTCTGATCCATAGACAAAACCACTCCCGCAGGCTAAGCATGATGCGCATGTAAGAGCTATGGGTATTAGGTACCTTCTAGATTGACTCTAGTGCAAGTGGGAGACTATTGGATGTATGCCCTAGAGGCAATCATAGAGATGATGATATTCCATTAGTATCCATGATTTATATTGTGTTCCTTGAATATCCATTAAAGGCTACTTGAATTGATTTGCAATTTTGTGAATTGTATGTGAAACTCTTTACTTGTATGGTTATTCTAAAGTTGTCCCTAGTCGGAGTTCATGTGAGGACACACATGAATATTAGACTAGCACATGTATTAGTTAATGACTATGTTTCACGAGTCACGGACATGGAGATGTTAAACTAATAATGTGGGCACATGTGGAGATATGTGCTAGGACTGACCCAGCACGAGAAGTAGTTCTCTCTTTACACAACATGTACGCTTTGTACTTAGACCTGAGATTGTCTCATGTACTTAAGATGTGGATCGACTTACTTAGGGGCTATCAAACGCTACACCGTGATAGGGTAGTTAAAAAGGTAGCTTTCGGGTTTGTCAAGAAGCATGCTGTGAGACATGGTCAATCAAGATGGGATTTGCCCCTCTCTAATTGAGAGTGATATCTCTGGGGCCCTCGAGTGATCGGATTTAAAAATGCATGGCCATGCTACGTACGGTTAAGAGTTAACCTACAAAGGGATTCCGAATCACAGGATCCAGAAAGAGCGGTCGGCTTGAAGCTAGACCAAATATCGTTAGGCAAAGGGAATAGTATGTACATAATGTTGTGACGGTTCGTCTGATATGATCTTCGTGTGCGTATAGGAGTTGGCACATCTTGCTAGAGGTCGCTGCTGACTATTGGGCCGAGTAGGAGTACTTGGACCATATCTATACGTATCCGAACCCATAGGATCACACACTTAAGGGGGTGGAAGCCCAATTCGGATGTGATCCGAGTTGGATTAGGTTTAGAAGTACTAATGGGCTTCGGACCCAGAGGCCCGTCAGGAACCTCGATAAATAGAGGGGTGGGGGCGCCCTAAGGTTTACACCTTTTGACCGAAACACATCTGCCGCACCTCCCATACCCTCACCCTGTTGCAACTCGTAGATCTAGCAGTCCAGCTTGCGAGGCTTCCTCCCGGCATGTGTGGATACCTTGGAGGTGTTGCGCCTGCAGCACTTAGACGAGCCGCCGATGAGCTACGACGAGCCGCCGACGAGCCGACGATGAGCCAACGACGAGCCGCGGCACGAGGACGACCTTGCTACACGTGGACGAGCTGCTGAGGTGCCGCTCGACGTCGACGTGAGCGACCATGTTCGACTACGCTGATCGTCTTCGCTACCCCGACGCGATTCTACATCTTCCGCACCAGTGCGTCGAGTGGTAATCCTGTGATCCATATACGGCAGTTTTCCTGTTTACGCGGTAGAAATTTTTGATTTGCGCTAGCGTAGCCTACCTCGTAGCCCAACAGAGCTGCTATACTTCGAATATTTAGCGTGGAATACATGTATGTGCAGGCATGTGAGTAATGACAGATCTATGTACCACACATGATAGGTGTATTGATAAGATCACGGAAGTCGAACATGACATTGACGCATAATATGCTTAGGTGCATGTACAGAAGAACCACACATTATATATTGATTCAATAGAATGCAGCTACTTTCTCATGAATAGGACAGAGAAAAAAAAAAAGGTAGAGCAACATGGCTCGAAATCAATAGAAATAGGTTATATGCCAAGACAAGATAGTTATTAGGGGGTACTTGGATACCAGGTGCTAAACTTTAACAGTGTCACACCGGATGTTCGGATGCTAATTAAGAGAACTAAACATGAACTAATTATAAAACTAATTGCAGAACCCCTGAGCTAATTCACGAGACGAATCTATTAAGGCTAATTAATCTATCATTAGCAAATGGTTACTGTAACACCACATTATCAAATCATGGACTAATTAGGCTTAATAGATTCATCTCGCAAATTATACTCCATTTGTGCAATTAGTTTTGTAATTAGTCTATGTTTAATATTCTTAATTAGTATCCAAACATTCGATATGACAGGTGCTAAACTTTAGCGGGTGGGAGCCAAACAAGCCCTTAGTTAAGTGGACTAACTGCGGCTTTTAATGTAGTAGTCAATATAAAAACCAATCTCAACAGCACACATGGTATAGATCACGTACATACCAGACCTACACTTAAAAGGACCTAAACATGTTGAGGGCCTATCAACGACTTAACATCTTATTTCAGGATTCCATAGGGACAGCAATAGAAAACTTTCAAGTTGTAAGTTGAGCTCTTGAACCATGACAAAAGCAAAAGCATGTAACAGGAAACATTATAGTCAAGTTGTGATAGGAAAAATATTCAAATGATGTGGATGGGAGCAAAAGTTAGTAGGCTAATGTAATCAGGCACATCAAACCAAAACTCCCCAGAGCGAGAAGGGCAGAAAGCATCAGACATGTCATTCCAAAATGTACGTATTTGAGGGATAAAGCTACCCACGGGTCCCCACCGATTAGAATACTATTTAGCCCTGATAGGTGGGCTTGCCCGACCATACCGTGTGGGCTAAGGTATGAAGACACGTGGAGCACAAGCTCGGAGACCGGGCGAACGGATTCTGCCCGAATATCGCGGGATTCCGACTCAGATTGCTTTCCATATAATAACCGATTAGGATTAGATCCTATGCGATTGTAACCCTAGGTCGTCAGCTTATATAAGAGTACCTGACATCCAACCCCACCTCACATTAACTCTTCGCAGGACGTCCAACACAGGACGTAGGGTATTACTCTCTGGAGGTCCGAACCTGTCTAAACCTTACGTCCTTGTGTTACCATTCGAGTTTTTGGTCTTACGATCTCCCCCGCCTACAAATCTAACACCTGGGTAACCCCCTGGTGGACTGCCGGTCACTAAATCTGACAGTTGGCACGCCAGGTAGGAGTGATCGTGAGATCCTCCCCAACAAGCTCGATGGCACCCCGCCTCGGGGTCATCTTCCCCGAAAGCATGAAGGATTTCCTCGCTAATTTGATCCAGCTTTGCTTTGGGAGCATGCCGGTAGACTCCAACTCCACCGCATCCGTCGCCAACTCGGCACCCACTGCCAGCTCGACATCCGTCGGATCTGCATCAACGGAGCAAGTTCTCTACCCGAGAATCATCACGTCGCTTGCCGAGCAGGTCGGTGCTATCTCTCTCTCTCTCTCTCTCTCTCTCTCTGAGAGGGTCCCACGTATCCTCGCGGCAACCCACCCACCCACGCCCTCTGATCTAATCGTGAGGCTATATTGCATCAGCAATACAATTGTTGAGTGCATCAATCTCTCCTAGGCGGCACTACACGCCAGAAGGTCCGCGCCGGGCTCTCCCCGCGCCCCTTTTGGCCTCAAGAACTCGGCTGCCGTGCTTTTCGATAAACTTGCGCAGTCATTCCAGATCCAATCTGAAGACCCACCCGAACCCACCTAGTTTCCAGACTATGACGAACATCAAACACCTACGACGCTTCTACCCTTAGGACCTAAAAGCTATGTATTCTCTTTACACTTTACATTGAATAAATAAAACCTCAGAGGTTCTTTGCGTACCTACTACCTTCTCCCTTTCTTAGCCGAGCTCTTAATTACATTCGGGAGCTGTCCGACCTGTTCGACAGACCACACACTCGCCTTTACACTCGGGGGCTTCCCCCGCTATGCGCCGACCTCTGGGTCCCAACCTTTCTCCTACCCCTCTCAAGGTTGTGCGACTAACTCGTGTGGACACCATCCTAGCATGCGAAACCTAGACAACCTTGTGTTCGCCTCCTCTACAAGCTCGAGATCCGCTCTCAACAAAGTATTGGCCAGGCAAGGCTAGGTGCTTAGCGGCTACAGGCCTAGGCCACACGGTGTCCTGTCAAACATACCAAGGGAGGGAAGGAGTTTTGCCTTTACATAAGTTAATCAACAAGTTTTCTTGCCTCACGACATTGATACATTTTACAATTTTTTCATTACAAGTCCAGTTCCTTAACTACATCCTCCGTGGCTTGTTGATATTGCTCGGGCAGCTCCAGGAGGTTACCAGCATCAAGGTCCTCGGCAACACCCATTTCGACGCGTTCCACGGCCAGCCGAGAGAATTGCGTCTTCAGAAGCGCCATGACATTCTTGGTGCATTCCACGACGATCTCCTTCACCGAGGCCTTTAGCCGACTTGGCGCATCCTTCGACTCGTCCACGAACCAAGCTAAGTCATATATTCAATTCAACATTTTACGGCTTTCATATATCTCCACATGCCTCAATTGATCTATGTCTCCGTGACTTTCGTTGACCATCCTGGTCGCACCTCCGACTGCTTATACAGTTTGGTCCATCCACTACACAGGTGGTCGAGAGTTGCGCCCTATGAGTGCCCAGTGCACGATCTTTGCTTTACCGCACAGTTTCGACTGCTTTGCGGCTTGTCTGTCTCTCTTAACGATTGCTGAAGTACTTGGGTAGCACACGCTTTAATCCGTGAAACCTTATGATGCCCCATCTGCAAGCTCGAGATCTGCTCTCAGCAGAGTGTTGGCTAAGCAAGGCTAGGTGCTTAAACGTATCAGGCAAACTACCTGAGGAAATTAGAATAAAACTCCGAGTTATTCAATTATTAAATATTCTACAGTAGGCTACATAATGTTTGCATTCTAATTTTACAGCTCAGAAATGACTCGACGTGCTTCCTGCCACCCAGCCGACCTCCTAGGCTCGGGGGATGGGTGCGGGAGGTGACTTGGAGTGCTTCCGCGGCTCGTCTGGCTCCCAGCTCGGGGGCTAGGTGCTATAGACGACTCGGCATGCCTCCCGTTGCCCGGCCGACCTCTCTAGCTTGGGGCAGTAGGCGACTCGTCGTGCTTCCGTGGCTCGACCGGCTCCCAAGCTCAGGGGCTGGGCACCACAGATGACTGAGCGTGCCTCCTACCACCCGGCCGACCTCCTAGGCTCAGGGGCTGGGTGCGGGAGGCGAGTTGGAGTGCTTCTGCAGCTCATCCGGCTCCCAGGCTCGGGGACTAGGTGCTACAGACGACTCGGTGTGCCTCCCGTTGCCCGGCCGACCTCTCTGTCTCGGGGCGGTAGGTGACTCGACGTGCTTCCGTGGCTCAACCGGTTCCCAAGCTCGGAGGCTGAGCGCACATACGACTCAGCATGCCTCTTGCCACCCGGTCGGCCTCCCAGGCTCGGGGGCTATGTGTGGGAGGCGACTTGGAGTGTTTCCACGGCTCGTCCGGCTCCCAGGCTCGGGGGTTAGGTGCCACAGACGACTCAGCGTGGCTCCCGTTGCCCGACCAACCTCTCTAGCTTGGGGCAGAAGGCGACTCGGCGTACTTCCGCGACTCAGCCGGTTCCCAAGCTCAGGGGCTAGGCACCCATTCCAGGTCGGCGTGCCTCTGCGGCTTCGCCAGTCCTTGCGCTCGGGGGCTAGGTGCTATATTTGGATCCCTTTTTATGACGAAAATAATTCATTAGATTCTTGACCATTAGACCGATTACTTTAATTGCTTTAATGCTCGGGGGCTACTCCATATGGAGTGCGTTTTGCGACACCCTCCGTGTGCTTCCCTTCGATCTACAGGATGCAAGACATCCCGGAGCTCGGCAGTCGCATAGCAATGCGCATTTGGTCATACGCCTGTGGAAGCTTCAATTTTTCTTCCTTTTTTGAGCACTGCGCAGCCTCTCCATCACTATGACGGCATCGCAACTTCAGCAGAGTACATTACAAGCTTCATTGCACATCCATCAGGCTCTTGTTCGACTCCACATTGCTTAGGGGCTTGAGGGATAAGGGTACCCACAGGTCCCCACCAACCAGGATACTGGTGGGCCCACCCGACCATGTCGTGCAGGCCAAGGCATGAAGGCGCATGGAGCACAAGCTCGAAGGCCGGGTGCCCGGATATCACGGGATACTTGTTGTGGTCCGACTCAGATTGCTTTCCATATAACAACCGACTAGTATTAGATCCTATCCGATTGTAACCCTCGGTCGTCAGTCTATATAAGGCGGCCAGGGACGCCCCCTAAGGGTACCTGACATCCAACCCCACCTCACGTTAACTCTTTGCACCTGCGATTAGCAATACAATTCACCAGAACACAAGACAGAACACAAGACGTAGGGTATTACTCTCTGAAAGCCGAACCTGTCTAAACCTTGCGTCCATGTGTTACCATTCAAGTTCTTGGTCTACGATCTCCCCCGCCTACAAATTTACCACCTGGTTAACCCCCTAATGTACTGTTGGTCACTAAATCCAACGGTATGTTACACTATACAAGTACAGTATTGTTGTCTTGGTTCTTACCAACCAAACTAGCCTGTGAACAACTGGAGATCAGCAGCGGTTACCCCCATCAAACAGCAAATAGACAACAAATGGACAGCTTAACTGATGCATAAATGACTCCACTTGAAGAAAAAGATTGGGAAAATGAAAAAAAGGAAGACAATGATGGAGGAAGAGATGAAATGGGGGCAGAAAGTCAAGCATAAGTGGGTTTTCAGTGGTTGCCAAAGGAAAGAAAAGATACAGCAGCATCAGCAAAAGGCCAGTGAAAACAGAAAATACATTGTTGGTTGTTGTAATATCTAATCAGGCAATACAACATCTTCTACACTTTAGCTCCAGAACAAAGGTGGTGTGCTTTGCATATCTGTCAAGAAATGAATTTAGACGTACGGTACATGGATGGAGAAATCCAAGCTTTGAAGAAGTTATCAGTCAAATATTCTACATACTGAGATCTCGTCCAAGGTTCATGCATAGGAACCACACACACCATCAGAAGGAAACTTAAAAAAATTATTAAGCACAGATAGAATTGACGCAAAATTAATTTTCTTTCATCGATCAGTAAATGAGGTGACTACTAAACTCAATTAGTCTTTCAGATTCTGATAAAATTCAACATGTTTGCTCAACTTGCATTTACAAATGTTATGGCGCGTAAAGTGAACTTTAAGTTGTGATTTTAGCATATACTTTCTGGGTTGCTAAGTTAATTCCTTGACAGGTAAGGGCATTTACTTCATATGCATGAGCTCTCTAGTGTAATATAGAAAACGAATAGAATCTTGATGTAGCAACAGCATAGTTTTTCATACTACGACAGCTGAGAGCCTGAAAGTGAGCGACATGCTTTACCTACCGATTCCCAGGAAAACAAGGTAATAACTTATAACTTACTAAACACAATCTTTTTAAGAACGAATTTATGAGTTGTTTTCCTCACCATGCAGCTCCTATGTTTCCTAAAGATGCATTTTCAATCTTGCTCCTTGACATGAACTTCCTAAGCACTATGATAGTTTACAGTAAGCATTAAAAGCAGACCAGAAAAGAGTAGAACATAGAATCCAAATATGCACTCACTAAAAAAACATATTGTGAAATGTGATGCAAAGCAAATAGAAACAAACAATTGTGTTATTTCTTATTTCAATAACAACAAAAGTTAAGTAAAACTGGCAAACAGGATACAAATTATTGAAGCATTAAGGGGATACAAATTAATAATGAACAGTTAATTATGTTAGTACTTTTAACTAATATGTCTGTGAAAAAAGTGGCACCACTGGAAAAAATTAAAAAAAATGACTTTTCTTAATAAACATAAGCATCCAGTTCGTCATGGTTTGGGTTAATTGCAATCAAGCTTGGTGAACTCGTCATTTCATCATGAAATACTCCCTCCGTCCCAAATTACTATTCATTTTGGCTTTTCTAGATACATGGTTTTTGCTACGTATCTAGACATAGCATATATCTAGGTGCATAGCAAAAGCTATGAATCTAGAAAAGCTAAAATGAATAGTAATTTGGGACGGAGGAGTATCTTTCTATAGTACTATCTTAAAGGCAGTTAAATCAATGTTGTAACCAAATATCTCACATAAACCAAGCTGGCCACTAACAAAGGCCAAGGACAACCTTAGAGATGTAAGACACTAAGACATTAACAATATCTAAATGTATGAGTGTTGCAATACTATCACTTATGTTCAAAATGTACAAAAATTTGTAACATTACTGAGGAATCAGGTACCTCAATTTGGTGAATCCACCTTGATCTGAAGGAGAACACCACTGTGTTGTATCTGCATTTCATTTCCTATCCTGCCAACAGGAAAAAGCCCAAATGCAAAACCTGCAGTATGTTAGCACACTAGATATTCCAATACTAGTTATGCTTACTGGATCTTAACATCCACATGATAAATAAGACAATCACATGCTAAGTTACTAATTTAAGTTTGTGACCAATACATGCTCAATGCTATCCATACAGTGACACAAAGAATGCATCTAACAATATCATAAGCCACCACCAGGAAGTACTGGTCTCCCAAGCTACAGATTCATAATTTAGTATGTTTGCTCCATTCCTTTCAGACAAATAGAAGCTGATATAGGTGATAGTACATTCCTTCTTGTATGATTGCTACACAATAAATATACAGAGGAGCAAAACATCAGCTTCCCCAAATTCACTCAACCCAAGCTTAAGCTATGATACAGGAAACTTGGGACTTCAAAGCTAACACTGCCGCATCACTCAAGAAATCCTTATCACCAACAACTCATCAACTCACACCTCAAAGGAGATTTTCTCCGAGAGCGACTTCAGCTCTCTTGCATATGCTTTCTATCAACAGACACCGACACACTACCAGCTCCCGGCTTTGCTGAGGCTGCATCCCCTGGACACTAAAAAACATGCCGACTCACAGTGGCATCACAGTGCCACTGGTGCGGCCATTCCGTGCAAAGAAGAACCCCTGGCCACTGCTTGACATGGACCTGCCAATCTTAAACCGGCCTGACTGACACGAGGATGAAGAAGTGCCTGCTGCCTCCTTCTCTTTCACCTTGAAGATCTTCGTCTCTCGGCCCATTTGGAACTTGCAATTAGACCGCACGACATCATCCTGAGCTTCAGGAACAGCTACAAGGAACAATGGTGAGTCCATGGACGCGGAGCGCCGAATTGGCTTGGGCGTCGCCCTTCCATTCTCCTCCCCTGCAGCTGTTGTGTCCTCACTTTGAGTGTCTGAAGAGGCCTCAGAGTCCTCCGAGCCCTCAGTCTCCGATTCAGATTGCGATAGCGACATTTCGTCACGCGCTTGGTGCTCCTCCAATTGGACACCATCCGCCTCAGCCTCCCCGGCAGCGGCGGGGAGATCGGAGGGGACGACCACGACGGGGGAGCGGCAGATTGGGCAGTTGATGTGGGCGCGGAGCCAGGTGTCGATGCAGGGGGCGTGGAACGGGTGCGCGCAGCGCGGGAGGAGGCGGACCAGCTCCCCGTCGCTGAACTCGCCGAGGCACACCGCGCAGTCCCCGCCGCGGCCCACCCCGCGGCGATACTCCACGGCGGCAATGGACGCGATGGTGGCCTCGTCGAGCCCCACCGTGCGGATGTACCACACGTGGTGCACCACCCCTCCCCCGCCCCCGCCCTCCTCCTCGTCGCCGAAGCCGCCGTCGTCGGCCCCTTCGGCGGCGGCGGCCGCGGCGAGGCGGCGCCGGCGGCGCAGGATGAGGCGGCGCCGGCGGTAGAGGAGGAGCGTGGAGAGCGCGAGCGAGAGGAAGAGGAAGGCGGAGAGCAGGGTGATGACGAGGAGGAGGCGCACGGGCGCGTGGCGGTCGGCGTCCGGGGCGCGCGGGATCACCGGGATCGGGGGCGGCGGGGGCAGCGCGTACTGGGAGCAGTCCTCGACGCCGCCGGGGCAGGGCCGGATGCAGTCGAGCGGGGTATCCGTGCAGTTGGCGGTGACCGTCGTCGCCGCGTACGGGCGCAACGGCGGGTACATGGCTACCTCGGATCGGATGGCGGCGGGGGCAGCGGCAGCGGCAGCGCAGCGGGCTCGGCGGCGCGCATCGGGGAGGTGGCCGCGTGCGCGAGGGGGCGGTGGTGGAGGGCTGGTGGAGGTGGAGACGGGGAGTGGATTGGTCGCTGTTGGGTTTGGTAAAAGGTTTGGCGAACGCTGGAACGCAGCGGCAGCATTTGCGGTGGAGCTGCAAGACTGCCGACAGCGACGGCGAGTGCGAGCGCCCAACACCTCTGACTTTGAAACACTCTCTCTAACATACAGGGCCCAAGAAGCTCTACCACTGTACTGGGGCCACCAATCAGTGATAGGACCCTATTTCTCTGTAGCTTCTCCTCGTGCGCTGAGCAGCAGCCTGTATTGGATTCCGGAAAGTCAAGCAATAGTTGGACCAAGATTAGGTTCCACTGTCCCAGAATAAGTGTACGTTTTTTTCTTTCAAATTTTATCAAAAACAAAGTGTTCACTGAAACTCATCTAATTAAAGCAACACTTACACTAATAAAAAAAATTAAAATTGTGCTGTGAAGTGCATATAGCCAATGGTTCCAATGCACGTGTCAAATAGATTACACAGCTTTCAACCACAACTAAAGTGTCCAAATTTAGTAATTAGGGGTAGCATTTAGTTCCCACAGCTATGTGTCCAAATTTTTTTAAATGAACACTTATTTTAGTAGGGAGGGAGTGTAAGGCGTGTCCTCCCTTATTCAAACCGTTGATTCCGTGTCAGACGGCATGTGAGGCGTTTTAAAATGGAGAAGATTATTGTTGTGGATGTGATCCATACAATGGTAGATTAGTTAACCGAGCGAGCTACAAAGGCAACAAAGGGTAATTTTAGGCTTAAAAAAGGGGTAATTTTGACCAACGGGGTCGGGTGTACTAATCCGGGTTCGGTTTTGTTAGGCAGGTGCTGGTAAATTAATCATGTTTCAACGCAATCAATGGGTGCATCACGTGTCACATCGAATGACGACAAATGCTCAATGCGTTCTTGAATCTTTCCAGGCTCCCGGTATCATCAGCTCAGATGGTTTCTGAACTTGTCACCGTTCGATTTGAACACACTATATTTGAATGAAACTGGTAAATTGTACGTACAGTCTATCAGAGGATTGAGTAAATTTTTACTAGACAACGCTCTGTTTTATTTCCTTTTTTTAGGGGTCGCTCTGTTTTATTTCTGTTTTCCAGAAACGTTAACCGGGACCATTACCCGTTTGGGCTAGTTGGGCTCGTTTCCAACTGCGTGCTGCTTTGGATTGGGCTGTGCAATGTGCCAACGGGCCGGGCCACGCTGCCGAATACAAATCATCTGGCATGGGGCAAGCCACGTCATCACGCACTAATCAACGTCCGGACTCAAGAGGGCGACGCAATTATCCAGACTGATTAGCTTGTTTAATTTAAACCCCTCGCGCTGAATTTTCTACTACTACACTCCACCGCGACGTCAATTACGGCTACAACCCCAATTATATTGTGACACTATCACAAATTTAATGGTAGCGTAGGCAATTAAGCACGGAATCTATAGCTGACCCGGCGAGCTGATCTGCTCTACCCGCGTGTTCCTTTCTTGCCTTCGGGCTCACCACCTACCCCGGCCCCGATCCTCCATGGCCGCCCTCACCTTGCCGCCGACCAACGCCGCCGGCCAGACCGCCACCCAGGAAGGCTCAGCAGGGTATGTGCCCGCCACCTTTGCTGTTTCTTTCGTTTTTTTTTTTTTTTTTGTTCTTCGCAAGACTCAACCTACCATGGGATTGATGTCAAATCTGATGGTTTCTTGAATTTTATCTTTCTGATGCAACGGGATCAGGAAGCCTACCGACGGCGCTGCAGATTCAGCCGCCATGGATTCAGGGTACGTGTTCTCGGACTAGGAATCTGTGATTTGTTTTGCGCTGTTTGAGAGTTGAGACAACGACTCGTGGATTTGTCTGATGCGGTTTATTTTGAATTTTGATGAATAGGTGGGTTGTTCTTGGGAAATCGGACATCGTCCCGGCGGATTTGGCCGCGGCCGCCTCGGCCGTGGGGCACCAACGCCTCAATTTCTCACCGCTGCCGATGATACCTATCTGGTACGAAATGAGGGTTAGCATTTTTTAAAGAAAAAAAAAGGTCTGAAGCCAAACTGTTTGTGTCAAAATAGGATTGGAATTATGTGCTTAACATTCTCAATCTTTCTCTGTCAGGGTGCAGATGGTCCTTGGGGGCGTGTTTTACACTGCTGTGCCGTTCTACAAGAGGGCCAGGAAGATCGAAGGTATGTTCAGATCCATAACCACTGCTAGTTGCAGGGTGCAGATAGGTGACTGGGGCCGTGGGTGCGTAGTTCAGAATTGGTTGTCAATTTAGTTCATAGTCTATGGATGATCAGATGAATTACAAACTCCTGGTACATGTTCATATAACCCAGTTCTTAACATCTTATTGCAATAACTGAGTTACTATGTCAGGTGAAACGTTAAACAATGCGGAAACTGCAGTGGAGGTTGTGGAGCATGTTGCTGAGGTGACAGAGAAGCTAGCTGCCAATGCAGCTGAGTCCCTACCAGAGAACGGGTCTCTGCAGAAGTTTGCTGTGGAGATTGAGTACATTGCTGAAGTGGTGGATAAGGACGCACATAAGGTTGAAGTGGTCATTAAGAAGGTCTGCAGTTTGCTACCACTGATCTTACTTGAAATTGAATATGTCAACATATTAAGAATATCATATTTCAGTCGTACATGAGAAACTTAGAATCTTGTTTGTATTAATTTGTTATCGGCCATGCTTTCTCATAAATACTAGTAAAAGTACATGGAAAATCATGTGCAAGAACAACGTTCAGAGCTTTTCATTGTAGGAAAATTCTGACCACATCAAACAAAGGATCTTACTCTCGGTTAGCTGTTCATGTAAGAAACTGACGACACATTTAATCTTTTCTAGACTTCGAGCTGGGTAAAACATGTTCTAAAAAATTGCTTCTGATGCTTCCTGCAGAACTTTCTCCTTTTTTTGACAACTTCAAAGCACTCCTGTATTTGCTTTGTTTCTGAAACACTCAAAACTCACAGAATATGGTTGGGTACCTTTAAACCAAATTTATTCAGATATCCGGCTGAAACTGTACAGTATTGCATCTAGCTAAATTTAGGAACAGTTTTCTTTCATCCAGTTAAAGACAATGCCATATTTCTATTTGTTATGGAAAAACTAAACCTCTTCCATTGTCCACGCCCACCACCAATGTAGATTGAAGAGGTGAGTGACAAGATTGATGCTGCCGTGGAGCCTGTCATTGAAGCGCTCGAGAAAGACTTCAAACCGAACCCAACGTCCTCTACTGGATCAGATGCTCAGAAATAATAGTTCATGTAGAAAACTGAAGTGTTGGTTGTTGTAAATATGGTTGATTTTTCTTTCTTCTTTGTGAATCCCTTCATGTAAATATGCTTAAGATGCCTTATTGACTAGAAACTCATCATGGTATAGTAACACATGGTGATGGTGTGTATGCTGGGTGCTCGAATCTGGAGTGTCCTGATGGTCAACATGTATTCACATCAATTACACACTGGAATTTGGAATATTGCATAGCTGTTGTGTTGCAATCATTACCCACTATCACATAATAATCATGAGCTATGGAATGGAGAAAAAAGAATCAAAATGGACCACTCGTTCTCCAAGAGGTGATGCATGCAGATGAGAATGGGATGGGGAAATATATCTCAGAATTTCCTGAAACTTCTGGGTTTTATTGTAGGTCTCAGACGTGCCCTTTGTACACTCAGTCAGCGCAGAGTGTCTTGATCCATGGCCAGCATTTTGCTCTGCAGTCTGCACTTTGGCATCGGTTCCCTCACCAAGAGGATGATCAAAGCCTAATCGCCTTTGTTGCTTTGCACACTTTGGCATCAGTTCCCTAATCCATGCTCATTTTTAGCACAAGCCATACCATCGGTTCCGGTTATTCAAACCGAAGATAACTCGAGCTGTGTGTACCATTCCTGCTTTGGATGTCCTTGTGGTCTTCGATTTACGAATTGTTTACGGAAGCATCTACAAATGTTCGTTCGATGATCATACGAAAGGATTCGCTTGCCTGCAAGCCGCACGCTCGCGCAAAAAGGAGAGTAAAAAAGAGAGAGACAAGCATGCAATTGGTACGAACCAATTCAGCATAAAACATATTGTCACTTCACATTTAGCAATTCCCAAAAGGAGTTTAGTAACTACGTACATGATCTATAAGTAGACCACCCTCAAGTCCTAACTCATGGCAGGTGTTCTGTGTTCATGCTCATCTCCCTTGCTGTCCCCCCGTGTGTTTCACTGCCGTTAGAGTTCAAGTTCAACAGGTCATAAGGCCAGGATCATCATGGCCAACGCGCTGTCTCTCGTGGCCGTGCTCCTATGCGTAGCGAGCTACGCGGCGCTGTCCTCGGCCAGGACGTTCACGGTCGGTGATGACCAGGGATGGATGAGCGGCATCGACTACACCGACTGGACCAGCGGCAAGACGTTCGCGGTCGGAGACAAACTACGTGAGTGAGCTCTGCTCCTTAGTGGCTCATGGGATCTTTTCCAGCACCCAGCAGGCAGCAGGCTCATTAGCACTTCATGGGGACACCGTGCAGTTTTCAGCTACAGGAGCCAGGAGCACACGGTGACGGAGGTGAGCAAGAGCGGCTACTACACCTGCTCCGGCAGCGGCGCGCTGAGCGACGACACCAGCGGCTGGACCGTCGTCACGCTCACGGGACCCGGCACGCGCTACTTCATCTGCAACGTCACCGGCCTCTGCAGCAGCGGCATGAAGCTCGCCGTCACCGTTGCCGAGAGCGGCGGCGGCACCGTGCCGTCGGGCGCCAGCGGGGGCGCGCCGACTCCGGGAGCGGGCTCCGCGGTCGTTGTGGTGGCCACAGGGGTTCTGATCAAGCTCGCCCTCTTCTGAATTTCTGATTGGGGAAGGCCACCAGCAGCAACTTTATATTAGCGGCGGCGTTGATGATTCATTCCACTGCTGATCACAGTAATTGACAACATGTCTACTAGACTATCTCCTACAGTTTCCGGACCTTATTCTCGTTGGTGCCTCTTTTTAGATAATGTCAGAAATCACCCAAAATCTTTTCTTTGATTGTCATTATGCAAAATGTATTTGAAGATTAGTTCAAAGCTCCACAAGTGTACCTTTCGATGCGGTCATTAGGGCGAAAGGAGAAATAGTGCCATGGCCTCACCATATTAAAAAAGTAGCAACGTTGGTCTTGGTCGCTACCTTTTCAATTACGCTTCAACAAGTTAACTATTTTTTTTTGTCAAGATCACACCTCCTCCCAAAAACCTTAAGAAAATGCTGCTAGAATGATTCAAAGTTTCCACAATGCAATGCCATATTCATAGGAAAGCACGTTATTACAGACTTACAGTATGAACAAGGGCCCTATGCATTGATTGAGCACAAGAGTATATACCATGTTTATTTAGAAACCATGTGGATGAATCATTTTAGTTATTTAAGTTGCACAAAGCCACTAACGCTACTTTCGAAACCAAACCATTCACTTTGATCAACTTGTCTCCAGCTAGTGCTCCATGAAAAGGAGTATAGGACTCAGAACTCCATCCTGAAATATAAGAGCAGGGCCAGCGTATACTCGGCCAAAACTCTATGCACATGGACACGTCATCTAGGTGCTGCCCAGAACAAAACGGTCCAGTGTATAGTCAAGCAAGTGGAGTCCTACCTCAAATAAAAAACAAAACATTCCTACATCTTTCAGTCTTTCCTTATCCCTGCCATTTCCTTCCCGCGGAGGTTGCCATGGTTAGGTAAGTGGCAAAACCAAGAGCTAGTGCTAGGGTGGTGCTTTCCCAGCACCCCCTCTCGAGCGTGAGGCAGTAGAGAATCTTTCTCTAACGACTCCAAGTAGACCCCTAGACACCAACACTGGAGCTGCTCTAAGTGATGATCCTGAGTTGTTCTAAAACGAACCACCTGTTTTTGACCAATTCTTTCCGTCAGAAAAAGGTATCATTGAGCAAAATTTGGCTTGCTGCTAGCTTGTTTCTTCGGCCGGGAATGGTAGCTTTTTCCGACCAGAGGGAGTATAAGTCATGAATACCCAGTCTTCCTTTGTCCTTATGTCTATAAATGATCTCCTGTTTGATAAGTCTAAGTATGACCGCGATTTGGGTTATCAGAAAAATCTAATAAACTACTCCCTCTGTCCCAAATTACTATTCGTTTTGGCTTTTCTAGATACATAATTTTTGCTATGCACCTAGATATATATTATGTTTAAATACATAGCAAAAGATATGTATCTAGAAAAGTCAAAACAAATAGTAATTTGGGACGGAGGGAGTAGAAATTAACGATGGATAATGATCAAGATCAAACTTTCTATTTAGTTGCCCGCCATTCTAAAATGTTCCCTATACTAGAATAATGTAATAAATAGTAGTTGAATATTTATTTTGTGCTCATCATCCTACCAAAAAAAATCTAGGCCTGTAAATAGTTCAGAATCTTTAGAACTTCATGAGGTACTTCGAAGAAAGACAATATGCAGTACATGACTAGGCTGCTATTGAATTTATGAGGACAATGCGACCACTACCATCCAACGACTTAATTTTTGCACCGCTTCTTCTTGTTTAAATGGAAAAAAAAATGGCAGGGCACCTGCCAGACTGCCCTAAGCCTCTAACATTAAAAGAACTGGCCTTGCCATGCTCTGCGTAAGACCTCGCCGGAGCTGCAAAAAATTTCGAGATGATCTGGTGACACAGTAGCAGGAGAGTGCACACGAGGCATGAGAGTGACATATCCGGGAGCGTTGGTTAAGACCGGCCCCCTGTGACCTGTCGTTTGCACGCTCGGTCAATGCATTAGCGGCATTAGGTCTTGATGTTGCTCTACGCTTTGCTTGGCATCGGTCCCCTGGCCACTGGCCAGGATCCTAATTTTGCTCTAACTTGGCATCAGTTCCCTGACCAGGCGTCACTCTCTCCAGGATCATCCACATCGAAGATGATTTGAGCTACATGTTTAATTTTTTTCCTGTTTTCTACGCCCACGAGGGTCTTGATCGCACAAATGCGCTAGTGCTCTGATCACACAAAAAGGATGCACGAAGATGACAGCAGCTAGTTGTCCTACCCCGTAGCCTCTAGTGCCGCTTTCCCGTTAAGCTTTTAGTCGCACCATATGCACTCCAATTCCATCCTCCCCTTAATTCTTCGACACATTATTGCTCTCATTCCACTACTGAATAAATCAGTCAAAAAAGCTATAAAGGAATGAAAGAAACATGCAAGAAACAAGAACCAACACGGGCCAGATATTGCATTTAGAAAGTAGCAACCAGGAGATCTATCTATAAATACTAAAATAGACCATCGTCTCTAAGTCCAACCTCCTGCCAAGTGCCAAGTCTGCAGCAGCTAGCAACTAACAGTGGCGAACGAACTGGTGCTCGGTCTGTTCGTAACCCTGATCTCCCGCGCCGAACTGGTGCGCCTCCGTCTTCTGTGCCTCACTGTTGCAGGCTCGCAGCACATCGCAAGGCTGAGATCACCATGCCCAACGCTTTATTGGCTCGTGTCGCAGTGCTGTTCGCCGCCGGCTACACAGCGGCGGCGCTGGCCGCGGCCACGACGACGTTCGTCGTGGGCGACGACCAAGGCTGGACGATCGGCGTCGACTACATCGCCTGGGTCAAAGGCAAGACGTTCAACGCCGGGGACAAGCTAGGTGAGTGGTCAGCTCGGTTCCCTTAAACCATGGCTCACCTAGTCGATCTGCTGCAGAGAGTGCAGCTGCGCATGCCCTACTGGCACGTCGTGAAAAAAAAAACATTGCAGTGTTCAACTACCCGAGCGAGGAGCACACGGTGACGGAGGTGGGCAAGAACGACTACTTCGCCTGCGCCGGCGGCAGCGCGCTGAGCAACGACCGCAGCGGCTCGACCAACGTGACGCTCACGGGCGCCGGCACGCGCTACTTCATCTGCAACATCCCCGGCCACTGCACCATCGGCATGAGGCTCGCCGTCACCGTCGCCGGGGGCGGCTCGCCCGAGGTTGTCACAACACCAACTGGTGGCGTCGCTACGGGAGGCCGGGTGCGGCCGACGATGGGCTCCGTCGTCGCTGCGGCCGCGGGGGCATTGATCAAACTCGCGCTGTCCTGATGGCAGCGTGGCTATTGACTGACTGGTAGTGGCAGAGTGAACCCCACGAAATCTCAGAGTGCAGTCGTACAGATATCAGTGCACGCGTGTACGTAGGGGCGGTTCATGATTGGCGTACTCGGTAATAGGCCATATTTTGGTACGTTTTCCCGCGATTGTTCGTCGTGCACCTCATATATGTTCATGCCCTCGCTGATTGCTGAGTTGTCGTGTACTCTTGCATGATCTTTATTTGGTTGCCTCGTGAAAATGTAGAAAAAATGGTGCAGGGAAAAAAGGCGAGCAAGAATGTAGAGCGATTGCGAAACACGTGGACGACAGGGTTAAAAGGCATATATCAAATTTACGGTCATCCATGAGGTCGCTTTCTAACGGTCGATTTCAGACAGCATGTCGGGACTACCCACCGTACACACACATCCAGTCCCCGCTTCTGTTCCATTTTAAAAACAAGAAAAAGTTATAAACAAACAAAAAATATATACAAATTTATAAGCACAAATCTTGTGGATAAACTTTTTAGTAGAAAAAATATTTATACGATAAATTTATATAAAACTTTTGAAACAAAATTGGAAGGAAAAATAGGTGTTGGCACCGGTTTTTTATCAGAGTCAAACACTGAGGATAAGGTTCCAAGAGCCGATGTGAGAAGAGGCAGTCAGGACGAATCAGGCGCATCCACCAGGGTTAACAATGGAGGGACCAGAGTCTCGGAGCCGACGGAAGTCAAGAAAACACGAAGCGGACAAGGATTCTCCACCAAATAAGAGAAAGCGTGAAGAAAGTTATCTTAGGTAGTTTTAGATATAATTGTAATAGTCACGTCGTACTCGACTAGAACTTTAGTTTGCTCCAGGGTATAAATATAAACCCATGAGTTTTGTAATAATCATCAATCAATCAATACAACCTTTCGGCATCACGCCGTCAAACCCTAGGAGTAGGAGTAGAGTAGAAAGTGGTGAGTTTCTTCTTGCACGCAGGGTTGCATCAGCTTCGATCTCAGGTGATCTTGTAAGTACCGTCACCCGGTCGTTACGTTATCTGTATCAAGACTTTCTAGGCCTCATCCAATATTTTGATCTCTTAGCGTAAAGCTAGTTATTGAGTTACTTAGATTGCAAATAGAACTTTCTAGGCTTTATCCAATATTCTGTTTGTCTTCGATGTTGCTCACAGTTATTGAGTTGTTTGGTTTTATTAAGTTGCATCATATCGATCTCTTAGTTTTATCAAGCGCTCACAATTATCGAACAGCTTAGATATGATTAGGTTGTTCTCATCGGCTTCCTAGTCTCGTTTAAGCATTTACTACTTATCTGATCGTATCGGCTAGTTAGATCTTGCATGCTTTACTTGCTTTACATATGCTGTTCGATAGATCTTTACCTTTGCCCCTCGTATCGCTAGCCATTGGATCATTAACATCAGAAAGCTACTATTGAGAGCCGATGTCTCAGCTGAGTCTTATCCATATCTCTCCGTAGCATGATGACGTTATCGAGCCGATAGCTATGCGTACGAGGCCTTGCTGCCGCATACTAGTCCGTTAAGTTAGTGGGTTGACGTTAATGCCCTCTCAACCGTACTGTCTTGGTTAAGTTCAATCTACATCTCATGACATTAATTAGATCCGTTAGCTTAATCGGCTTGTAGGTGGTAGGCAAGTTGTCTTTGCTGTCATGTTCTAGGCTTTTAGATTAACAGATTGAAGTTAATGCCCTCTTAGCTGTACTGCCTTGGTTAAGTCCAATCTATGTCTCATGACATTAATTTGATCTGTTAGTTTATCTGACATGCACATGGTGAGCAAGGAATCCCTTCAATGGCTGTTGTTTTATGCATCTATGTTAGCCCGTCGGTTCATACAGCCGATGACACATGCCATTAATGCTTCTGTTTATTTACACCGCATGATTACATTGAAAACCTGACTCTTATGGTGTTTCAAAGGTTACCTATGAGTTTGAAAGGCTTAGTCGGGTACAGGCTCATGAATTTAATGTTTTCCTTATTAATTACAGGTTAAATTAATTGGCACGACTTGCACCTTCGTGAGCCGATTTGGAGCTCACAGGTCCGTCATGTTGTTAACGCAGAAGTCTGAAGCTCAGATTTTGCATCAACAACCGGGGATTTTTTTTTGGAAAGCAAACATTCGGATCAAAGTTTTGAAATACAAAATTTAGAAAAATGTAGAAGATAAACAAAATGAAAAAAATCAAAAAAGAATTGGAAGAAAAATTCTGAGCATTATTTATATAACCAAAACATTATAGATAAAACTTTGGGAAAAAATGGTAACAAAGAAAAGCGGAGAAGAAAGCTCTAGAACAAACTCTGTGGAAAAAGAGAAGGATCGATTGGCGGCGTCTCGACCTCCTTCCATGCACCACGCTGGCAGCTTCTGCCACTCCCGTAGCCCCCACCATCAACCACCCCTACCCATCCCCGGTGTACGACGAGCTCACCAGCCCGCAGTGCTTTGTGCTGCCGGACACGGATTGCTTTTCAACCAAATGCACCATAATATTCTAGTGATTGCTGAAGTAACGTCATAACTCTTGCAAAAATAAGTTAAAATAAAACTCAAGTACGAAAGACCAGATTTTACCATCCGTCACAGGTATCCACGAACAAAGTTGGTATCCGACCCCAACCCGTCTGATCTCGGGTGCTCACTCGGCGGGAGGGTTTTTACACCCATACATATGCCCATTGAGTACGAACCCCACGGGTTCCATTGTCATCTCTACCGGGTCGCCTTACGACACGGTGACGTCCGATTTCGAATCGTGCTGGGCTGACCGACATTTGTTAACGAGACGGTCAATCGATGCATAGGAAGCCTCGAACACATTTACCCTCGTGCCGGGGCATGACGTGAGCCTGGGCGTCTTTCCGTTGACTGTGGTTCTCCTCAGGCTCGGTCAACGCAATTGGTGAAAGTGAAGCAGCTCCGTCCGTTGGTTCAGCTTACTCACTGCACTTTGGCATTCGTCTTTCTTGAAAAATAAGCATTTGCCTTTCAGAGCCAATGGCTATCATCATTTCAACATTCGCCTTTCAGAGCAAGGCGTATCCCGGCTCCACTTGTCCTGAAGCCAAAGTTGATTCAACATGTATTCCTTTTTCTGTTTTCAGTGCCCTCGCGAGCTGAGGTCTTGATAAATGATTTTTCTGACCGAGAGCATCTTGAAAGTGCGTGTTCCCTCATCATACAAATGGAAGGGAGAGGTTACAAGTTACAGCACAATGCCACAGATGTTAAGTCAGGCAAAACCTCCCGTCGGCCGGTCAGGTGCGTGCAACGCGTCATAGCTAGGCTAAAGATCATCGGCGGCGATGGCGGCGGCACACGCCTCGGCCCTCTTCGCGGTACTGCTCGTTGCGGGGTACGCGGCGCTGGCGTCGGCCACGACGTACACCGTCGGCGGCGTGCGCAGCTGGATGACCGGCGTCGACTACGCCGCCTGGGCCAGCGACAAGGCGTCGTTCGTTGTCGGAGACAGACTATGTGAGTAAAGCTCTGATCATACTAGGCCTTTGTGTGTCGTTATGCTGCAGCTTACACACATCATCCAGTAGCGAAAGGCATTTTGTGACGGGGAAACCGTGCGTGCGCAGTGTTCAGCTACGTGAGGACGGATCACACGGTGACGGAGGTGAGCAGGAGCGGCTACGACGCCTGCTCCGGCGGCGACGCGCGGAGCGAGGACAACAACAGCGGCTTGACCACGGTCACGCTCGCGACCCCCGGCGCGCACTACTTCATCTGCATCGTCCCCGAACACTGCTCCAGCAGCACGCCGTCAACGTATCCGCGCCGCCCTCGGGCGCCGCACCAACAGGCGCCGCCGGGGGCGCCCTGCAGATTCCAGTGACTGTCCCCGTCGTCGTCGCCGCCGCAACGGGGCTCTGATCAAGCTCGCGCTGCTCTGATGGACGCAGCCGCGTACGTTAGCGCGCGACTCGGCGTCTCAGGTCAGAGTTTATGACTGTTGTTGATGCATGAGTGGTCCGCGTATATATGTAGCTGTCCACATCTCCGCGACTTTTAACATTTTCTGGCCATTGTTCGTCGTGCACTTCATACATATAAGTTGTCGGCATCACCGCATCAGCATGGCACAACCTTCTGGGACAATTTGAGTTGACGGAGCCTTTTTGGATTTGTTATGATTCAAAGCGATTGATATTCCCTCCATCCTAAATTACTATTCGTTTTGACTTTTTTAATACATAGTTTTTGCTATGCACCTAGATCTATATTATGTTACGTAGCAAAAGCTATGTACATAGAAAAGCTAAAACGAACTGTAATTTGGGATGGAGGGAGTATAAAGCAAGTCTTTTATCTATTGATTTATCAGCACAAGAAGAATCCATTTGTACCAAATAGAATCTACATAAAGACATAAAATGATTGAAAAAAATTATAAGATAATACATAACTGTAAACAGAGCAAAATAGTTTAGTTCATAACGCCAGCGGATTAATATCTCTAAGGCTACTTGCCTATTTTCTGTGTTCTAAGTATCACCACTGACGAATAATCTAGTAGAGAACGTCCATAGCACTATCATAGTCAGATGACATTAAGTTGTAGTAAAAAAAAATATTGAATGGCGATGCTCATGTGTATATCACTTCCTAGATTAAGACATATATAATTACTTATGGTATAGTTGAATTGCCATATCATAGTCAGATGATCTACAGAACTCCATAACTTAGTTTAAACATCTTGATCAAAATCATAAATGCACCCATAATAAGTTTCATCATGATATACTCATAAATCCATATATTATTACATCATGAAAATGAAAGTGTTTCCACCTCAACATAACGCAGCGTGTGTGTGATGCTAAATTCCGATAAAATGATGTTAAGGGATAGGGACCACATTATCATCAAATGATCTTAAACATTTGGCTCTTATTACTCAAAATCATCATGCAGGCATTAGGGAATATTCGTCCTACGCCTCACAACAGCACAGGCAAACTGTCGTACTCAAATGGGGTTCAACGGGTAACCTATTGCGAAGACCTAAATATCAAAACTGATAAGTTAGTGCTCTCCAAATTGTAAACAAAAATTGTGATGACCATAACAGTATGTTACCTTGCAACGCGGAGGATTCTACTATCTTGGGTGAGAATACGAAGTGGCTATCTCTAGTAGCGGTCACTTCACTTATCTTGCATGGTAAAAAGCACATAAATACTGTAAATCTAACTTGGTTAATAGAATTGACATTTGTAATCGTAGGCACGTCATATCTTGTTGACATTAACATGGACCGCATCCAAAGTGTGAAATTCATAAGCTGTTGGCCACCATTGCCAGTGATGCCGCAGAAGGTGTGGATCCTTCACATAGGTTATGATCAACTTTCCCCTACGAGCTACAAAATGAACTAAAATTGACCACGGGCAAAAACTATATCTACATCAACTTATGTACCTATCGTTCATTTTCACCACATGCCTGCTGGGAGGCCACCAAAAGTCTCTAAAGATCTTGAATTTTAATCACATATAGACTACCAGACCAATGGCATCTTCAAACACAACTACATATATGTATTATCTCCAAGTGTGCTAAATTTATATATTTATTCTCTGATACCTTTGAAATGCATTTTCTCGTTGTTATTTTGGTGGATGAACAATATGGATTTCCTATGTCTGCGTACCTTCAGAGTATCCGAAGATATATATAACGACAAGAAAATACATTCACAAGTATCTCTAAATAGTTTATCCTTTTATTTAAAAAATTATATAAAGTTAGTGCACTCTAAGACAATACATATAAGTCATTGTGTTTGAAGATGCCATAAGTCTTGTTGTCGATATGACTAACATCCAAGATAGAAATGACTTCCGACAGCGTCCAAACAGGCATGTGGTGATCATGAATAATAGGTGCGTATGTTGATATTAGGTTATAGTTCTTGCCATTGTTCGATTTTAATTTATTTTGTAACTAGCTGGGAGGAGTTGATCATAGTCCATGTGAAGGATCCACACCTTGTGCGACACATTGATGCATGTCGGGCTTGTACCCTTGCCTGCTTACATTCATCATTGATGATGTTGTTTCAAGTCTCCTTATGGAGTGCGACCACCACTCGTTTCCATCGTATCCGGTATCCATCTATGATACCCCAAAAGCCGCATGAACCAACGTCATAAAGTTTTGAGAGATAAGAGATGCAAACAGTACCATATTAGGTTCTTGATTTTTGTTTTGTCAGAACAAAAGAATGAACAAAATAACAGCTATTCAAGAAAAAAACACTTAGAAGAGGAGCAGCACAGATAAAATATTCAGATCTAGAATTAATATGGCAACTCAGCTAACATTTATTATGAGAATAGTAACAGACTAAACAATCCATATGGATAAAGTTGTAACAGGGATTAGTGTTTTTACGACAAACATATCATGGCACAAAATGAACACATAATCTTGGGTGACAGCAGCCAACAAACTTAAGGCGAACGACAGTGCTGGTGGCACCAAGTGTTGGGTGAAGAGCAAAATGAAAAATAAGCAGAAAAGAGTCTATGCTGATGTATGGATAGTTTGAGCGCAACAAATTAGAGGAGAGAAGAACCAGTACCTCGACGGCGTGTCATCGGCATCAGCTAGACAGCTAGTCCCAGCAGCACAACTGAGGGCATCACGGCGTTCCGCGCAGGGCATCAGGCGTGCGTCGTGCCCTCGGCCTCGGCTGGCTCGAACGATCAACGATGCCGGAGAGAGAGCGCAGGACAGACGTGTGCATCCTCGGCTAGCCCTACCGCAGGCGACGTCAGCGAGAGGACGTAGGGAAGCGGCGGTGTGTGCGCTCCGTCGTCCTCAGCTCGCGAGGCCTCAACGTCGGCGGTGTCGCGTCTGTGGTGCAGTGGCGGATCGATATTCGCGAGGCGTTCGAGCGGCGGCGGCGTGTGTTTTGGCTAGCGGTAGCGGAGTAATCGCTGAAAAAACGGGGCGGCAGGGCATGGCTGTTGTTGGCTCCCCGTGCAGTGAGCCCGCAGGCCGCAAGATTAGCAAGGCGGGCCGTGCTCTGTTATACGCATACGGCCGACGCTACCCGCACATGGTCCGTGACGAGCCCAGGGTGTGTGAAACTTGAGAACAAAGGCGGAGCCGATGGCCTTTGCAGCACTACGACACTTTGGCATCAGTTCCCTTGCCGGCCATCATTCGACGCTCGTTTTCCAGAGCAAGGCACAAACAGCCTTTCCTGCTTGATCACTTCTTATGAAATCAAAAGCTGATTCCAACGCCTGCTCCTTTTCTGTTTTCAATGCCCATGGGGTCCAAGTTCAATGCCAACGCGTGACCTTTCTGTTGGAACGCATCTAGAAAATGTGCGCGTTCTGATCATCTCATACAAAAGGGGGCGAGAGATTGCCAGAAACTGCGCACACCAAAAAACTGCCCGAAGATGCCACCACCAGCTGGCCTGCGCACAACTTTCGCGTCTCTCTGAGACGCTTTGAGTCGCCCCAAAGGCATTCCAATTCCATTCTCTTCATACACTGCACTGCAACCTTTCAATTTTCTTGATCAAATCGATGAAAAAGGGTGAGAAAACAAACCGGGGGCAGGAGAAATGTTTCCATTGACATGGACCATTTTTTTATCCTTTTCTTTTCAGAAACATTTAACGAACATGTGTTCTATAAATAGACCCTCCAACCTCCAGTCCAGTGTCCTACCATAGCAACAATAGTGATTGCCCTGTTCATCATATTCATCCCCCTTTTGCTCTCGCCCCTTCCATCGTGCGCCCAGCGCATCATCATAGTTGGATAAGGCTAGAGATCATCATGGCCAAGGCCTTGCCTCTCGTCGCGCTGCTCATCGCCGGGTGCGCGGCGCTGGCTTCGGCCGCCACGATCACCGTCGGCGACTCGCAAGGATGGACGACCGGCGTCGACTACACCAGCTGGGCCAGCGGCAAGAGCTTCTCCGTCGGGGACAAACTCGGTGAGCTAGCTTCCCTTCTGCTCCTCCACGTCTCGTTTCATCACGCTGCTGGGCATTCGTCTCAAGCTACGCGATCCTGCAGTGTTCAACTACGTGAGCAAGGCGCACACGGTGACGGAGGTGAGCAAGAGCGGCTACGACGCCTGCTCCGGCAACAACAATCTGCTCGACGACGACAGCGGCTCCACCACCGTCCCGCTCAACACCCCCGGAACGCACTACTTCATCTGCAACGTCCCCGGCCACTGCTCCGACGGCATGAAGTTCGCCGTCACCGTCTCCGCCACGCCCTCCGGCAACACCCCGTCCGCGGGCGCCCCGCAGGTTCCTGCGGCGGCGATGGCCTCCGTCGTCGCCGCGGCCGCCGGCGCTGCGATCAAGCTCGCGCTCTTCTGACGGAGCACGGCCATCGTCTCAGGGTAGAGACAGTGCATGCAGACTACGTTCTTGGCCGTTGATGGTTCGTGTGATCAGTAATCGTTGTCCACATCTCTGCTACGTTTTCTGGCGATTGCTCGTCGAGCAGCTCGTGTAAGCACGTTACTCTGCAGTGGCGTGCCTCTTGATGTCTGTGATTGTGTGTATTCATCACCAGGTGTATATCATGTCTCAATGTCTGATCGTTTTTTGTTGTGTATATCTTCCTGCAAATAAAATAAAATTTGATCATATTGTGTTCAATGGATGAAGTGGTTTGTGCAACACATCCTCTCAAGTCTCAAATCACAGAGTCTTGTCATGTCAGGTAAGGGCGTGATGATTCGGCAGGAAATGGAGGAAAAGATCGAGGGGCAGGAACATTAGAAAGCGATATTGTCGGTTGGACACTTACTCGGATGCGTGTGCATCGATAGAAGTTTCTGAAGGATGGCCGTCTTTCGATCAAAAGCTATTCTCTCTTTTTATGTTGGTTGCCACAGAAAACTCTTGAACCTTTGCAATCTGGAAAACACCGGCACCACCGCACCAGCAACCTTTGCAAAAGCTAAGGCTGAGAGAGAGGTAGACAGGTAGTTGACGTCGAGTTATAGAGACAGATCAGAAGCTTTCCGGACCACTACACTACAGAAAAGAATCTTCTTCCGTGGCCCCATGGGTGAATTGACGCTGCAAAAATAGTCATCCACGTTGAAGTATATCGGTACGTTTCGATCTTTCATCGAACAAGTTTCAGAAGAGTAATTGATGGCTGGTGCATACTCCCTCCGCTCCGTTCCAAATTATAAGTTATTTTAATTTTTTTAGAGTTAAAACATCTCAAGTTTGACCAAATTTATATAATAAAGTGCTAATATTCATGATACCAAATAAGTATCATTAGTTTTTTCATTAAATATATTTTCATAGTATATCTATTCGGTGTCATAAACCTTCGAAATCCTTTCTATAATTTAGATCAAACATAAAATGGTTTAATTCTTCAAGAAAGTTGGAATAACTTATAATTAGGAACGGAGGGAGTAGAACTCAATGTGCGCAGCGAATCGTAATGTTGCCCCACTTTTTTAGGAGGAAATCAACAGTTTATCTCGAAAAAGGGCATGTTCTACAATATCTGGTATGTGTAAGACTGAGATTGTGGATGTCGAGCCTATTGACGCAAAAAAAATCGGATAATGGACCCGACTCTTGCGTCAAGCACACGACCGGGAGAATCTGTTAGCTCCTGTTCGGATTATTATCCTGGTGCGGTTCACGCGACGTGCCAGTTAATCTGACATGTTGATTGACAAGGAATAACATATATCAAATTTCAGAGATTCGATCGGCTGGAATTCCGATCTACCGATGTAGTGTAAGGATGGCCACCTATGAAACAGCCGATAATCACATAACAAATGTAAAAGGAACTACTAGAGTAACCTAAATAATGCTACAGAAACAACACCTGAAACAGATCTAATCGGCTGTATGATAACAAGTAATGTATTGGTATAGCCGATAGTTCGTGCCTCAAACTGGATAACTAATGATAAAAACTAAAATAATAGGCAAAACCTATAATTCTAGCAAATATCGATAACTGGTGAATAAATCTAAACAAAATAACAATAATGCACCCGAAGTTAAAGCTTAGATATTACTCGAAACGCGGAACTTACAAATTGGTCGGAGATCACGTTGATGCAGCCCTGCCAACTCGCACGAACTCGTGAAAAGAAAGGGTTTGGCGAAGTTGCCAGCTTGAAAATAAAGTTGCGTGAAAAAGTAGATTTGTATTGATGTTTGTTGATGTTTTTGCCAGCCTCACGGGGCACCTATTTATACCCTGTTACAACTCGTTTCCTAACCAACTACGACTCAATATTCTATTTCTTATTCAAAGCAACAAATATTTACATACATATACAACTCGCGTCAGAGTCGAACACCATCCAATCCTCTATGGGCCAATCCTATCTTCATCTTGTTACTGCCTTGGCCCATTCAGGCCCATATCGGCCGAGCTATTCTGGCTTCCAATCGGCCAGTCCCCATCGATCTCGTCGGTTAATCAGCCAAACCACTGTAGCTTTATCGGCCGATTTCTCTAGCCATAGCTTCTTGTTTAATCGCATCGACCACTTTCTTCTCCTCCTGACGCTGACCCTAACACGTGTCAAAAACCGGCGTCAACACATGCCCCCCAGTTTCAGAGTGAAACAAATCTTTTGCTCCGAAATTTTCTCAACTTCGATCCCTTCCTCCGGAAGAGACGCAACAATAAATGCAGCAAAATCCCCTTTGCTCCCAAAATCTTCTCCTTGATGATTGCATTCTTTGAACAGAGTGCCCGCAGGCAACCGCTCTTTTCGAAATTAGTGCAGACGGTGTGGTAAAAATTCCATATTTACCCTTCTCCAGGACCATCCCACAGATATCCATCTCTTCCGCCGCTTCTTCTTCCTCCGAGCGAAAAGGGTTTCCTTTCCGGTGAATCATCCCCCGGTGTACCCCAGCGACCTCACTCGTGCCATTTCCAAGCGCATCCTGGTGCACTCCGGTGATTTCCTCGCATCCTCTACCGATCGCACCGGCTCCCAAGTTCCATTGGCAGCACCCACAGCTACCATGGCCTTCGTCCTCGAGGTAAGTCTTCTAGGCCCTCCTCATCTTTTCGAAATTTTGGATCTGCTCTTAGTTTTTCTTCGCATTTTCTTAGGAACTCAGGCAGAGAATCACCATCCCCATGGCCGACACCCTTGGATTCATCAGCCTTGGCCCTATGGGAGATCCTGACCCGACCGATCTGATTAGCTTAGAAACTCACAAGATTCCTTTTAAACAATCAACCATGGAATTAGATAATTGGGTGAACACTTTTAAGTCTTGGCCAAATCAAACCCCAAATGGAGAGATTGGTTTTTCAGAATGTCAGATTCCAACAGTCTATTGGAATGAGCGAAAAATTGGCCATTGCATAAATCTATCTCTATCTCATATGGAAAATAATGAATCTCTGCTCATTGTGGCATCTTACTTTTGGTTCGACACTCTCAATGCCTTTCTTTTCGGCCATGGACCAATGACTCCAACCCTAGCAGATGTCCTAATGCTGACTAGCCTCGATGTTTCCTCCGTCGATTCGCCTTTCGATTTCTTAAGCAAACCAACCCATCGGCTGGAGATGAAAGCCATCAGCAGATGGAAAGGCTATATTGAGAAGAACATGAGGACCGGACCCATTACGGAAAAGGAGCACACATCCTTCTTGATGATGTGGTTGGAAAAATATGTCTTATGTGGCAAATCGGCCAGTCCTACTTCCAACACACAGGCTTTGGCCGAAGCATTAGTCAGAGGCGCCGCAGTCCCTTTGGGAAAGCACTTACTAGGGTCAGTGTATTACATGTTGCATCACGTCGCCGTGAAGCTATCATCTGGAGAACCTATCGGGAATCCTGGTGGCCCTTGGTGGTTTGTCAATCTCTGGCTCAACTTATATATGAGTGAGATCTTCAAGGAGCAGATTGAGACCAAGACTTTCCCCAATGTTGAATCAGAGACCGACCCATTGGCAAGACGTCGATGCACTTCCTTTGGTGAAGTTGTATCCTATTTCCCACACGGCAAACTCGTCCCCTCAAGAATAGCCAAGCACTTCAGATGCTTTTATAACGGCTTCAGAGAAGAAGTGACGAACTGGTATCCGTATCAGAGAGAAAACCCAACTTTTGAGAATCCTGACTGCTTCGACTCGGCTTCCAACACCTTCGATGAGGGAATCATGGACACCCTGATCAAGCATAGGATTCTACCAGCAAATTTCTTCTCTGGCAAGGACTCTCCAACATACGAGTTCTACAACCCGTAGGTAGCAACTCAGCAATTTGGCTTGGGACAGATGCCAATCGGAGTTCACCTCGTCGACCGAGTGAAACTTCGAGAATCGGTTTCAAAAGGATTGGAATACAACAGGTTATGTAATCTAGCACCGGATTCCGACACTATTGATCTGAGCGCTTGGCTGGTGGTCCCTTTCTCCACTCAACAATTCAAACTGTGGTGGGCCGAGTGGAAACAGTACCTTTTCTGTGCAGCCCCTGCAATGTATTGCAATCAACTGGACCCCGCTCACGCCGATCCGAACGCAGAGGTAACAATGCATTTCTGCCGATTCCTTACTTTTCATTTTTATATGCCACAGAACTTTTTCATCGTTGTCCTTCTTCTCTGCGCAGGTTGATAGCCAAGTACCTCCAACGAATAGTCGGAGCGGCAGACTGATAGAAGCCCATCATCCGTACACGCCGTACCCTCTCATCGGCTATCACGCCCCATCATTGGAAGACGTAGCCACCGGCCGATTGAAGCATAAGCTCAAAATGTCCACCACAAAGAAGACGAGTCGTAGGGTGCGAGCTCAAACTAAATCGGCGACAACTCAGGCAGCCTACCAATCGGCAGCAACATCGACCGAGCCCTCAGTCGCACTAACCCAAGCAGATGTCTCGCTGGCAACTCAGGACATTAATCCCCTAGCAGCATTAGAAGCCGGGTCAACGATTGCATCACTCTTGGTGGAAGCCATACAAGTAATCTTTCTGCTCTGACTTCCTCATATGTATCACCGATACTAAATTTATTTCTTCTCAACAGGCCGCACAACCTATCTCGGAGCAGACTGCTCCTCAATCGGCCGATTCTCAAGCTGAAATTGTGACACCTACAAACCTTCAGACTGAGGTAAAGAACATGCTTTTCCCTTAGTCTCCACAATTTTTATAACTAAAATCGGCCGATTCTTGGCACAGGAGGCTCCAAATACATCAACCATTCTCCCTGTGCCACCGTCGGCTGCACGCATCTCAGAGGTAAGAAAACCGAGACTTACACTTAGATCCAGTATTCTTTTATACTCATAAATGCTTCCCTTTTCTCTTTCTAGGAGGCTAGTCCAAGAGCATTACCAGCGATTCCTAGAGAGCCGATCATCGTCGAGTCTTCCCCCTCTGATGAACCACCTCCGCAGGATTCTGAGATGGGAGTAACGACTCTGCCAACCCAGGTAGAAGAGATTCGTTTGAAGGAGGTAATCACCTTCTGCATCTGCCAGCCGATTTTTTACTTCTATCGGCTAAAACACTTTCCCACATCCCTGCATGAACAAGACACGCCAAACAACAGCCTCTTCTGCTTTGTAGTTGCGGTCTCTGATGACGAAGAAGTCGCATCGTGCCAAATAACTTTGAGCTCGATACCAGAAGATGTTTGTGCCAAGCTTCAAAACATGCGTACCCTTCTTCAGGAAAACATCGGCCGATTGGTGAAAGATGTCGAACCGATACGGCGGATAATCAACGAGATTAAAGGCCAAGTCCCAGAAGATGTAGAATAGGTCCTCACACCCGCACCATATATCGAAACCATGTGGGTTCCGATGTTTAAAGCCTTGCAACGCATGGCCGATCGTGCTAAGCTAGAGGTGGTGCGTCAAGAAGAAGAGTCCTATAGGCATCGTGCACAAGAGGTACACTGGCGGATCAGCCTCCTCGAGACCTCTCATCCGAGCATCGTTAGTGAAATAGACCGGCTCAAACGGCGTAGAGCAGAGCTCGCCAAGGAGATGGAACTGGTCATAAAGGCTATCGCCGCCGAAGAAAAGAAACTTGAAGATCTCCCAACCATCATCGCCGATCTGAAACAAGAAAGACATTCCCTTGCTCATGAGGCCATCCGTCTTCATTGCAACACGCCAGAAGTCCCAGGATCGACCGATCACGATCGGCAAGTGTTGGATGCGGCCGACCAAGTTCGCCTGCGAGCGATTGAGGCCATAAACAATCTTCTCGGATAGTTGTAATGAACTTTACCGGCCTTTGAATATCTTGTGTAATGTTGATAATTTTGGCATTTCTGTTTTGAATGGAAGTCTGAACGGTTCTCACGCAGCTTTTCTGACTCAACGGTCACTTTCTTTTAATGCCCTCCTTTTACTGACCGTTGTCCATCGCCATTTTATTCTATAAGTACGATCCCTTTGCACCCTTCTGAAGGCATTGGCAAGACACCCATTCAGCTATTCCTTGCACACGCTTCCAAGTCTTTGATTGAGTGATCGAGATGGCCTCTTCCTCTTCCGTCAATTAGGTACGAGGTTAATCTCCTACCTCTCGACCAATCCCTCTGTCAATTGATCATCCATTCTTCTCACAGCCAAACTGACTCAGCCGCGACCTTGAACGAGCCATTGAGATCCTCCACTCCAATGAACCACTCACTCAGGCTGACAAAGACCTAATCCAAACTCATCGCGAGATACCACCTTCCCGTGAACATTAAGAGGACTGTGGACGACATCAAGGCCAAAGCCTCTAGAAGGCAAACCCGACAGCCAGTCGAAAGGAGCTATTAGCTGGCCCGTCAAGTTGCTCTCGAAGACAATATGGCAGAAGTGGAGACGAAAAACGCCCCACTCCAAATTGAATTGGATCGACTCCATAAGGAGATTGATATGAATAAAGCTCAACTGAAACGCCGTTAAATCATTGTAACCTATGATTGTGATGGTACTTTTTATCTAAGGGCGACTTGTACCATGTCGACCATATATTCAGTCGATGTACCGAATAATGATCAGTTTATATATATATATATATATATATATATATATATATATATATACTTTTCGCCTCTTTTGATCTTAAGGCGATGCCCCTTGCATCGGCCATGTGAACACGAATCAGTACGCGTCGGCTGTGAAAGCCCGATATGCTACATCATTGGCTAAGCACGTACCCATATACTGGGGTAGTATCTTTTCAAATATCTTCCATTCAGAACCCTTGTAAATTCTTCTCCCTCAAAAGTCTCCAGTATGTATGCATTGCCTGGAGCACATTGGCTAATCCAATATGGCCCTTCCCAAGTGGGCGACCATTTTCCATACTTGGGATCTTTGGATCCTATCGGCAGAACCAATTTCCAGACTAAATCCTATTGGGAAAAACCTTTTGACCCTGACCTTCTTATCATACCACCTGGCGACCCTTTTCTTATTTTTCCTCAATGCTGATGAAAGCAGTTAGCCATTGATTCGCCAAATCTTCCAATTCTCCCCTCATGAGGGTGGAATAGTCATCAGCCGACAACTGATCCTGAAATGACACACGTCTAGACCCAGTCTTCAATTCCCAAGGTAATACTGCTTCATGCCAATATAATAACTGGTAAGGGGACACCTTGGTGACACCGTGGCAAGCCATCCAATAAGCCCACAAAAACTCATTCAGCGTCGTATGCCACCGTCTTGGTTGTTTTTCTATCTTCCTCTTAATCAGCTTAATAACCCCCTTGTTGGACGGCTCGACCTGACCATTGGCCTGAGCGTAATACGGAGAAGAATTCAACAGCTTAATCCCCATACTGGTAGTGAACTCCTCGAACTCCCCTAAGGTAAAGATTGACCCCTGATCAGTCGTGATGGTCTGAGAAATACCAAACCGATAAATAATGTGCTCCTTCACGAACTCGATCATGTTGGCTAATGTCACAATTTTCAAAGGAACTGCCTCAACCCACTTGGTGAAGTAGTCAGTCGCCATCAATATGAATTTATGCTCTTTGCTTGACGGCGGACAGACCTGGTCGATGAGATCAATTCCACAGCCTCTAAATGGCCACGGCTTTATTATCGGGTTCATAGCCGAGGGCGGGGTTCATTGCACGTTGCCGAATTTTTGACAATCCTGACAGCCTTTATAATATTTAAAGAAATCTTCAAGTATTGTCGGCCAGTAATACCTATTGTTTCTAATCATCCACTTCATCTTGAAAGCCGATTGATGGGCCCCACATACCCCTTCATGAATTTCACCCATCAAAGTTTTTGCCTCTTCGACACCAAGGCACTTGAGCAACACTCCATCAATCATCCGATCAAACAATTCATCTTCAAGTAACACATATTTTGTGGCTTGGAAGCGTATCTGCAGATCAACTTTCTTGGATGGATCCTTTAAATAGTTGGCGATGTCCTTCCTCCAGTCGTCGGCCGCCAGCTCTAGAACCAAGGCACCATGAATCAGCCAGTAACCAAAAGCGTGTTGAGCACGTCTATTGGCTTCCTCGTTGTAATCTCTGAGGATATGTTCAATAGTTACGGTCTTGAATTCTTTGAGTAACTGAAGGCATTCCTCATAATAAATCCTCAGAATATCATCCTTGCATTCACACTTTCCAGTCAACTGATCTACGATAAGCATGGAATCCCCAAATATTTCCACCGCGTCAGCCTTGATCTCCCTCAACAATTGGATGCCCTTTAAAACAGCCTGATACTCTGCTTGATTATTAGTAGCGGAAGCCTCAATCGGTAGAGAGAACTTATAACTTGCCCCCCGAGGCGATATGAGGATTATGCCGATTCCTGATCCAACCCCACACGAAGATCCGTCAACGTACAAAGTCCACGGAGCCGGCTCAACGACAGTAACTTCTGGTTCACAGTGTTGGGCGACGAAGTCGGCCATAACCTGACCCTTGACGGCCTTGGCCGATTCGTACCTCAAATCAAATTCCGAGAGGGCCAGAATCCATTTTCCAATCCTTCCTTTCAAGATCGGTAGTGACAACATGTATTTGACGACATCATCTTTACACACGACCACACATTCCGTCGATAATAAGTAGTGCTTGAGTTTAGTGCAAGAGAAATATAGGCAAAGGCACAACCTTTCCACTGGAGAATACCTAATTTCAGCATCCAAGAGTCTTCTGCTGACGTAATAAATCACCCTTTCTTTTCCTTCAAACTCCTGGATCAGCGCCGAGCCGATAGCCCATTCATCAGCCGATAGATACAATCTGAAAAGTTTATCAGCCTAAGGAGGAACCAATACGGGAGGGGACACTAGATATCGTTTGATGTCCTCTAACGCTTTCTATTGTTCCTCACCCCAAACAAATTCTTGGTCGGGCTTCAACTTTAACAATGGGCTGAAAGCTTGAATTCATCCAGATAGGATTGATATGAATCTTCGGATGAAGTTGATCTTGCCGATTAAGGATTGCAACTCAGTCTTGTCTTGTGGGGCTACAACTTTATTGATGGCGGTAATAATCTTTTGGTTGATCTCGATACCATGCTCGTGGACCATGAAACCCAGAAACTGATCAACCAAAACACCAAAAGCGCACATGTTCGGATTCATTTTCAACCCATGTCTCCTTGTGCACTCCAGCATCTTGCATAAATCGGCCAAATGCTGTCGATATCCTTTTGACTTGACAACAACATCATCGATGGAAATCTCTACCATGACACCGATAAGCTTATAAAATATATAATTCATGGCCCTCTGATACGTAGCTCCAGCATTTTTCAATCCAAAAGTCATGACTACCCATTCGAACAAACCGAGATGCCCAGGACACCTGAAAGACGTTTTGGAGATATCTTCTTCGACCATTAATACTTGATTATATCAGGCGTTACCATCCATGAACTTGAAGACCTTGTATCCCGCAGCAGCATCTATTAATACATCGGCCGTCAACATCGGGTATCCATCCATCGGCGTAGCTTGGTTAAGATTTCTGAACTCAATGCAAAAATGTAGTTTCCATTTTTCTTATACACAGGAACAATATTAGAAATCCAATCAGCATATCGACATTGCCAAATGAACCCTGCTTCAATTAATCTTATGATCTCGGCCTTTATATCGGGTAAAATCTTTAGATTACAACGTCATGCAGATTGCTGGTATGGCCGATACCCTGATTTTATGAGCAACCGATGTTCAACAATCGATCGGTCTAGACCAGGCATTTCATGATACTCCCAAGCAAAGCAATCTTTAAATTCTCTTAACAAACCCACTAACTCCCGCTTATACTCAGGATCTAACTTAGCACTAATATACGTCGGCCTTGGCTTACTACCATCTCCAAGATCTACCATCTCTAACAAATCAGCCAACATAAACCTGTGCCTAAGCTTCCCATCTTCTTGGATGAACTCGTCCATTAAGACGATTCTTCTGAGCCGACTGCTTGGATCGGCTATAGACCAAAATTGGACACCTTTAAGTAGTCGATGTCTCAGGTCTTGCCAGATATGCATCTGAAGTGCTCGTAGCTCCACTGTTGTGCATCGGCTGCGGCAATGCCCTAACAGGAATCAGCGGTGACTACTTCAATTGTGTCATTGCTCCACTGGACGAGGCACTGGTGCATTCTAGACGGTATGCAGCAATTTGCGTGGATCCAGTCTCGTCCGAGCAGCATATTGTAGGACCCTTTACCATTAATGATAAATAAGGTGGTAGGTAGGGTCTTACTGCTAATGATGAGGTCGACGTAGAGTGCCCCCCAGGCTGGAGATATGTTGCCTTCGAAGTCCTTAAGCATCATATCAGTCTTTATCAAGTCATCTTCACCTTTGCCGAGTTTTGGGAACATGGCATATGGCATGATGTTCACAGCTGCGCCTCCATCTACCAACAACTTGGTGACTGGTCTTTCATAGACTTGCCCCTTAAGGAACAAAGCTTTGAGATGCTGGCGTTTTTCATCCTCGGGTTTTTCAAAAGTGGCGTCATTGGCTCCAAAGCCAATTGCGCCATCCGCTCCTCTACCTCTGTTGTGTCATCGCGGTCAAGACCAGACTGTAGCACTTGTTCTTGACCTCTCTGAACCTCTGTATATAGCTGGCCACCGACTCATCGCTTCTTTGCTTGAGACTAGTTAGATCTGACACCTTCATCTCGTGGATCCCTGCAAAGAAGTACTTATGGAATTGTTTCTCCAAATCGGCCCAAGTGATGATGGAGTTGGGCGGCAGCGTCGTGAACCACTGAAAGGCTAATCCGGACAGGGACGATGAGAACAATCGTACCCTCAGAGCGTCTTGTGCAGCAGCTTCTCCGTACTGAATGATGAATCTGTTGATGTGCTCCACCGTAGATGTGTCATCTTGACCCGAGAATTTGGTGAAGTCGGGCACCTTGTACCGATGAGGGATCGGCAACAGGTCATAGACGGGTGGGTACGGCATCCTGTATGTGCAGGTTTGCACCTTTGGCTATTCTTGTATTATATTCTCTATTCTTGTGGTCCAATCCACGTGATGCTGCTGTTGCTGATGGACAATCGGTTGAGCCATCGACATATGCTGTTGAACTTGCGGCACAGTGATTGGGTGGAAGATCGGTACCTGCTACAGAGCTTCCGGCTGGACAGTCAGCTGAGGAGTCGACGGCTACTGATGAGCTGGGTCAACATGTCGTAGCACATCTGCTGCCTTGTCATACAATACTATTGGCGCTGCATCTTTGAAAGGATCTGGAACGCCTGCCCCTCTACCGATCTCCGGAGAAGTCTGTTGATACTGCGGGCCTGTCGGCCGGGAAGCCGATGGAAATGATGTCTGTGCCGGAGATCTTGGAACGTAAGATCCTGGAGGAACTCCGTAACCAGTGGGTGCATCCAAACCGGCAGGTATTCCTGCCGTTCCCCACGTCGCCGATGTCGTCAACGGCGATTGCACAGGAGGAACAGATGTAGGCTGAAGCGGTACTTGTGTTGAAGAAGGTGGTGCACCGCTATAGCCCAAGGGCAATGTGGCATTGTACCCCCCCCCCCCCCCGCTCTGCATCGGCTGAGGAGCCGATTGGAACACGCTGGGTGCCGCCAAGAAGCTTCTGACCGGTGTGCTGATAGGAGGGGCGTAGGCTGGCCCCTGATACCCCTGCGCCACACCATTGGCCATAGAGCTGATGACGGTATTGTACACTGTGTGAGTCATCACCTTGGACTGATCAATCAAAGCTTGATAAACAGACTGCTGGATCATCCCGGACATCTTCTCCGAGTCTTCGGCGATGGTGATCTGGCGAGGAGTCGGGAGGGCGGTCTTCTTGACGGGTTCCCCGCTCCCGGTGCGACTGTAGGATTGCAAGCATGCCTTCTTGAACTCTTCAACAGCCTTTGCCATCTCATTCTTCTGGTCGTCCTTGAGATCTGCCTCGGTGACTTCAATGTCGTTGTCTTCCGAGATTTTAGCAGCCTTCTATTTTGACATGTTGGATTTTTCTTTGGTCCCACAGGCGTGCCAAAAGTGTGGTGACGCGAAAAATCGGACAGTCGACCTGACTCTTGCGTCGAGTACATGACTCGGGAGAATCTGCTTAGCTCCTATTCGGGTTATCACCCTGGTGCGGTTCACGCGACGTGCCAGTCAATCTGACCTGTTGATTGACAAGGAAGAATAGATATCAAATTTCAGAGATTCGATGGCTGAAATTCCGATCTACTCTAAAAAATGTATCAGCGGATTGGCCGATGTAGTGTAAGGATGACCATCTATGAAACAGCCGATAATCACATAACAAATGTAAAAGGAACTACTAGAGTAACCTAAACAATGCTACAGAAACAACACTTGAAACAGATCTAATCGGCTATATGATAACAAGTAATGTATTGGTATAGCCGATAGTTCGTGCCTCAAGCTGGATAAATGATGATCAAAACTACAATAATAGGCAAAACCTATAATTCTAGCAAATATCGATAACTGGTGAATAAATCTAAACAAAACAACAGTGATGTACCCGAAGTTAAAGCTTAGATATTACTCGAAATGCGGAATTTACAAATTGGCCAGAGATCACGTTGATGCAGCCCTGCCAACTCGCACGAACTCGTGAAAAGAAAAGGGTTTGGCGAAGTCGCCAGCTTGAAATAAAGTTGCGTGAAAAAGTAGATTTGTATTGATGTTTTTTGATGTTTTTGCCAGCCTCACGGGTGTGGCGGAACCACCCAAATTAACCAGACTAAAATACATTGAAGTCGCCTGACACGCGATTATGCACTTTAAGCAGGTCAACCTGGTCGACCGTCGGATTTCATCCGATTAACCACATAAATAGGATCGAGAAGTATCGCTCACACGAAGGTGAGTAGCACAGAGATTACAACATTCTATCTCATTAACTTAGTCTCACAAATTATTACATCAGAGTTTCTGAAATTCAAACAAGTTGCAAGGTTCGAAAAGTTGGATAAAACAAGCGGAAGCTAAACGTCGATACATGACATCACGACGGAGCCAATCATGACATCAAAAATCCCTTCCCTCGCTGTCCGAGGAGGGATCCCACTCGACTGTCCAGCCCGGAGGGAGATGGGTAGGCCAAGTGGTACCAGCAACCAAACTATTGACATCACCTGAAAAGATTAAGCCACAACAAGGCTGAGCAACTAATACTCAGCAAGACTGACCCATTGAGTGAAAAATCTTTACCAAGACCTAGACATGCAAGGCTTTCTGGCTTTGGGATTTCTTTGCCAAAAGCGTTTAAAGTCGGTCCTTACTTTCAATATTTTAGCTCAAGTTCTACGTTCTTTATCCAGTCTAGATTAGCAACTCATACTAAACAAGCATGATTTCCAAGCAGTTAAATAACAAGCATCAACTTAATCTCGTAATCATGTTTCATCGTTACTCAGTGCAGAATAGCGATCAAGTAGTCCCAAACTGTGAGAGGCAGACGAATCGATTCGAATTTATTAACCATACATGGCAAACCTAATCTCACAACATCCGCGCACCACGAAGGGTCGCTTCATTTGTAAGTCATCCCCGTCGATCCCTTAGGCACGTGTCAGGGCCAACTGCCTTTGGCATGCAATGCTCCATAATCCCGGCCTCTGCCGTACTATGACCGCACTTGCACCCACATGATGCACCATGGGAACGACGTTCCAAGGACAGCCGGAGGGTATGCCACGCCCCAGTTCAATCAGGTACTAGGCTTCCCCATCCCATACTAGGTATGATATTAGTACTTTCAAACACTTGATCACGAACGCCGACACATTTCAACCTTAGATCAATTTCATTTAGACAGATGGGGAAAACCACCAAGTATCGAACATAAGCCCTACCCCGTCCGTCGTCCTTATAGTTGCAACATAAATAAACATTCAACTCCTATAACTCACGAGTGACAGGAAATCACTCGACTTTTACCGAAGCCTATTAAGCATTGCAACTACTCGAATTTAGCAACTATTATTCAAACAAGCCACTAAGTTCATGCATCTAAGGTTTCATTACAACTCCTAGAAATGTAAATGCGCAATCAAAGTATTCAAAAGTATTGCAAGTGTTCAAGATAGAAATTTATGCTCCGGGGCTTGCCTTCAGGAAAAGTTAGCGGGTCCTCGGGGTCTTGCTCCGGTTCGGGCTCGCCTTCCAAGGGGTGAAGCTCTGCAGCGGGGTCTTCCTCCGGTGCCGGGTGGAGCTCGTAGGTTCCGTCGGCGAGATTTGCTTCTATACGACATGCACATGCAAAAGTTTAGTTGGATTCGCGCGTTTATTCAACGACACAAGGCACGGCTTAAGACAAGGAATTACAACAGCCACATTCACTTCGACGAGGTTAAACTTTCATGCAATTTCAACGAATGTAGTTGGTTTAAACTTGAGTTCGAGTTGGATGGCGATTGTGTACATATATAGTTTTCTTGCACTTAGAGTTGCATAAAGAGAGTGAAAGGTCGTGTTTGGGTGGTTTGGGTGCATTAGAATAATTACTTACTTCTGAATGTTTTTACGTACCTCTTTCAATTTCCACTTATTTATCGAATTAGAATTTGTGCTTTCCTTTTATTCCTTTAGGTTGATTAATTAACCAAAATGACTTCATATCCAAACAGTGACTAAAGGTACTGATAAAATCACAGCACCTCACTTAAGCCATCACTAAGTTACTGCAAAAGTTTGGGGGCCAAAGGATGACTTAAAAAGGAGTTACATGCATTTTATTATTAAAGGTAAAATGAATTTAACTTTTTCTATCTTCCAACTTACTAAGCAACAGAGGATGAAACTTAACCAGTGTGTTAAGGGTATGTTACAGGAGCTTTGGTGAATTTTTCACAATTTTTGGAGAAGATTAACTATTTACTCTATTTCCCTTTTTAATTAAACATACTTAGCAAGGAAGGTGTTTTTCTTTCTGATTTGCACAACAATTTATATATTTTCCTGCAAACTTCACAGCAAAACAAAATTAACCCAACTAGTTTCACATTTTTCTGAGCTCTGAAACAAAACTTATGCAAAAAGGAAGATTTATGTATAGATTACCAATTTAAAGTCAAAACAGTGACTTAAAATGTTAGACCAGAGCCCTAACCATTTTTTTGAGCTCCTATACATAGAAACAAGCATCACAGAGTTGGTCTCACATTTTTTCCACTTTTCTTCTATTTATTAGGATTTAAAAGGCCTAAACCAAGATTAAAAGCATAGGATATTATTTACAACAGTAACATGTGCAAACTTATTTTTCTTAGGAACTAGATAGAGCAAGGATTCCAACAAAAGTGGTTTGGCATTTTTATAATTTTTCTATGATTTACTGGGTATTTCCAAAGTTCAACCATATTTCTGCCTATTATTAAAAGAAAAGCCGTGGCAAACTTGCAAGCTAGCCCCTAGGTTTAAGGTTTAACTACACAGGGGTCCCTGAGTTTTGCGCCCAGGCCCCTGGAAAGAACCGGGACGATGCAATGTAGTCCCCGGGGCACGCGCGGCGGCGGCGGGGAAAATTCCCGGCGGTTCGCCGGCGAAGATGGGGCAACAAGTTGCTGGAGGGGTGCGGGGGCTCACCTAAGCTCGGTTTGGCATGGTTGGGGCGACGGAGATGGCCGGCGGGGATCGGAACGCGGCGGCGGCGGCAGAGCTTGGCTGGCGGCGGTGCAGGCGGCGTTCCGACGCACCGGCAGCGTCGGGGAGGTCACGGGCTACTCGGAGACGTGCGCGGAGGGGTGGCGAAGCGGGCGGCGAAGTCGCCGGAGTGCGGGGTGGCGCGAAGGGGTGAGCTCCACGGAAGCTTAGCGGCGGCGCAGAGGAGGAAGCAATGGCACGACTGTGGGCGGTGGCAAAAGGGTGGTGTTGCCGGCGAGGGGAACCTTTTATAGGGCAGCGGTGGAGCGGAGGGTCGAGGCGGGGCTCCGGTGGGGGAAGGATAAGGCCGGGAGCGGCGGCTGCACGGGCGAGGCGGCCATTGGCCAGCGGCGCCATTGGGCAGAGGAGGCGGAGCTCCGGGTGGTCTCCGGCGGCGATTGGCCTTGGGCGGTGCGCGTCTGAGGCTTCCGGTCTATCAGGCAGGCGAAGCGGAGGGCTACCGTGGGGGTTGGGCGAGCGAGCGGAGGCGCGGGACGTCGTCGGCGTGGCGGCTTCTCCGGCGGACGGGCGGAGCGCGGTTGGCGGAGCAGAGCCGCGGTAGGGGGAAAAGGACACGCGCGCGGCCGGCGGTTGGCCAGCCCGGTGTTCGCCCCGTCCTGTCGCAGGCGCGGGTTGGGCGCCATGGCCCTTGCCCTGTCGCTGTCTCACCAGGGATAGGGCGCCGACGAGCTGCCGGTGGCCGGCGGCCACGCGGCGCGCGGGCGAACGTGCTCTGGCGCGCGGGCTTCGAGGTCCCCTTCGGGCAGTAAGCCCGACCAGCTTTAAGAGATCCTATCTCAAGATTTTGCAACACAACTTCCAAAACTCTTTTAAACAAACTTGTTCAACTCTGGACGTATTTCAAACTTGGTTTAAGGCGCTGGTTTAGATTGTGAAAGGATTTGGAGATATCTCTTGCCAAAGTTTGCCAAAAATTTGAAAATCCAGACTTAGCCAATTTTGGCCGGAGAGGTGGAATTCAGAGGTTTAGCCATCTTTGGCTCGATTTTTGGGTAGCTTCTGAGTTGAATTAGACTAAGGTGTTATTCGAGGAGTTGCTATCCAAACTGAGGACTTCAACTTCTATTTAGGGTATTTCTTGAGTTTAGCTCAAAAATTTGGAGGAACGCCCTCGCCAAGAGGTGCACTCTGAGCAGTTTTTCAGACTTAGCGTTGCGGGGCTCAGGGGCTGAGTTGACTGTTTTACCTCACTTTGACTAAGATTTTGAACAGGTTCTGGCCCGATTTGGACCTGAGTCAGAGTAACAAAGTTGGAACACACTCGAGGGACTACAACTTTTATTAAGAGCCTGACTTGAGTTTAGATAGGAAATCGTGAGATAACAGCTTGCAAAGTTGGAGGAAAACTTGAATTCCAGGACTTAGGAGGTTTATAGGGTTCTTTAGTACTCCGGTTTTGATTGCTGTTTTTGACTTCCTTCCACTTTGAATTAGTCAAAGTACCTTTAACAAAAGTTTTACAACTCTTATTTGGGCGAAATTTTAAGTTTGCATATAAAATTCCAAGTTTTATTTCAAACTCCAAAAAGAGCTTCTTAGGGTTAAAACGGTCATTTCACCTCTTTAATTAGGGATTAACCACTGGTTTACTTTTAAAAGCACTTAATTTAGGTAGAGTTGTTACAACGGGGCACCTATTTATACCCTATTACAACACGTTTCCAAACCGACTACGACTAAATATTCTATTTCTTATTCAAAGCAACAAATATTTACATACGGATACAACTCGCATCGGAGTCGAACACCATCCAATCCTCTATGGGCCAATCCTGTCTTCATCTTGTTACCGCCTTGACCCATTCCGGCCCATATTGGCCGAGCTGTTCTGGCTTCCAATTGGCCAGTCCCCATCAATCTCATCGACTAATCGGCCGAACCACTATAGCTTTATCGGTCGATTTCTCTAACCATAGCTTCTTGTTTAATCGCATCGACCACTTTCTTCTCCTTTTGACGCTGACCCTGATACGTGTCAAAAATCGTCGTCACCAAGTCCATTGATACGTACTAACTTTTGATGACAAGAAATTTCAGGAGTCAGTCAGATCAAGTGCATAGGGTTCCCTCTTTTTTTTCCCTATATCAATCTTGGGGGGCTGTGAGCGCAGATAACTGATAACAAAGAAATGGGCTGGGCTAAGAACTTCTAATGGGCTGGCCTAACAAATTCTAATGGGCCTAATCTAGATCCAAGAACGAACTTCTTCAGATAACACTTTACTGACTACTGTAATTTAATTTTTTATTAGGTTGAACTTCAGTTTTGCGAAAAAAATTTGGTAAACAGCTAATTTGTCAAACTAAGAGTCCAAGAGAAAAAATGATATACGAAATATTTGGGACGAGCGATTCCGCACTTCCTGAATTTAGTACTAAGGTGTCCTGAAAGGAACTTCTTTCAATGTATACGCCAACCGAAGAAATTTGAAAGTATTTTTTTGTCTCTTTTTTCTTTTCCTTTTTCCCTGTATAAGCATTTCAGCTTCCTTTTGGCAGGATCACAGTTGGCAGACTCCTCGGATGCCCCCGGATCCTCCCCGATCCCTTCATCACATCACCACATGTATCACTACACTTGCTGAGCAGGCCCCACAAAGACACCGGCCGACAAGTGGGCTCCACAGACCAGACAAAACGGAGCAGGCGCTGCATGCCTGCATCTCAGAAAAGCACACGCTCTCTCTCACCTGGTTTCATCTGAGAATCCATTCCACGGCGAATTTTCGGGCAGGCCGCTTTTGCCGAGAAGCCACGGTGCGGGATGCCGAATGATCCGCGGCACCAAACAGGAGGGAGCCCTACGCGCACAAAATCCAGCTTTGAGCACATGCTCCACGGTCCACACGCGATTTAGCGGCAGGGCTGCAAGAAAAAGGCCAATTCCCAAAGCCACTCTTTTCCCTGTGCTCCCCACAAGCAAAGAAAGCAACAAGGGAAAGAAGAGGCCGGGGGTGTGTGTGGCTTCTTTACAGCTCCAAAGTCGCAAGCGGAGAACGCAAAAAAAAATAATGCTGCGGCTAAGCAAAGGCGACGAACGGAGCATCCATCCAAATGGAGAAGGGACGGGGGCGGCAGCGGCTGCGTTGTGAACGCACGACAGTCGGCAGGTAGCCGATTTTTTTTTCTTCACGGGAAACGCCGGCAGCGGCCGGTCCGGGAAATCGCTATCGCAGTTGCAATGGAAGTGTCAATGGCTAGTTAAAAGGCTACCGGGACAGCGCTGAAAACATAAACTAGAGCGAAAGAGCAAAAGATGCATTGCTCTCTATCATATGAATGAATCATATGATCCCATGGGTGTGCCGCCGCCGCCCCCTCCTAACCTGCCTTTTCAGCACCGCGCGCGGCCTGCACGACGGGCCTGGCCGGCCCGCGTCCGCGCCAGCGCCCGCCTCGGCACCCGCCCGGCCGCCGTGCAGGCCTGCGCATGGGGTGGGCACGGGCACGTGGTCGCGCAGCCCCACCGCCCAGTGCGCCCCCGACACCTTCGCCATCGGCATCAGCCAGCCACCGTTCCCCACCGACCCCGCCTGCCCCCCCCCCCCCCCCCCCCCCCCCCCCCCCCCCCCCGTGGCGTTTTCTATTTGCTGGCCTGGCCTGGCCTGCCAGCCGCTGCCTGCGAACCCCCAGCTGGCCTCCCGTCACCCCCAGTCCCTACTCCACCGCGCGCCGATTAGTAGGGCGCGCGTATAATAATGGCCCCTGGCGGCTTGCGAGGCGCGCCCAGATCTGGAGCACAGTAGTTGTGCTCTGGCCCCAGATCCACATCCGCACCCCGGCTCGACTCCATCGATGTGCACGAGCTCATGGACGCATCGCACTACCCGCATCGATCGCGAGTGACCTGAAGCCTGCGCTTCAAGCTCAAGAACAAGCAACATCTTGAAGCTACATTACTCTACAAGCGCTCTTCAAGATCTGATCTGACTGAAACGAGCTAAAATGCAGATGCGGGGGCAAGCAACAAGTATGTAAATAACTGCCAAAGATGGGGAAGATGTGAAATAAATTAACGGGGGATTATACAAATGGAGAGGATCACAACACCACCGGGCCAACCGACCGACCAACCAATCTGTCCAACCCACAATCCTACACATATAGATGCCGGGAGTCCTACTGAATCGAATGCCGAATGGAATATGGAAGAGAGAACAAAAAAAATGGCGAAGGAAACAAAAAATCAACAGCTCAACACGGAGGATAACAATAAATTACAGCACGGGACGGGACGGTGGAGATCCCATCTCAGTAGAAGGCGGCGGCGGCGGCCACGGCGGCGGCGGCGACCCACTTGGCGGTGGGGGAGACGCCGGCGGCGGCGCTGGGGGGCGGGGTCACGTCGCTGCTGGGGCCCGGGGTGGGGGCCATGGGGGATGGCGCCGGCGGGGAGCTCATCGTGGGGGTGGGGGCCTCGGCCGTGGGCGCCGGGGCGGAGGCCTCGGGGGCGGGGGCCGGGGTGGTGGGCGCCGGGGCCGGGGGAGGCATGGCCGGGGCCGGGGCCGGGGGCGGGGGCGGAGTCATCGGCGCCGGGGTCGGAGGTGGGGTCGCCGGCGGGGGGGACGCCCTGGGCGCGGGCGTCGGGGTGGCGGCCGGGGCCTGGGCCGCCGCGGCGGCGAAGAGCATGGCCATGGCCAAGGCCGCGAGCTGGAAGCGCGCCATTGTATATGAGAGCGAGCGAGAGAGGAGGCTCGAGCTTGTGAGAGTGAAGAGGAGGCGCTTCAGCTGGTGTGTGTGTACTGTAATGGTGTCCGGGATAGTAGAGGCGTGCAGCTTATAAAGAGGTGGAAGACGAGGTTACCACACGTGATTACAACTAGTACGAGGGGGGTTAGTGCTAATTTCCGTGCAGATCAGCCGTCGGATTGATATGTTACGGCTGGATGGCGCGTTTTGGCTAAAGCGTGAGGGTTCCGAATCTTCAATTCGAGCATGATAAAATCTGAAAATGATTTGGCTACATCCTCCTCTTATCTTTTTTTTTTTCTATTTTTTCGAAATCCTCCTCTTATTCTTGTTTCACGCGCAAATCGATATGGTCGGTTGTGAGCTGGCCGCTCACTGTATGTCTGCCTGTCTGTTGTCTGGTCGTACGTACCCAATTTTGGATTTTCATGAAGTTTGGAAAATGCGGCCATGTGAATTTTTCCTCCTTTGTAGCATCTACTTTGAACTCTAGAAATGAGCGCCTATGATAACGACTACGGTTGAAATGGACTATTCAGATGTTAAGGACTCATTGGATATATATGATGATCAGCTCCATATACCCAATTGGTCCCATTAATTTGGCACCACTGGAATTCCTTTTTCCAGTTTCAGTGAGAACTATTTGAATATTTTTTTTCCTGCACAATACTTTCTTACAGAATATGCCCCTATATAATGGGTGAGAATTGTGCCGCCTTTCATGAATTTGAGAAAGAAAACTTTAATGCGGCGACACTAGCCGTTGATAATGTCGTTGGCGCGGCCACTTGTATACTCCAGCTAACGTTGGTTGCCTAGAATAATGCCTTTTGAAGGAGATGATTAGCTTGTTGAAACTAATCAATGAAGCCCATGTTCCGCCCCCATATTTTATACTCGGACTAATGGTAAACAGGTCACTACTAGTTTACTGAACTACCTCCAGAACGGTCGCAGCTTTACTGACAAAATGAGATATAAATCAAACTAGTATTATACTATATAAACATCTCTGTGAAAGTCCTCTTGCTTACTGATTGCTCGGTTGACAATTTCAAGAATATTCTCTTCTTCTTCTTTTTTTGTGGAAGGCGTGTTCTGCTTCAATGGCAGATAGGAATTTTGGTTTTCTTGTGACTTGATCCATAGACAAATCCAGTGATTTCCAGCCTAACCAGCAGATCAGATCCTTCCAAGGCTAAAGTTGCAGACACTCCTACACAATGGTCAACTTGATCGATGTAACATAACTCTAGTGACTTCCCACCTAACCAAACCCTTCCAAAACCCAGAGTTTTCACCACTTGGTGACGCTCAACTTGATCCGATCCTCAGGATAAATCCAGTAACATCTAACCTGCTCAAATGGGCAAAAGCCTAAAAGCTCCACAAGTCCACCAAGCACAAGCTATTAAATTCCTTGTAAAACCGTAGAACACATGGGCAGATTGGTACTTAGCACCTGCAAGATCGAAGAATTGTTTACGCTTAAACACTAGTCCAGTATATAGCTGCGAGACATGGACGTGCTTTTCTGCCGCGTTCTGGAATGATCGATCATGCGTGAGATGACCTCCCAACGTACCCAATTTCGGGACAGCGAGCTAGCGTTTCTCCATGCAATCCACAACATTTTTTCCCGGTGACCATCCATCCGCCCATCAGACCGGGCTGTGCCCAGGTTGGAAGATTCCGGCCAGCCAGCCAGTCAGCAATGGCGACACCGACGTACCAACCAGGCAGGCCGGACATGCCGCCCACCTCCCCCCGAGCGGGCGATCGAACGGCTCCGCCGCGGCGTCGAGTTCGCAACGTGACGACCACAAGTTCACTTGGAGACCGTACCGCAAGCCACCATGTATTTGTCCCCATGGGCTGTGCCGTCCACGACGGATGAAAAGTGTGGTACAGTTGGTATAGTCGTGGGGTGGTGATGAGAGGGGCAGGACAATCACGGAAAATCTTTGGATAACAGTGACGTGTCAAGTTCGGGTGATTACTGTTGAGCTGCATGCACCCATACTTAGGTATCTGCCTTACTTGCAGATTGTCCCAGGACTCAAACGTGGAAATAAGAGTCGGCTGCAAAGTTACGTCCTTAGTAAGATTCAAAATTGAGATTATCCTGTCCTCACAATGCTATTGAAACTACAGAGCCCATCATGGTGTCAAAACGACAATAAAGAAACGTGTGAGTACCCTACGGTTGATATATACTCCCTCCATCCAAAGTCATTACAATTTTTTTGGAGAATTAAAGTATCTCAAATTTGACTAAATTTATACAATAAAGTAATAACATTCATTCATGATATCAAATAAGTATCATTAGTTTCTTCATTAAATATATTTTCATAGTATATCTATTCGGTGTCATAAACCTTTGTGATTCTCTTTATAATTTTGGTCAAACATAAAATAATTTAACTTCAAGAAAGTTAGAATGACTTGTAATTTGGAACGGAGGGAGTAGCAAATTAAGAAGTGTAAATTCTTAGTTGGTATACATGAACTTCAATGCATTCTCTTTGGAGGCCGGTGGGGAGACCAGCTTCGCGTTGATTATTAAGTACCGGTAGTGGTTCATCAGTCACCCATGCCATGAATGATCAGGATTGTGCTAAACAAAGTGCAAACTTCCATTATCCGTGGGGTAAATGGTGGTTAGTACTAACGACCCAATCGCTTTCGCATATAGTAATATGCAAACCCATGATGGCAACCACAGCTTTGCAGAGCATTACTGCATTAGCATCAGTACTCCCCAAACAAGACAGCTAAGTACGCAGGTTCAGCTAAAGGCGTCCGCATAATTCCGTTCGCTTTCTAACTCGGAAGGTGGTTACTGGTTACCAGCCAATGATTAAGGGGGAGGATCCCATTCATTCATTTGGCTGTGGCCGGATCGGAGCTGTCCGCATTGGTGGCGTTCAGGTGAGACGGAGATTAACTCGTCACATGCCCGGTTCTGGTTCGGGTATCCGCCGGCCCGGCCCTGCCGATGGCCATGTTATCCTGTCATGTCGCCGCCGGCTGTTCTTTTGGCCGCACTGGACAACAAGGGTAACAGGTTGGTGCTCGCCTGGGAGCCCTGATGCCTGATGCTTGCCATCCTATCCTCCCCCGTTCTCACATGCAGATTTGATTGTTTCTTCTCCGCACCAACCGCCGTCGCCGTCAGCCGGACACGGGAGCCCGCCGCCGCGGCCGATACGCGATGAGCATGCATGCCACAGATTGCCACTGCCACGACAAGGCGCCAAGGCCGCTGGCACGATCAGGCAATGGTTTCAACACTCTGGGTACTGGCATGTTTATTCCAATCAGCTAGCCACTGTAATACGGAGGCTACTGGGGTATTTTCAGCTTCAGGCTGAACTTGGCTAAAAATTCAAGCGGCCTGTGTGGCCCCACCAGTGCAAGCAACCTACAACAACATGCGCAAACAGACGACAGCAAAAGGTTCTGGCATCCATTCATCAGCTTATTTGAGTAGAGGAAATCAAGCTCTCATTACGGTATAGATATGCCGAACATGGGAATGCCACGTTAACAAAACAAGCGCTTGTCAGCCACTTGCAGGTCGAACGGAAAATGAAAGAACATTTGTGAATACTAGTTACAAACGAGCCATGCTTCCCCCAACCAGAACTCCAGTGAATAAATAAGGCTTTTCTTGCTTCTGTGTGCGGGGGATTATTCACCATGTGTTGTTATAAACAAGTCCTCCTTGACCATACCAATTGCAACCATAGCTCCTTCCAGTCAATTTTCGTAAAGATTGGTCCAACTTTATAGATCGAAGTTCGCTTTGCAGCGCAGTTGGTTAAGACTTATGAGCTTGGAAATGTAAGCCAATCTTCTTAACCAGCCAACCAAAGCTAGAATCAACATTATTCTCATGCTTCCTACAGAACGGCTTGCCTCCACCTTGCTAAGGCTTTGCCTTGAGCAGGATGGAAGAGTAGGGAGCAATCCTATACCGTGAACTTGTCAATGGCACTCCTTCTGGGATAATATCATTTGGTGATTCCAGGTTGGTATCCACCTGCAGAAAGGCAATGAGGCATTGTAAGCTAACCAAACTGAAAGGGAAACTCACAAATTGAGAGAGAAACAGCACTAAAGCTAATCAGACCAAGTAACGACTAGATCAAAATTTCAGTACACAATGCTATTACATTTAAACAGCAAATTACTCTGTATAAACATTTAGCAGGATCAGACAGAATCCATACCACGCGGCTCCAAGATTTATGGTGTGGTGGTGGGGGAATTACAGCATCCACAAAATACTCATGAGCATTGAATGCCAAATAAATATCTCCACCAGAATTGTGATCATGTATCCTGCACCAGAATCATGAACGACCAGTTAAATATCCAAAATTTGCAGTAAAAGGGGCATGAGGAAATACCATCCTATGGACAGAACGTAGCACTTATTTAAGTGCAATAAGATAACTTCCTTACGTGAACGCCAAAAATTTGCTTTCCTGGTTCTCCCAACAATCTTCATGCCAGGTGACATCATTCTACCAACAAGAAAAATATCAGTGCAATGGAAACATTTAAAAAATAAAATAAACCAAGAGTTGCATACTGTAAAAAAGATGGCTAATTTTATCATTCCTGATCATTCTGTCTCTAGTTTGCGAGCACCATGATATTATACTTGGATACATGGCAATACTTTTTTTGGCAAAGGGGAACTTATTAGCTTTACTGAAGCAGTCAATTGCAAGAATAACACACTAGCTTTGAACTTACTTTGCTGAGAAACCTGTCTCGTCTCAGTATTGGATGGTTATGACGAAACTTGATCATCTCTGAGAAAAACCTGAAATGGCCATCCTTTCTTTCTTCTAACTATATGAACATGGAGATTGGAGAGGACAAATTAGCATTTAAGGCTGTTGCATGCATCACTACATATTGCTAACAGAAAATTAACATAATTATGTAACCTGGCCCCACTGAAAATTATTAATGTGAGTATCATGTCCATAGCTATTATTGTTTCCATAACGTGTATGACCATATTCGTCTCCCATCAGCATCATTGGAGTGCCCTATTGTATATAATGTAACTCGTAAGTTGACACGATTCGGTTACACATAAAAAGTAACTATATGGTGAATCAATAATATAAAAACCTGAGAAATCATCAATGCGACATGGAAGTTCTTCATTTGCCTCGAACGAAGACTTAGCACATTTAAATCATCCGTTTCTCCTGTAACAGGGCAAGAGCACAAACTTTAATACCCAATGTAGAATCAAGTGAAATAATTTTTTCCCCTCAAAATAAAAAAGGATAAACCTCCATGATCGTGCTTTGTTTGAAAAGGTATGTCATACTTGTATAATTTCTTGGCTTAATCTTGACACAGGAGCTTCAACGATATGAATAATCTTTTTAGTTCAGTTGATAAATTATGCAAACACTGATCCATCACAAATGAAGTTTCATTATTCTCCTGATCGCTTTATTCAGGCATTTAAAAAATGGCATTTAATTACTTTGAGCAACTTTACAATGCTATTCTTCATTGTGATGTCAAAAAAAAACATCTCTCAAACTTTGACAATTCCAATGTACAGAACAATTTTTTATCAGTAGAGCATGTACCTTCAACGCCACAGTTCCAGCTATAGTTGTCATTGCACCCATCACGACCACTTTCTCCATTTGCATCATTGTGCTATATGATTTCATTCAAAAGAAAAGGCAAGTTAACATGCAAAACACATTGTACATAATAAATCGAGACCCCTGTGTTGTTTGCTATAGTTACCTTGGAGTTATATGAAACAAGGTCGCATAAAGTAAATCCATCATGAGCAATTATAAAGTTTACGCCATGGTAAGGCTTCCGGTTGTTCACCTGTCAACCAAGACATCAAAGGACTTTATTTTACAAATTTTCACCTGTCGAAAAAAGAAACCAGTCCTGCTTTCCATGCCAAAAAACTTAGAACTCAACAACAAATGATAAAAAATTATCCATAAAGAAAAAATGAAATAACATGTGACAGCATGGACAACTGGCTTTACAATTTCAAATGGCGTCTCAATAGTCACTATGGTACTTGTTATACAAATACTCCTTTTAAACAACTGGATCTAGGCGAAATTAATATGATAACTCTAAACAAGGCAAAGCAGTTTCCATAAAGACACAAATTTGAGCCTATTTTTCTTGCAAGATATGTGATAGGTGTTGTTAACTGCTGCAGTCTAATGATGACACAAGATACATATAAGTAACTCTTGAATAATTTTGACCAAACTGCTCTTAACACAGAAAAGCATTGAGCAAAATCAAGGTCCCAAAGCAAGTAGCGCTTCAACGAAGGAATAACCAGGCAAGCAATGTTGTCAACAAAGGCTAAATAATAGGCCGGTAAAGAAATAGCACAACAGAACCTGGTAGAGATCCGCAGAACCAGAAACACGAGTTGCAAACACCCCCTTCATACCAGGATCTCCCTGCAAATGTTTAGTGATATTAGGTCAATGACCATTCCTTCATGATTGAGAAATAAGAGTTAAGAGAGAAATAGATGAATCAGAGATCAAAGTCTGCACATATTCCAACAGAGTGCAACGTACATTCAGGTCTAAATTTGTTGAAATCTACCGATGTGTAAAATAGTTAACTTTCTTGGTGCATATCCTTTTTTTCGAATAAAAAAGAAAAGAAAAAAAAGAAGGGATCCATCTAATACTTGGGTTATGGTCAAGCACAGTGCTTGAGAAACTAAATGCCAATTGCCAACTACTGAAGATGATCCTTTCGAGCTAAATAGCGCAAGCAGACTACTAGGCAGGACACTTGCATATAAATGTGAAGTGGAATTCAACAAATGAAGCAAGAAACTGGAAAAGGACGCTCATAAGCAGAACATTAAGCCAGTCTGATACAGTTGTGCTCTTTTCAAAACTTTTTAATGATGTGGATCATGATTGTCTACTTTTCCAAAAGAAATGATTGGTGCATATGAATAGTCTGCAATAGACTCAGTAAACAGGATTCTAATTTGGTGATAATGCTGATCCAGAAAGAAGGTAATTACCCTGACTGGGACACCCTGCTGTCCATTTTCCAAAAGTTTCTCAGACAGGCACTGTTTCAGTTACCATTTCAAAGCAAGGTGTATATCTCCCTAAGCTAACCCATACATTACTGAATGTTTGGGTGTTCATTATCCCAGAGATTAATTCATAGAAGCTGCATCATTTATTAGTGAATAAAAATATGTTGCAGCATTATTTAGATCAGCGGAGACTTCCGCACCACATTCAACAAATGTCTTCATTGTTTTCTCACCACTGACTGCTTCCAGCCTTCCACAATAGATTCAGTTTTCTGTTAAATATCACATGCCATGAAAAACATTTCTAGCTGGGATCAACTAAATGTAGGGATGCAAGTGGGTACTCAATAGTGTTTTCTGGGTCAGCTGATTAACTACGATGGCATGCCACCCTAGTTTATTTCTCCCCCCGAATTATTTACGCAGAATGTCATTCTAGTTCATTTTATCAACATTTTGGGTCGACCCAATCACCCAAAATATTTGTAACTTGCATCCCTAACTAAATGATAAAAATGGGCACCACTGGATATCAAGCAAAGCATCAGTACATCACCAAAAGGGCAATCCAATATTCCAATGTAATGGCTATAGGAAAACGTGTGAATTGCAATTTATGAGCCAAACAAACAATAAACTAGCATAAGAATCATCTCCATCAAAGCATCAGTAGAACACTTTGATATGCATATCATAGGATATACGTCTAAAGTCAAGCACATCTTAGTACCTTAATAAATCTTCGAATATCATCCCTGTATTGTCCGTTCCATTCAGCCCACCTACAGGACCAATGGCAAACAAATTGCAGCTCATCAATTCTTAGAACTATATGAGAAATAAGATAGAAAAGCCTATTTCTGAGTCCCAAATGAACAATATAGTGGCGACAATTCCATTTAACAAGGGACCACCGAAAACTCATTTGAAAGGAGTTTGGTTCCTAAGTAATTCAATAATGAGTAGTTCAGAACTACAGTGCTATCATCCATGGTAGAGAAGACATTACTCTTTTGCATTATGTTCATCGTAATGTTAAAGTAGTCTTAGTACTAAACAGTGGACAGAAGAAATGGCAAAATAAACACCCTCAAGTTCATTTGTTCTACTATATCTATAGTCATATGGTCAAATTAGTAGATTCAAAATAGATCAAATTACCTGTCCCAGTTAGGGAACCTCCCTACTAGATAAAGGCCACCACAGTCCCACGGTTCCGCAATGATCTTACACCTAGACAATACAGAGTCTTTGGCAATTTCCTTCAACCAAATAAGTAAACAATCAGATAAAATCATTAAAAACATCTGATAGGTTTACAAATATGACTAAACCAACTGGGACGGAGAATGACAGGTCATATTTGGGTTGTTTTCACAAGTCAGGATCCATCATTAACAATTTTCTTCAACTGATGACAGGGATAATTAAAATGTTTCGATGTCATAAAATCTAGCCATCCATGCCTCATCCAACAATAGACATTGAAAATCTGCGTAAATGCGTTCAATATGAATTTACAAATAGATATTTTCCCAATAAACACTTAAAAACAATTAAAAAACAGGAAGTAAACAAGAAGCATAGTGCTACAAAGTATATACAAGTTAAGATGAATTTGATAATTGGTTTCTCGTAGTTACTACACCATAACCTATGGCCCACAGTTCAATGTAGGAACCTTTTATTACAATACAGTAGCATTTAATAATCGATTTCTTGTGTTAGCATCAAACATATTAACTTGATTTGTCTAGCTAAAAAAGGCACACAAAAAAAGCTAGACAAAGAAGAAGCCCATTACGGGCCTGATAATTGCCATTTAAAATTCGAAACTTCAGTCTACAACTATGGCAATAAGTACCTTAATGAGTGGAGGTGCATCAAGAGGACTGCCATCAGGTCCACGACAAAGAACACTTGCAAGGTCAAACCGAAATCCATCTATGTGATACTCTTTAACCCTTGAAGCAACAAAAACAATGATGTGAATCAGAAACAACACTAGAATGAAACTGTTATCAGGTAATATAGGCAACAAATCCATCTTACTGCAGCTACTAATGAAACTCATCATACACACGAGCTGCTGCATCAGCTATATCTTACCACAAGCCAAATGATTGCTAGTTATCAACTAACAAGAGCACACACTGTATCCTAGAATAAATTTGCATGGACCTCAGTGTGTATGAGATACAGCATCTTGGTTTGACCATATACATCTAAGAGTTAAGCTCCAGATAGATATTTGTATACCCGTGATAGTGGGGGCAGACAAGTAAATACAGTAGTAATCAAAGCAACAAGCCACCAATTAATACTATGAGCAAATATGTGATCAAGTATTCAAGTGAACCTGACAAAGTATGAATGATATTATACACAGGTGTCAAAGAAAAATCATAGCTGTAAGTTGTGCCATACCAATGTCTCAAACTGTCGAGTACAAGCTCCTTGACAACAGGATGGTTGCAGTTTAGTGTATTCCCTGGATCAAACCGGACAATTTATAAAGAGCAAACACAAGCCCTGCTAGTTGTAAGATTCAGAGCAAATCTCCAGAATAGCAAAATATGGCCACCTAGAACTAGAGTACTAGGCCAACACGACATTTAAGCAGGCTTTCACAAATGTTCAACAAGGCTTGCCCTACAGGTTGCAGCTCTCAAATCAATGTAAGGCTGTAAATCTATGTCTTCTTCACCCTTCTATCAGTTAACATAGAACCGCATTAAGCATTTAATTGCCAAGTACAGTCTGCCGGCAGTGTGAAACATGGAATATGCATCAAACCACAGTGTATCATTCAAAGTCCTTTGCCAAATTAGTTGCCCACAGGTACTGTTTAATCACTAGAGACACTTGAATAAACACAATAACAAGATGAATGCAAAAGATATGCAATAAGGAACAATAATAAAACCACCCTAAATCCAAGGAAAAGGACACAAATGCAACTTGACAGGTTTTACTCTAATATTAAAGTATCAGGCTGCATCCAAAAAGAATGACACATAGTGCAATGCACATCTCAGTTCAGAAACAGAAGTTTAGGACCATGGTTTTACCGCAACCCGAGAAGTTCAGCAGCTCAGCATTGTTGTTTAGATCTAACATGTAATACACCTGCAAGAACAATGGTTTGTTTTTTATATCAATTCGTCCAAAAACTAATAACGGAGAAGTTCTCTCTACGGGCCGACAACTTAAAAGACAGAACGTGTAGCAACAAAAAAAGAGGAACTCTACAATCACCTTGTTATCAATGCCACGGAAAGAAGTCATGTAAGGGTTAGCATCATCAGCTTCATTTGTATGGTTGTAAACAACGTCCAGAATAACCTATTGAAAGATGGTTATACAACTAAATATTTTGGTCCAGGGTGTTAAAAACAATGCCAAAGAAAAAGATTTGCCATGTATAAAGGATGTCAATACCTCAATTCCAGCATTGTGTAATGCTTTGACCATCTGCTTGAGCTCTTTGCAAGCAGCCACAGGTCCACCACCAGCACTAGCATAACGACTCATGGGTGCGAAAAAGTTAATTGTAGAGTAGCCCCATGTATTTACCTTCCAAATGAAAAAGACGGTATCACTCCACTGATGAATGCGAAGGGCATTATGCGTCAAAAAGGTTTATCAAAATTTTACCATGTGGTCCCTTGGGTTAGGGAACCTCTTGAACTCGAGCTCATCAAACTCAAAAACAGGGAGTAGTTCCACTGCATTAACGCCAAGTTCCAGCAAATGAGGAATCTACGAAATCAGAACTATTTCATGTATAAGTCATTAAGAAATCAGCATGTAAACTGGAAGGTAGCCTGTGTTCATTATCAGGTACCTAAAACTAAATCAGCAGAGATAATAATCTGTGATAATAGACTGGGGGAAGCTAAAGACCAAAAGAATTTATGTTGCTACAAGTGATGGAATAGGTAACCTTACTTTGTCAATGACACCTAGGTAACTTCCACGAACAGCTGGACCAATCCTGCTTGACTCGTCCGCGGTGAAAGCGCGGACATTCATTTCATATATAACAAGATCTGTCTAGATTAAGGAACCAAAGATGTGGTGAGAATTACATGTTAAGGATATTTGTGCACTACGCTAAATGATATTAATACCTCAGGTAAATTAGGAAGCTTATAATCGTCACCCCAGTCAAAAGGAGAGCTATCAAAATCATATGTTCCGAACAGCTGACTTGGCTTCTCTTCTTCAACCCCAAAGTACTTTCGACCAGAAACTAATTTTGCATAAGGGTCCAGAAGAATAACTCTGTCATCAAACCTATGACCTTGTTGCCAGCCTTGAGGACCATTAATGCGATACCCATAAAGAACACCAGAAGCAGGCAAACCCTGAAATTAAAAAAGACACAGAAGGCTTCTTTAAGTTTGACAGACAAAGAAAAAAAAACTATAACCGTAGTACACTACATAAAAGCAAAATGGATGAAGATTTAAGAATAGAGTATGCACATGAGGGGAAATGTGTGAATGTGCGAGTAGCATTGCGGTAGATTCTCCAGTGCGGAGGCTACCAACCAGGTCTCGAACCCTGGGTTTTGCATAAAAAAGATCTCTCGCTCAGTAATGGCTTTCAGCATTATACAAAATCTTTCTCAGCCATCGTAGACTCATAGTGGGTCTTCTCCTACGCGGAATGCCTCAGGCGAGGTCTTCCCCAGGGGTTGAGGTTTTTCTTTTTTGAGGGAAAATGTTAAAGTCAGCACCAAAACAGATCAAAGCAAAATAGCTTGTTTTATGCGCCAGTACTCAACAGTTATTTTTGTCAACAGGGATGAAAAAGCTCATAACACAAGGCCAGCATTTCAGAAATATTGGGAAATTCCATCAGGTATGGTACCTCCCAAATGCAGCTGATCATTATAAAATGGAACAGTCATTTGAAGAATATATAATCATAAGACAATATAAATCAGAAAAAATATTACAATTCTTGTTGTATGAATGTCAGTCCACAATAAGTTGTCGACAGAAAAGAATAATGTGCTTATCTCTAAAGCTAACAATAATATCAGAACTAAAGAAAACTACCTCCACCGACACATGCCATATATCTCCAGTTTTGTTCTTTTGGAGATCTAAAGCAAACTCGACAACTTGCACATCATCTTGGGTGCCTCTAAAAAAGATTACAGAAAGTCAGAAATTTACATATTGAGTATGCCATACTACTTTGGAAAGAGCAAGAAACAAAGGCTACAGGTACAGTGCTTTTCAGCAAGTGATTTGAACCAAGCTCCAACCTCATGATCCAGATCATTACAGGAAATAAATATTAGGAATCATGAGTTATATCATTCCTTGTGCACCCTACCTGTTAATAGCTCGTCAGTTTTGGCTTTTATTTGGTCTGTTGGTATTCTTTTTGTCTGAGGAACAGTGGGGATGAGGGTATTCACTAAAGCATTTTACGTTTGAGTGTAACGCATCCCGAGACACAAAATAGCATGTAGTAAGTTGTGCAGACAATTTTCCCAGATCCTAAACATGAGTAGCCATGGACTGTCTGACCAAAGTTTTTACACAAAGTACAAAAGTCCCAAAGAAAGCAGCTATGATAACAAATGACAAATACAGTAGTAGTGCTAATCAAAATTGGAATGGCGAATTCCAAGGCAGCCAGGAAACAATACAGGTTCATGTATGAGGGGAGAGGGGAGACAAAAGAAGTTCAGTAAACTTTTTTTTAAGAAGTTCAGTAAACTAGCGAATGGTTAGGTCGAATGACATCAAAAGAACATCACAAGTTCACAGCACAGTTTTGGGGGAGAAAATGTACCTCTCAGGAAGTTTCAGACAAAGGGTGACAGAAGAAGCATGCTGTGAGAATATCGCAAAATTCAGCCCAACTTCAACTTGCGACACTCCTAGAGGGAAAGCTTTGCCGGAAGAATATTTCAAGGGCACTTCACTGTCAGATGATATGTGTCCCATTTCCTGTTGTTACAAAATGGATAAACATTATCCCCAAAATAATACATGGCAAACAATGCATACTAAGCACGGAAGCAAAATTCAATTCCAGAACAGCAAAATATGGCAGGATACAGCTTTATAATTACAAAGTATGTTTGCAATTGCATATAACAAAGTTTAACTTGAATGATACCAACCCATCACATTAAAATGGCCACGATTATATCAAGCAACACAGTAATATCGAGCGGTGGCTGATACCAACCCGTCACATGAAAATGGCCACGATTATATCAAGCAACACAGTACTATCGAGCGGTGGCTTCTATGAATAGTGCAGCGTGGTGTAATTAGATACCTTGATCACACTTCTCCCCACCTTCCGACTCTGGGCTTTCGCTGCCGTACTCCGCGCGACGTCAGGTCGCTGCACCTGCGCCACCACGAAATTCCCTAGGACCAGTCAATACACAAATCAGCGTGCAACGAACAATACCAAAATCGAGGAACCTGCCTTGCCAAAATACCACCCTCCTCCACACGGTGGCGCAATCCCGAGCTTAGTCGCCGCCAAACTGCACAGGCCCAACACAAGCTCAGCGTTCAGGTCGACCTGACCCGCGCCACAAATCGAGAGAATGCAGCACGAAATCAACATCCAGAAAATGGGGTGATCGAGACCGAACGACAGAGCCACTCACCGATTGCTGAGCGCGTGGTGGCGGTGCGGCCGCGGCAGCGCGCTGCTCCGAGTGGCTGGGGCGGCGGCGACGGAGCGCAGCTGGGTGCGATTTGTACCGACGGAATCCATCCAAGCGTGGGGGATTGGGGGGCAAGGAGAGGGAGCGAGCGCGGGTAGGGGAATGGTGCCAGTTCTAGGGGTGGCGGCCCCTAGGCTCGCGGCTGTCGAGGAGACCGGACTACCGGAGGGAGTGGGCAGTGGGGGGAGCGGCTGGGAGGAGACGGTGGCGGTGATCTCACCTTGGGGAGCGCGCGCGGACAGGGCGGGCGGGGGGTGAGCCGTGAGCGGAGTCTGGGGGACACGTGGTTGTGCATGCGCGGGGTTGGAGGCTTGGAGCGAGCCGGGTGGATAGCGAAGTGGACGGAGGACCTTTCTCTCCTGGCCCGATCATGAGTTTCTCGCCTACTCTTTTGCTCTTTCTCGCTCTAGATTTTTCTTTCCATTTTGGATTTTTGCCAATACCTACCGTTTGTAATCAACCTGTATGCCAATATCTGTATTGATTACAACCTTGTGGAATCCTTTACAGGGCCTGTTTGGTTATGGGTGCTTATTTATAAGTTGCTTAAGTTGCTTATTGTAGTTGCTTATTTATAAGTCTAGGTGTTTGGTTTGGGTTGCTTATATGATTAGGATTGACATATTTGCCCCTGCTATCCTATTTTCCTCTACCCCTGAAAATGGCCCAGCTCCTACCCCTTGGTTTGGGCAGCGGCGGGGTGCGAGCGGCCGGCGGCCGGCGGCGGCCGCGGGGCGCGAGTGGCGGGCGCGCGGCGCGAGTGGCGGGCGGGCAGCGGCGGGCGCGCGGCGCGGAGGCGGGCGGGTGGGAGCGGCGGCGGCAGGCAGGAGCAGCCGACGGCGCGGGAGGAGGAGCAAGGAGATCCAGCGGGCGGGCGGGAGATCCAGCGGGCGGGCGGGCGGGAGATCCAGCGGGCGGCGCGGAGGCGGCCGGCGGGCGGGAGCGGCAGCGGGCGGCGCGGGAGCGGGCGGCGAGCGGGCGGCGGGCGGGCGGGAGCGGCAGCGGGCGGCGCGGGAGCGGGCGGCGAGGGGCGCGGAGGCGGCCGGTGAGCGGGCGACGGGCGGGCGGGAGCGGCGGCGGGCGGCGCGGAGGCGGCCGGCGGGCGGGAGCGGCCGCGGGCGGCGCGCAGGCGGCCGGCGGGCGGGAGCGGCCGCGGGCGGCGCGCAGGCGGCCGGCGGCCGGCGGCCGGCGGAAGCGGCGCGCAGGCGGTGGTGACGGGAGAGAGGAGAGAGAAAGGGGAGAGAGGAGAGAGAATGAGGGTAGGAGGAGTAAAGTGCTCCATAAGCAACTATAAGCAACCCAAAAGTTGCTTATTTGCTTATGCATAAGCAACTTATAAGCAAGTCTATAAGCAAGAGTGTTTGGGTTATAAGCAACTTATTTGCTTATTTATAAGCAATGCTAACCAAACAGGCCCACAGTATGCCAATATCTGTATTGATTACAAACGGTAGATGTTCTTTGTTGTCTCATCGGCAATAACTCTGGGACGGTGGGACCCATATGTTACTGCAAATAGCGGCAGATCCTCAAGTAGTAGTTACCAGTAGGACGTAAATCCTGTAAATGCCTCAAATTGTGGAATTCTGTTTAAATATGTTTCTTTGCAATCATGATAATTTGGGTTGATTTCTGTTTACTCATGATTGGCGAGTGTTTGTTTACTTTCTTCAATATGGTATGTTTGATGTTTCTGTTGCTTCGCAGGCAGCTGGTAAGTGCTAACTCAAGTGCTTTATTCCTGACTGCTGCAGCACAAAACTTGTTGTGCTTGAAATTAGCAGAGGAGCTTGGTGTTATTATTGCAAACCCATAGGTATCATGGTTCAAAGCTGCTAGTTTGCCAGCTATTGTTTCTCTGCTTGCAACGCCATGCCTGCTATACAAAATCCCAATCCCCTAATGCCCCAGCATTGGCTGCAGAGAAGCTGAAGCGCATGGGCCCGGACGATACACAGGAGAACGACTTTTTTTTTAAAGTCCTTTTTTGATACGTCCTGGCGGAACCAATTTCAAAAATGGACCCTTAGCTTGGCGCCATCCACGCTGGCGCCCAGCTTACACGTCTCGGTGCCAGCCATCCTGGCGCCAAGGTCCATGCGCAGCTGCTGACGCGGATGTCGACGTGGCGGGGGCTTGGCGCCATCCGTGATGGCGCCAAGCCTTGGCGCCAAGATCCGTACGCCTTGGCGCCGAGCAATTTACCCATGCCCCCTAGCGTTTCGAACGAAACAAGTATAATTATTCCAAGGAGTGTGCAACAAACTACGCTCTAGTTCAACTGGTTAGGACGTGGGCTTACAGCAGGCATGGGGTAAATTGCTCGGCGCCTACGGCGCCAAGCTTGGTGCCAAGCCCCCACCATGTCGGCATTCGCGTCAGCAGCTGCGCATGGACCTTGGCGTCAGCGTGAATGGTGCCAAGCTAAGGGTCCATTTTTGGAATTGGTTCCGCCAGGGACGTATTTGTGAGAATCTTTCGCAAAAAGGGCTAAAAACAAAAAAGACGGCACAGGAGCAAGACATAAATGCAATGCATCTGACAGCCTCATCTGGAGAACAATACACAGGCAGACAGCAGCTCCCATAATGGACAAAAAGAACAATTCTATTCGAAGAATGCTCCCTCCATTCCAAATTGTATGTCGTTTTGATTTTTCAAGATTCATAGATATTTATGCATCTAGACATACACTGTATCTAAGTGCATAGCAAAAACTATGCACTAAAAAGATAAAATGACCTACAATTTGGAACAGAGAGAATACTCTGTAGGTAAGTGCGACACTGGTTTCTGATTGAAACTGACAACCTGGAGATACAATTATAAATCATTGTCAGGGCAATTATAACACATCTGAATACAATTACTAGATCTGTTAACATAGCGTGCTAATTGGTAGCAAAGTAGGAATAACTCATCTCCAAATAAACGTCATGCATTTATCAATAAATGTAATTTCCATAATTCACAGGGTAAAAAAAATTATAGGTCTACCAAAATGTGACCATTTACCGAAATTCATGGTAACAGGAGAAATCAACTGAATTGAACCATACCAGACGCCTCAAGTGTCATGAATTTCTCTAGAGACAGATCAAGAATTATATTGTACCTAAGAGTCTAAGACCATGTTAGTGCATGACTGTAAACATCACTCAGAAAACTGCTGTGCACATGGCAGCCATATCAATGTGAAATGGTGTAGTTATGGACAGAATATTGAATTTCACCAATCATATGTTCTTTCGGTTTCTAATCACCCGAGTTCAACATTCTGCCGTACTGTGTTCAATTACAAATTACAAGATAGGTAAACTAAACAGGCAGTCCACCTGGCAACATGTGAGGCATCATAGATCAATGCCAGCAAAAACCTAAGCTCAGCCCCCATTAAGATAAGAAATGATTAGCCCAGCAAACATCAAGTGGGTTATGTAAATGCCCTACACATTATACTAATCAATGATCACAAGAAGTACAAGGAGCAAAACAGATGCCGGTTTCTAGTTAATAGTTTAAAGTAACTTTCAGTCAGCAACTATATGCAGGTTCTTTTGTAAGAGTGCTAAGGTTACAAATCTAAGAGTACTAGAAATATGCAAGTGTTTAGTTACCTGCCGGAATGTTCAGGCACTTGGTAATCTTACTGGAGATCATGGGCCTGTTAGGATATGCATGGCTAATGTCGAAAGTACAGTCCCCCTCCTTTACTGGATTCTCGTAGAGTTGTTATGGCCCAAGAGATTTCTTCTTCGTATCAATTGTAACCATCCAAGCCTTATCATAAAAACCAGACCCCTTGACTATGAAGTGTAGAATGTTGGGCTCCATCATGTTGACAATGGGAAATGTTGGCACGGTCCGCGGCAAAGGTGAATCTCGGTATTTCCGGTGAGACCAGAGCTCTCCGAGCTGGAGGACAGAGTCCACCTCCCACTCATATTGCGGCATCTTCAGAGTCCAGGTATTGATGCTGCACTCATCGCCATTGCTCTCAGTGTACTCATTGTCATCGCGCTCGGTAGACCTAATGTCATTGCTCTCAGTAGACCCATTTTCATCACGCTTGGTGGACCGAAATCGGCCATTGTCCACATCCACGAACTTCATACGGCCTCTGCAGATGGACACAGTCCTGTATCTTGTAGGAAGTGCTCGGTCACCACACCTCCAAGTCTCAATGCCAGGAAAACGGAGGAAACGAAGCTCAGGATCGGAATTGCAAACATCGCATAACAGGATACCACGGTGGTAATCAACCCAACAGATAAACCCATCAAAGGAGAACACGGCATCTGTCCGCCAGTGGAACTCAACAAGCCCCTTGTCGGGGTCATGGGGCATGTCGAGCTGCCTGATGTCCCACTTATTGTTGGGGCCGGATCTAAAAATCCAGACAAAGGCCATCTCCACCTCCCTCGCTGTGTTGTGGTCGACGACTATGCGTGGCTTGAGACTGGCTATACGACGAACTCCTTGCCCCTCTTGATGATGCCGGTGTCTTCGCCCCGGCTCGGGCTACCCAATCGGGTGGAGGAGGGAGAGACTTCAACCACGGCCACTCAGGGCTAGCCTTGAAGACGAAGAAATTGTGGTGGTACTTCATGGTACGCCTTCCCTTGAAAGGGACAACCATACGGATGAGGAGGAGGTCACCGTCCACGGCCACGACTGAGGGCCCTCTGCAAACCTCATCATCGGTGTATAACTGCACGACGGAAGAAGATGGCGCCGCTGCCAGGTGGAGGGACGCACGTACCGTTCGTTTGTTGCTCGTAGTGCAGTTGGCCATGGTTGCCGAGGACGCGGGATTAAGTAGGGGGACGCGGGTATCGAACAAGCACCACCGCTCCTCCAATGTCAGGGTGGGCGTGGAGACGGTGTGGGGCAAACAAGGGGATTGGTACACGACGGCTGTTAGGGCGGCGGCGCTAGGGCGGGTGGTGGCGGTTAGGGTTAGGCTTAGGCGACGGGGACTAGTGGATGCGGCTGTCTGCTCGTATTCGAATCCAAACGTTCAATATATGTACCTAGTTGGATACTTAATATTCAAATAGGATGAGTATTATTTTTCGACCCATTTTGATACTATTCGTATTCGTATTCGGTCGAAAAAAAATAACTATCAGTATTTGTGTATCCGATACGTTCTCATCCCTAGATGCGGGAGAGGCTATCGGGAGCTACGGACACATAACGGAGTTATCAAGTGGTAGATGACCAACTATCCAATCTAGTTCCGCCGGACCGGGGACTGAGATGGGGCTCCTAGATTCCGAATGCTAGACAAGAGATCGAACTTCCAGCCCACCTTAGAGCAACTCCAACCGATTGAGAAAATATTTTTTCTCTGTACTTAGAGGGGATTGAGAAAACACATTTTTAACATAAAGATGATAAGTGCTGCAGCAGATCCCTTCTCTATTCTCCTTTCCCTTTCCTCTAACATATTATTAGTGGCTGATCTGTTTTTTCCTCTGTTCTTTCCCCTCTCTCGCATCTCACACGAAGGAAAGCGCCACGGGCAGGGTAGTGCGGCATGCCATCGCGGACGGGCGGCGACTTGGCAAGTTGGGGCGCCCATCGACGCGGCCAGAGGGGGCCACAATTGCGCGGCAAGGCGGCTCGGTTACTGACGCGGCAAGCTGGCAAGGTCCGTGCGCAGCAAGGCGGCGTGGTGAGGCGTGTGCACAGCCAGACGGGGTGGCGACGTGACAGGAAGGGATGGCCACGGCGGTGTGGAGGGCCGGCAGGTTTAGTGGAACCGTATTTCTGAAAAAAGAGGGTTTGGTTGGTTTACAGTTGTGCATGCAAGCTGAATATGAGGTTGTATGAGCGAATGCAAGGTGCTGAGAGAGTGATTAGTTGCCCACATTTAACGAGTACTGTTATCTTGCACATGTGGAAGTGTGCTTACCCAAGGGCTAAAATCGGTTATCTCACTTGCATATTAATATAGCATGAGCATATGGTGGCAACGGCTAGAATTATTAAAAGGAAAAAACATAATTTGAAATGAAGACATAATAAAGAACCAATTTTAATAAACGAGGGGCATTCGCAAGAAGAGGGAGGAGTCATCGAGTGTCCACTCACCTAGAATGGATCGAGCTTGCCGGCGGGGATCGATTCGTCGAAGCCGAATCATAAGAAACGGCGGCGGAGGAAGGGGAGAGGGAGAGGGCGAGCGGTGCACGAGCGGAGAGGACGGACGAGCGGTGAGCAAGACCGAGAACAAGAGGCGTCAAGGTAACGCTAACGCCCTGACGTGTGGACCCGTTGCCCCGTGCGGCTGCATTCGCTGGGCCTGGCCCGGGAGCTACGCTCGATTCGAGCATTTCCGCGGATGCAGGACGAGCGGAGCCAGGCTGCACCTGCACGGTGCATCCAGGAGACTAAACGTGTATTTTTTTCAGATTTATACGGTTCCGCCGAGCCAATGATGCCTCGTCCGGGAAAACAAACGCGTCATTGGATAAGTACATTAGTGTTGTTAATAGATAATTTTATACATTGACACGTAATTTTAAATAAACAATTTGTACAATGGGTTGACTTCTTATGTTATTTTAGAGTAATTCTATTTTTTTAATTTGTGCGTAGAGAAAAAGAAATATTATGTGTTACACGACAACCTAAACTCATACAATGGTGAAGCAATCATCTTGTAGTCCTAAAATCTAGCCTATGAGGTCGTTGTTTCACGAAACAATTTTCTCTTTCCTCACCCTCTCTCCTCCATATCAGCAAAAATCTTACATGGCATGGTATTGCATGAGACGACCTATGAAAATGCTGAGGTGTAGAAATGCGCTTGCTCTTAAAGAATTCCACAATTTAGTTACTGTATGTAAACTGATACAGTGGGTCAGGATTCCACAATTTAATTACTGTATGTAACTGATACAGTACGTCAGTAGCTACAAAAGTATTGTTGGATTTTATGGATAGAGCAAAGCTGCTCCAACTTATTTTTCAACAAGTCGGTAACACAAATTGAATTGTTCTTTGGCTAAGCCTAACTCGAACCTTTTTATTAGAGAAAATTACGACAATCTATGTGCACATTTGGAGTTTTTCATATATACATCTACAACTACAGGGAGCATACTTACTCCATCATATTTTTCACTTAATATTTTTCAGTGTGGAAAATAAGTTAGAGCAACTCCAGCAGACCCTTTAAACAACCTCATGCTCCAAGTTTAGAGGGCAAGTAAAAAAAACGTAGTCCAGCTTTTTATTTGGCTCCCTATTTTGGGGAAGCCTCCAAAATCCCCCTCCACCCTGGAGTTGGAAATATTTTTGTCACCCTTAAAAAATAGAGAAAATCTCATTTAATCTTTAGGAGCCAGGCTATTGCTAAAGTTACTCTTACACCTTTATAGCATCCCCATACTTTACACTCAGCAAACTTTTGTATCCAACAAATCTCTTTGGAACATAAAATTCTCAAAATATAGCGTCCTCATACATACTCTCACCAAACTTACAATTCTATTGGAATTCAAAATGCATAACGTTTTCAATACAATAATTGTTGGTGAAGCACATAGAAATATATAGAAATTCTAAGAGAAAGTCGGACGTAAAGAAAAGTTCCCACGACCTATGAGCCTATATAACTATAATAAATTTAATAAAAACACTAGAGCTGTTTGGAAGGGCTTTATTCTAAAATGGCTTCACCTATAAAATCAAAAATAATGAAGCAAAAAAGATAAAACCGTTTCACTCGGCACCTTGCTCATTTTTTCCTTGATTTGGGAAACACCTTCGCGCTACCATGCCTGGGTTTGAGAAAAAGAAATATGTGAAGCTTTTTTAATAAAATCGGGGGAGGGAGTTGGGGAGGAGGGGGATCATAAAAAACATGTGAAGTTGAAGTCGATAAAGCCCTTTCAAATGGACCCTTGGAATTCTCCAAAGTTTATATGGATTTTGAAACTGAAGTTTCTATGGACTTAGAGCGAAAGAATCACTCGACATGTTACTGTGCTCGATTGACGAGGCAAGCAGTAATGTATGAAAAAAAAATCTAACCGTGTGTTTGGTTACTGGGTTGGAGTGGGTTGGAACGGGTTTGACCCCCTTCGTCCCCTGTTTGGTTGAAAAATAATGTGGAACGGGTTCGACCCAGATGGGAATATTCCCTCTTGATCCAGGTCGAGCGGATTCCTCAGAGGGACCGCGCGAACCCAGATGGAAGGTGCATGGCTCCGTCTCGTGCTCGCCCGCGTGCCTCTCTTGGTCGCCGCCGGCGCGTGGGGAGGAGCCAGCGTCGCCGGGTGGGGGAGCAAGGTGGCTCGGCGTGGTATGGAGGCCGGCTGGGGAGAGGGAGCGAGGGGCAGCGGCCGGCGGCCGACGCAGAAGGAGGGAGGGATGGCTGGCGTAGGAAATGGAGGGATGGCCAGCGGGGAGCGGGGATGGCAAAGGGGCGGTGCGGGGGTGGCCGGTCCAGGGAGGAGCCAGGTAGGAGGAGGCCGGTCCAGGGAGGAGGAGGCGCGGGGACGGTTGGGCTAGGGAGGTGGGGGCTGGCGGCGCAGGGAGCCGCCGGCAGGGGCTGGCGCGCCGGCGGCCGGGAAGGAGCTGGGGAGGAGGAGGTCTTACGGGGAGGAGAGGAGGAAGAAGATGGAAGGGAGGGGAAAAAAGAAGAGGAGGATGACAGGTGGACCCCACAGCTAACAGTGGGGTTCACAACTAACGGTGTTAAAAGGATATCCCTCCCAACCCTCTCAACCTCTTCAACCAAATAAAAGATTGGGTCCAACCCATCCCTCTCATCCAAACACGAGCTGGGTTCACTCCAACCTACAAAAGTGGGTTGGCTTCGACCCGACCCACGTGATCCCAAAACCAAACGCATGCTAAGTTATCCTGAGCCAATTCCAACAAAACTTTTTCAACGTGGAGCTTGGCAAGAGTCCAAGGGTTCGTTTAGCAGGGTTGTGGCTTTGACTGAAACGGCTGTGGCTCTAACTTGTCTGGTGGAGCGACTTTTTTTAGCTTCAGCTTGTCTAGTTGGAAAAACGTTTGGCAAAACAGCTTCTCCTGTGTAACATGAATAAGAGGATAAAATATCTATAATACCCTTCTTTTTTCCTTTTCCCTTTTCTTTTTCTCCTTTCTTCCCATTATTTTTTTCTCTTTTCTTTTTTCCTTCCCGGTTCCTTTCTCTTCGGTCTAAAAAAATATCTCTCCCTCTTCCTTATCCTCAACCGTGCCTCCTTCCTCCACGCCGCACCTCATCTCCCTCCGTGCCTCCTCTTCCACCGTGCCTCCACCTCCATGCCCCTGCCCTCCATCACGCCGCCACGTCCATTCATTGCGCCGCGCCTCCATCCCCACACCGCTCCACCTCCACCACGCCGCGTCGCGCCGCCAGGCCACCTCCACCATGCCGCGCCGCCAGAGCGCCTCCACCGCCAGGACGCTACGCCTCCACTACAGCTCACCCCCACCTCCTGTTCCCACTAGTTGCCATCTCAGACCTAAGCTGCGCCCTTCATCTCCACCCACGGGTTCCCCGAGGGTATGGGTGGGAACAATAGGAAAGAGCCGTAGAGCTATGTCAAATGACTCTAGAGAGCGGGTTCTTCTGAGGGGCTTCCGTCCCGAAGTCATTTTGGTGGCTACCGTTTGGCAGGACTTCGCCCGAAGCTGCCGCGGAGCTGTCGCGGAAGCCCTACCAAATCTCGAGCGTGACAAGAACTACCATCCGGATTGCTTATATCTGATCTGACGACAAGAAAGTTGCGTGAGTGAGGCCTGGTTGGGTTACTCTTGCTTATTTTTAGCACCCGTCACATCGAATGTTTAGATACTAATTAGGAGTATTAAACGTAGACCATTTACAAAACCCATTACATAAGTGGAGGCTAAATGGCGAGACGAATCTATTAAGCCTAATTAGTCCATGATTTGACAATGTGTTGCAACAGTAAACATTTGCTAATGATGGATTAATTAGGCTTAATAGATTCGTCTCGCCGTTTAGCCTCCACTTATGTAATGGATTTTGTAAATAGTCTACGTTTAATACTCCTAATTAGTATCTAAATATTCGATGTGAGCAAAGGAACCCAACGCCCCCTAATCTCAACCAGTCTGCCGGAACTCAAAACAGGCCGTCAGACCCCACCATCTTCAATTCTTCACCTGTCATCATTCCATTGGTTCCACACCGCGCAGAATCCACTGCCGCCATCTTCGACTACAACAGGCCCCACTTCCACACCGAAGCATCTTGTGCGCGCGTGAGAGAAAATCACCGGACGTGTTACTCGGCTCAATTGACCCCGCGGCCCGCCTTGCCCCTGGTTTCTGATGAACAAGAAAGGCCTGGTTTGGTTTGGTTGCTTATTTTTAAGCACCCGTCACATCGAATGTTTAGATACTAATTAGGAGTATTAAACGTAGATTATTTACAAAATCCATTACATAAGCGGAGGCTAAACGGCGAGACGAATCTATTAAGCCTAATTAGTCCATGATTTGACAATGTGTTGCTACAGTAAACATTTGCTAATGATGGATTAATTAGGCTTAATAGGTTTGTCTCGCCGTTTAGCCTCCACTTATGTAATGGGTTTTGTAAATAGCCTAGGTTTAATACTCCTAATTAGTATCTAAACATTTGATGTGACACTTGCTAAAAATAAGCAAAGGGAACCAAACTCCCCCAAAATCAATTGTCCTCAGCCAAGTCCTACAGAATTTGGCTGTTGGTACTTGGAAACGTGGCAATTGGCAAGAGTCCAGATAGCGAGCTCGACAAGAACTACCAGCCGGACGTCAACGAAAGTCGCGTGCGTGAATCTCAGCCGCAGCGCAACCCGTCAGACCCCACCATCATCTCACCTGTCATAATTCCATTGGTTCCGCACCACGCAGAATCCACCGCTGCCATCTCCGACTGCAAGTGGGCCCCATTTCCACACCGAAGTATCTTGTGCGACCGCCACAAGCCCACAAACTTGCCCGGCCCACACCACAGGGTGGTCCCTACATTGCCCGCCCCACATGTCAGTCAGCGAGTCAACAACTTGAACACATCGTCCGCACATCGATTCGATTCCAGCCGTTAGTATCTAGGCTCTGGCTACCAAACACTTCAAAAAAGGTCGCTCTCCGGAAACTGAACGACTGAAACCACCGCCGCCTCCTCGACCCCTCCGCCTCTTCCCGCGGCCGCCAATGGAGAGCCTCCGCCTCGCCGTCGCCCACCGCCCTCCTCTCCCGGTACCGGCGCCGGGCCACCTCCGCCGCCGCCACCTCCACCGCCTCCCCGCCTCCCTCTCCCTCCCCACCACCTCCCTCTCCCTTCCCTCCCCGCATCACCATCGCCTCTCCGCCGCCCCTCGCCGCGGCCTCCCCCTGCCTCTCCTCGCCTCCCAAGCATCCCATTCTAACCCCGAGCCCGAATCCGCCGGTGCGAAGCTCGTGCCGCTCGTCATCTCCGTCGCCATCGGCCTGGCTGTGCGGTTCCTCGCGCCGCGGCCCGCCGAGGTGAGCCTGCAGGGGTGGCAGCTCCTCTCCATCTTCCTCTCCACTATCGCGGGGCTGGTGCTGGGCCCGCTCCCCGTCGGCGCGTGGGCCTTCCTCGGGCTCACCGCTGCCGTCGCCACGCGCACGCTCCCCTTCACCGCCGCCTTCTCCGCCTTCACCAACGAGGTCATCTGGCTCATCGTCATCTCCTTCTTCTTCGCGCGCGGGTTCGTCAAGACCGGCCTCGGAGACCGCATCGCCACCTACTTTGTCAAGTGGCTCGGGAGCAGCACGCTGGGGCTGTCCTACGGGCTCACCATCAGCGAGGCCTGCATCGCGCCGGCCATGCCCAGCACCACGGCAAGGGCTGGGGGCGTGTTCCTGCCCATCATCAAGTCACTATCCCTCTCGGCTGAGAGCAAACCCAACCATCCATCGTCACGAAAGCTCGGATCCTATCTTGTGATGACGCAATTCCAGGTAATTGAGTAATGTAATTAATCAGATCGCATGGGGTCAGTCGATTAACTTGCTTATTGCAACCTTATCATAGACCATATAGATCTTATAGACTGCAGAGACCGTCGATTTCTGATATGTGAATGCACTTGGTTAGTTGGTTACTAATCACCACTAAATTAGGAGTGTTCATTTTCTGAACCTAATTAATTACGGAAATGGTCGATTTATGGTTGTATTGGCCTTGTCAGAGTATGGGTCATGGAGTTAGGAACAAGTAGAAGTTGGAAGCAGAATTTCTTTGTTTCCAGAAAATACTCATAAGACGCCAGTATGATTTACTCCTACCTACCAAGTGGTGGAATGCAGGGTCTTGACTCTTGGAAGCTTCGTGTGTCGGCTGACTCATATCAGTTGTTGTTGAATCTTTTCTCCCAAGTTCTCCGGGGCGGGGGGGGGGGGGGGGGGGGTAGGTATGGTTCAGCCTGATAGCTTATAACGCCGCTTCGTATTTCCTCACCCCGGATTATCTGGATTTGTTGGCCAAAATCCGGCGTCAACAAACCTAGCCTTCTTCAGTATGAGACTTTTGGATAGGAACCTAAGTCATCTCTGCTCAGCATGATTCACTTCTTCTTTTTTTCTATTCTTTGATGCCTGGGGTTTGCCGCGTGGATGACTATGATGGCATAATGTGACTAGTATATTTTAGGAAACAAGTGATGTGTGCAGTTTTATAATTTAATTATCCTGGCAGAAAGGCTACCTTATTCTACCTTACTCTTAGGTTTTGCTTTCTTGATTCCAAATAGTTTCCACTAGATAATACTTCACTGAAAAGTACGAAATGACTTTAAAACTGTACTCAAATTATAAGACTAATGCAAGAGGTAACTGTAATTCTTCAGGATTGTTGTATTAGCTAGATGCCTACATAATATAAACAACCCTAGTGCTGAAAAACATCCTTGGTGCATACTGTCTTAGCTTTAATTAAAAGATGGTTGACCTTTTAGTTTAGAAGCGCCTCCTGTCAAGCCAATCACCAAGTCCCATTCTTTTGTAAAATGTCACAAAGTGGGTTGGTAAGTAAGACAGTTTACTGTTTCTTCATGTTGCCTCATAAATTTAGACACGTGTTGCCTTACAAAATCGAGTCACAGAAATTCAATATGTTTTCAAAGTTTAGCAGAATCATCGATTCACGTCTCACATTCAATGGGTCTGGTAGGAGTTCTCAACCTGTTGTCTCATTGGCAATAGCTCTGGGACCCATATGCGAGCGCAAATAGCAGCAGATCCTCAAGTAGTAATCAATAGGATGCAAATTCTGTAAGTGCCTCTGAATTGAGGAATTCCATTGTTTAAATATGTTCCTTTGCCATCATGGTTATTTGGGTTGATTTCTGTTTACTCATGATAGGTAAGTGTTTATATACTTCCTTTGATATGGTATGCTTGATGTTTCTGTTGCTTTGCAGGCAGCTGGTAACTCAAGTGCTTTATTCCTGACTGCTGCAGCACAAAACTTGTTGTGCTTGAAATTAGCAGAGGAGCTTGGTGTTATTATTGCAAACCCATGGGTATCATGGTTCAAAGCTGCTAGTTTGCCAGCTATTGTTTCTCTGCTTGCGACGCCATATCTGCTATACAAAATATTTCCCCCTGAAACAAAGGACACCCCTGATGCCCCAGCATTGGCTGCAGAGAAACTGAAGCGCATGGGCCCTGTGACTAAAAACGAATGGGTTATGATTAGCACAATGATTCTTGCGGTCTCCCTATGGGTGTTTGGGTAAGTTAAGCCATGCCCAAAGAAAATCATCTCATAATAAGATAAAAGATCTGCATGGACTTTAGCCAGCACTTCCTATATGATTTTGTTACATTTATCATGGGATTGTCAAATGAATCATGAAAGCAGCATAATTGTTTTATTGTTGTATCATTAAGTTGCCATAGCGAATTAATTCATATAATCCTGTTCCTATTCTTTCTTTCTGCTTTTCCTTGCTTGCTTGTGAGGATTTCAGCATTCCTTTTCTTTTTCTTTTTGAGATACCTAGTTTAGCATGTGGAAACTTTATCCTTTTCCATTGCAATCTCTGAAGGTGGTGTGGTTCAACATTGTCGAGAAAAGTTTCTCTTATTCAATGTTTAAGATGTAGTGTAGTGGTAAGGTCTCCAGTTGAGGGAGACACCAACCAGGGTTCAAATCTTGGTGGTAGAAAAGAAAACCTCGCTGGCAACCCGAAAAATAGTGGCAGGGTGCCGTCTTGTGGCACCTGTGGGTTGGTTTGGGCCCTCCTACCAGGGGGTAGTTGCAGTGGTCGCGGTCGCCAACCTAGTGGGTCGCGGTAGTCCCAGGTTACGGTGCAGCCCTATAGGGTGAAGCTGGGGTTCGGGGGTTTTCTCGGCCGGCTTGGCTTTTCTTTCTTAGTGCAATGCCATGGGGTGGTCTTTCCCCCACCGGTCGAGTTTTTTTTATTTTATGTTTAAGATGTTTGCACGGAAACAACAATTAATCTCCAGGATAAATAGACATTTATATATCTGGTTTCTGCTTTTGATGACATAACATTTTATTGGTTTATCTCTGGAGATCATCTTCATCTGTATCCATCATTACATGCTGAAATACTTGGTAAATCATTTTTATTCATTAAAGTGATGAAATTAGTAATTTACTAATTAGGTAAAGTGCTTCAGCAATGTTACATGCATTGTGCCACCGAAATAGTACTTGATAGTTTTGTTTTTTTCCCTTTATTGTGATGCATAGCTATATGACCTATTGCACAATCTCTGTGCAGGGATGCTATCGGTGTATCTAGTGTTGTGGCTGCAATGCTTGGGCTCTCCATTCTTCTCCTGCTCGGTGTGCTAGACTGGGATGATTGCTTGAATGAAAAATCAGCATGGGATACATTGGCTTGGTTTGCAGTTCTGGTTGGAATGGCAGCGCAACTCACTAACCTGGGAATTGTTTCTTGGATGTCAAGCTGTGTTGCCAAGCTACTTCAGTCTTTCTCATTGAGTTGGCCAGCAGCATTTTGTGTTCTTGAGGCCTCCTACTTCCTGATCCACTATCTATTTGCAAGCCAAACTGGACATGTTGGAGCCTTATACTCAGCATTTCTGGCTATGCATATAGCAGCAGGCGTTCCTCGTGCGCTGTCAGCACTTGCTTTGGCATTCAACACAAATCTGTTCGGCGCACTAACTCACTATAGTAGTGGACAGGCTGCAGTATACTTTGGAGGTAATTCAAATTTAAAATAGATTGTTATCCGTTAGCTCCCATTACTGACCCTGGCAATTGAATTCTCTGTTTGTTTCCCTCTCATTTGCACACAGGATCTGGTAAACAACAATATCATGAAGAAAAAAAAATACACTTTCACAAAGAATACTATAGAATAGATTGAGATAATCAATTATTTTAAGTGTCCCTTCTTGTATATTAAATCCTTTGAAACTGGATTTGCACACAGGATCTGGTAAATAACAATATCATGAAGAAGAAAAAATACACTTTTAGAAAGAATACTATAGAATAGATTGAGATAATCAATTATTTTAAGTGTCCCTTCTTTTGTATATTACAAGCCTTTGAAACTGGTATGCCAATTAACCTGTTTGCTTTCATTCTGCAGCGGGGTATCTTGATCTTCCAGATGTTTTCAGGCTTGGTTTCGTAACAGCCTTGGTTAACACGTTGATCTGGGGAGTTATTGGAACCATCTGGTGGAAATTTTTGGGCCTCTACTGACAGCAACTTCCATGTAAGTTGATCAAATCTTTCCTTTGCTGATCGACAAATTGCTCTTCCTCATGGTTTGGAAGGAAAAGAGCATAATGACAGAACAGCGACCGTTCATGCTGGTAAGCTTTCGTTGAAGTGATCAGCACCATGGAGTTGTCTCAGGCTGCTATGCCCGTCTTGTTTCTCCATCTTGTACAGTTCCTCAGTTTTCTCATAAATCTAAGTTGGCCCGGAAATGGTTTTGTGGAAAGCTTGCTGAGTCAATTTTGCTGCAGTATGTTTGTTGTTAGTACTTAATACAGTCCGCTATGTAAATTTTGGGCAGCTGCATTGAAACAGTATACAGCATTGCAGCCTTGGGGCTCTCATTGTCCGTTGCCTCCATTTTACAGCTCCTTTATACCAAAGGCTTTTTGGCCCTGCTTTATTATGAAAGCAAACAGAGTATGCTGGGGATACCAGCTTTCAACGGAGTTTTACATCATACTTCTAGCTGAACAATTTAGAGTCCTGCCCCTCTCAACTCCCTCTAAACTAAGAAACTAACAGAACCACACCAAAAAAATTTATAACAAAAGGTGCCATCGGGAAAATATTAGCATTTGTAAAAAAAAAATTCTAATGGGCCAGAGGCCCCAGAATGAGCAATTGAGCATCCAGTGTCCTTCGCCGTGGCCTGCAGCCTCACAATCTCTTGAATTCCTCCACTCTAGTTGGGACCGTTCGCACTGAAAAACTTCCCTACTGACGGTCCAAACAAACCTAGCTGCCTACAGGGCAATAGAAGATGATGTGATCAGTGGTTTCAGGTAGCCCACGCATCTTGTGCTCCAGATCTCCTGGCCAGTTTTTCTTGTTGCGTTCCTCAGCCGATTGGATTCTGTCCATATATACCAGCCATATGAAGATACTGATTTTTAGTGTCAGCCCTCAACTCTTGATTGATCACCAGGGCCGGGAAGCATCATCTCTCTATATAAGGATGTCCATTTTTGGCGGAGCCATGATTTGAAAGTTGGGTATTCCCGTCTAACAAAAAAAAAGTTCACAGTAAAAAATCCACAGTTCACATTATGTCAAATTGTCAATACTGATAATCGAAGAAATAAAAGTACAAATTATTCAACTCTAAGATAATCATGAAACAAAGCAAAGTTACAAAATACATAAAGGAAATTACGTGGTAGCTCTAACTTTGTATTTCGGTTCCTTCATGGCTTGGAAGAGTAGCAACTCTGCGTTCCTTTTATGACTTGAAAGCGGTTTATAATATCACATTCCTTGACTTTCAAAAAAAACTCACGCTCAATAAATGTGACCAAGCAATCATTCAAGTATTGATCCTCCATCTCCATTTTCAAAGCTCTTCAATCTACAGAATAACACATTAACACTTTCAATCTCTTCAATTTTATTTCTAGTTGGCCTACATACTAGAGAGACTAGAGAGGTCAAATGAGTGCGCGCACGCTGCCGGCAGCCCGCTGCCCCGCTGACTCGCCGCGGCCACGGCCTGTCGCCCCGGGGCCTGCCCCCCTCCCGCGGTCCCGCCGCCCGCCCCTCGCCCTTGGCCTGTCCCGGTCGCCACCTCGTCGGACGTCGCCGGCCGCCAGCCGCCTAGGGTTTGGCTTTGGGGACTGAGCGGTCGCGCGCACGGAGGGAGACGGAGGTCGGGGCCGGGGCGCCGGACTGATGCGTGAATCCTGATGGGGGAGAGGGAGAGCATTTAGTGGACAGTGGCCTTTTGGTCCTTATGGGCGAGTGGGCCGGCCTGGTTGGAGGAGGCGACGCAACTTGGCCGGCCAGAGATCGATCGTTGGACGGTGGGCTGTGCTTGGAACGAGGATTTAGGCCCAGAAGTATATGTATATGTGTATAAGCTTGAAGTATACTTGATTTTTTTTTTTAAAAAAGTTGGGTATTCCTGGGAATACAGAGGCATCACTGTAGCTCCGCCCCTGATATTTTTACAGCTTTTAGCCAACTGTTTCTGACAGAACATTGTCGAACTCGTCAACTTGATGGTCGTAGAGGCATTTGCCTGGCCATCTGGATAGCAACATTATTATCTTGGCCGCATTCAGCATCGCTATTACAGTTATACAGGGTTGCTAATGCTACTATTCAGCTCTGTTCTTCCATGGGTTAAGAATAGAAAACACATCATGCTCATCTTGGGCACAAACAAATGCACGATCTTTCACATATACGTATGTGCATCGCCCTCCATGGACCAATCTTTCCCGCAGCTCCTGGGCCTACGCACCGTGTTCTGGCCATCTGGGCGCCCTACATGGCACGTGACGATGACCGGAAAACCCATTACGCCGGCCGAAACCTAGCGATTCCTTGCGTTCACAGCAACCCCTCTCCACCTCGACGCGGCGACCACCCCCTCCCCGGCATGAGATATTTTGATATTTGACATCCAATTCGTAAGCCTTTCAAGATTTGACACTCATATCACAATGACACGTCGGGTTAGGGTGTCAAATCTTAAAAGCTTGCTAATTCAGGATCAATTCTCGAAACTTCTCCCCCGGCACCGTACCGCCAGTCCACCACGTCGGTGCCGCGCCAGTGGAGACGGAGACGGAGACGGGGACGGTCGTCCAGCTACAGCCCTTCCCCGCCCGCCCGCCCGCCCGGACGCGCGTGGACCACCTGATCATAACCAACTCAAAAGGCATGGTCCCTACGCGCGCCGTGTCGTTTTCCGCCCCTTTCCCACGGACGCGACGGGTGCCGCGCGACGCCACGTCCGTCGGTCCACGCCCACGCCGGGCCGAACGAACCCCCAGCAGCTCCTGTTGCTGGGTGCGATGCGACGCCGAAATATCCTGGGCCGGCGCCGGCGGTCGGCCGGGCGACGCATGTCGGGTCCCGTCGCGTCGCGCTCGCGCATTCATCCGACCCCGCACGGTGCAGCTGTGGCGGGCCGTGGGTGCGAGCGTGACGCCGACGGGGACGGACGCCTCCTGTTCCGTGTAGTACGAGTAGGAGGAGGGAGTGACTGTTGGAGCGTCTCTGGAAGTACCGCGTGCGGAGTGGTAGTACGACGCTGTTGATATCGGAAACAGGCTCGGTGGCGGTCGACGCAGCAGAACGCAGCGGGCGTGGGCTGCACGAAGATTCCGGCACGAAGATTCCGTCTCGTCCTGCTTGCTTCACGCTATCGTTATTCTTCGTTATACCTAGCATCGCCTAGGGCGGTGCACCACCTACTAGGTAGTAGCAAGCAAAGCGTAGTAGGCGTTCGTAACGTGTCCGGCCAGGCCTGCCTTCCCACTCGGCGTCCGCAAAAGAACTTCCTCGATCTCCTTTTACTGCGCCCATGCTCGACCACGACAGGCACCCGGAACTCAAAAGCACGGGGGATACGACCGTGACAAACTGATCGGAGCCCGACACGAAATCTGCCGCCCGAAAAGCCTACTAGCTCTTGCGGTTGCGGGTAATGGGAAGCTAACCTGACGCCACTGCGAGCAGATGCCGAGCTCGAACCATCAAAATGGGGAAAAGCAACTTTTGCTCCTGCTGCGATCGATGCCGCGATCTCGACAAGAGAGGAGGGCTTTCCTGCCCGGTTTGACAGCAGCTAGCAACTCGTGCCGGCCGCTCATGCAACAGTAAAGGCGTGGCCGGCCTGTGCAACGCACCGACCGTCAAAAAGACGACGAGCTTTTTTGGCCCCCAGCTCAAGCTCTGAGCTGTGACCTTGACAACAGCTGGGAGAATGGCCGGGAGCCTGCAAAAGGCGGGCGCCGATCGAGCGCGCTTTCTGCTCCTCCGGCCACCCCACCCCCACAGATCGCACAACCGGAGCGCTCAAGCCCCGTGCCCGTGCCCGTGCCCGTGCCCGTGCGTGCGAAAGCGAGAGCCAGACCCCCTCGGCGCGGCACCCCAGCGGTTTTAACCTCTGGTACACCACTCGTTCCTCTCTGACGCTGCTAGAGTGCTAGCTGCTGCTCCATCTGCCGCGCCGCGCCGCGGAGGGGACGGAAAGCGAAAGCGAAAGCATTCGCTTCGACACTCTGCGCTGCGCTGCGCAGGAAGGGAATCCATGCATCCCGTCCGGCCGGCCACTAGCGTTCGGTCTTCGGTGGCGCTAGTGGTGGGTGCGAGTAGGGCACAGGGTTGGTTCGTGCACACAGTGCGTTGTGGATGGATGGACGTGGGGGAGGGAAAAGTGGGGGAGATGGACCAGACCGAACCAGAGCAGAGCAGCTGCAGTGGGCGAGGCGTCCCCAAGGGCCAAGGCCCCAAGCCGGAGCCCCCACGGACCACGGTGTCGCGCATCGCTTTCCTAGGCCGCCATAGGCGGGGGTCGCCGGTGCCTTTCGGGCAGGTGCCGCCCCTGTCTTGGATTGTCGCCGGTCGCCATTCCCTCACCGCCAGCGCCTCGTTCGGGTCTGGACGATTCCCTGTCAGCTCGGAAAGGGTACAGAGGGCTACTACAAAGCAGTGGCCTAACGCGATTGGGGAGATGACTACTCCGGGGCAGGGCACGTAGCTCGAGCGTACCACAAAGACAGGGTCCCGGTCTTTGAATATGTCCGGGGGGGTTCAACGGACGCATGTGGCGTACCTGAATAGGGCACTGTGCGCACGTACCATTTCGCTCTCCACTGCCGTGAACCTTCTGGAAAGATGAGTCACGTTCCAATTTAACGGATCCTCCTAAAGTGAAACAACATCTCAAAAACACAAGGGAAACATCATCTCACAAAGAAAGATCTACCAGTGGCAGGTGAGTCCACGCACGTAGAGGACACGCACCTTCATCAATTGAATACCCGCTAGCTTGTTTCTTCCTTCTCATGGCCCCCTTACGCATACTGTACTTCTATCGGAGCACGAACATGTGCCGGACTGGAATCTCGTCCCGGAACACGGCTCGGTTCCTGGTTTTCTTCGTCTTTTTCCGCGAGTTCACCTTTGGTCCCCGGTCCTCTCCTGCTGCAAGCAAGGGCCGCTGCCCGCTGCTGCTGTTACTGTGCCTGGACGTTACCGCACGGCACCACAGTGGCACAGCCCAGAGTAAAATCCAATGACATTCACTTTTTGCAGTTTTGCTGCCCTTCTTTTGTCTTCCGTTCCCCACCGCGGTTCTCTCCGTGAAATTCAAGAAATCCCCGCTGCGCTGAGCGTGGCCGCGTGTGTCCAAGAGAGTACCAACTCCATCGAGTCCCGGGCTCCCGGCCACGGGCCACGCCCACACCCACTGCCCACTGGTGACGGGCGAAGTGGCGGCTTTTCGGGAAGAAAACGAGCCTGGTGACGAAACCCAGGAGGGTCGCCTGATCGCCGCTGCCAGGACAACCAACCACGTCGCGAAGAAAAGATCTCCGCCCCAGCACCACTGAAACTTTCGCAGATATACGAGAAACGGACGGTGAACCTGCGTAGAGGTGAGCACCGTCGTTCCTGGGACCACGATCCCATTCCCATGTGTCGGCTAGCGGGTAGCCGTACGTAGCCGTAGCCCCAGGCCTAGCACGCGTACGGTTACACGCCTACACGCACCGGCGCGCTTGCGCAGGTAGCCAGCAGCACCGGCGCTAGAGTCTACTGTACATCAAGGCATCAGCAGCATCCCGCCCGCGCGCGACGTGAGCGGCGAGCCTGGCCGAGCAAAAAGACGCGTAGCCGAGCTGATGCCGCGGGGCGGCGGGGACCATCGCGGCCTGCCGCGTCGCGCTCGCGCCCGGCGCCTGCCCGCCCGGGCCCGGCTGCTCTACTCTGATCGATCAGACTGCTCTGCGCGAGCCGGGATGCATGCGCGCACGTCACCGGCAGGCACAGCGCGTCCCCCCAAACTCTGTTCCGCCCAATAACTACGATGCAGGCGGCTGGCTACCCTTACGAGAGCGCCAGTGCTCAGCGATAGGGTTGTTGCGGCAGCTTGTTGCAAGTTGGGTCAGTTTTGGTCACCGGCAGCTTGTTGCGATAGGGTGAAAGCGTTCGAGTTACGCGCAACGCAAAAGCTTGTGCGTAGCACGTACGAGATGCGAACCAGGGGAGAGCCGTGTCGGGTATCCCGTGGCGCGCGCCACCAGCCCACGACGAGCCTGGTACGGTGAACGTTGCTTCAATTCTTGCTTGCCGCATGGGCACCGTCCGCTGACCGCACACACGAAAAAATATCAGACGGCGTGCGCGGCCATCCGCGGCCGGAAGAGGCATGCTTTGCGTTTGCGTGGTAGGCTCATGCGTGCACGCACGCACGGTGAGGAACGGCAGCCAGGTCGCAGCCTCAGGGGGCATAGCAAAAGTCGAGCGAGGTGCGCACGCAAGTTGCTCCCGTTGGGAGCAGAAAGCCTGCGAGAGACTCTGAGACCGTGAGCACCCTGGCAACGAGTCCCATCACCGCGACACCACCATGGTCTGTTCCGGAATCCCACGCCACGGGCTCCGAGCGGATCCCTTGTCCGCTCCGGCAGAAGCAAACGTCGCACGCCCAGCAGGTGCTGCCGCGGTGCCCCGCCGTGTGGGACGGACCCGAGGGACCGGACATCTGATGACACCTTCTGCTGCTAGCTGCGGCTTGGTACGGCGGCGATCGATGGTGGTGTGAGCCTGTGGAGCGCCTGTGACTGCGAGATCGACGGAAATGTCCCCATGTGTCTCAGGCCAACAGCGCGGGCTACCTGCTCCCTCTCCTATCTGCCGGCCTTTGGCATGTCGTCGTCACCCGTCGCGCCGATCACCATCGCGGCATGGATGTCGGCACGCGGTGCCTCGCTCGCGTTCTTTCTCGATCCCTTTGGCCGTGCCGGTCCGCGCACGCGATTCACCGGGCGACGGGCGGCCGTGAGGCGATCACACGTTAACACGTCCTACCTCCGTTCTTAATGGATGACACTGTTGGCTTTTTTTCACTCGTTTGACTATTCGTCTTTTCTACAAATATTTTTACAAATAGATAAATTTACAAGTTAAATCTAAAATGCATTTGATAATAGGCATAATGATATATATTTTACTTTCGTTAACAAACTTGTTCAATAGATATTGGTGGTCAAAGTTGGAGTAAAAAGTCAATGGTGTTATCTATTTAAGAACGGAGGGAGTATATCTTCGAGGTGATACAAATGCGCACGTGGCGAGACCTGACGTGGAGCATATGCGTAGCACATACTGAATTTGAGTGACCGTGCAACTAGCGATCTAGGAGTGTTCTGTTCCACGGACTAAAGTTTAGTTCATGTTACATCAAATGTTTAGATACTAATTAGAAGGAATAAACATAAGCTAATTATAAAACCAATTGCACAGATAGAGTCTAATTTGCGAGACGAATCTATTAAGCCTAATTAATTCATGATTAGCATATATTTACTGTAGCATCACATTGTCAATATGAACTAATTAGACTTAATAGATTTGTCTCGCTAATTAGCCTCCATCTATGCAATTAGTTTTATAATTAGTCTATATTTAATACTCTTAATTAGTATCTAAACATTCGATGTGATAGAACTAAACTTTAATCCGTGGAACCAAATACCCCTGGTATACTCTGCTCTTTAGTTAGACACCATCAAGGGAAAGACGTGTGGTACGCTGATGCCTTGCTATATATAGCGTCGTAGGCTCGTAGCCGGGCCGACCATACGCGAGAGTAACTTTGCCCGCACGTACTACTAGATGGTGCACCTTTTGTGCGCGCATTGCAGTAGCTGAGATGTATCTTTCACCGCATCCTGCGCAACTTGCGTCTTCCCAGTTTCGTCCCAGTCTCGAAGCACTTGAACAAAGCTTTACCAGATGAGTTACGTACGCATGAGGATCGAGACACAAACCGCGAGCCGCTACTGCTAATCCCGGGGCGGTAGCACACCTGATCGATGAAAACAGTATAGAGTCCAACAAAACCCTGACCGACAGAAGTGCGCCATGACTGAACTGAAGCCTCGCCACCACTCGCACGACCAACATTTCAAAATCGTCACTAAACGCGTCCCTCACCATTTTCATTCCCCCTCCTCCGTGTCTTCTTCGGACGCAAACATTCACGTACGTCACCAACGCAAAAAATGCGACACGGGCCAATGGAACATCCAAGGGATTCCCAGCTTTCGCGACGCGTCGCTGTCGCGGGACGAATTGTATAGCCTCACCCGCCGATTTTAAAAACGGGGGACATTTTGCGTCCAAGGATTCGCGGGGGATTTGGGGAGGTTAGAATATGCAACTGGGTGCTGGTTGAACAAAAAGAAATGGGGGGAAGGACGTACCAAAAGGCGCGACCGCTAGCTTTCCTCCACCGGCCGATCGACGAGCGAGCCGATTGAAAACGATTTGGGTCGCTGTTTCTGCTGAAACGGGGCCGAAATATGCTGTGATTATCGATGGTATTTTTATCCCAGCTAGCAGCTACGACAGTCGGAGCGAGCCCTCTTTGTGTGTCTCTGCCCGGCCATGCATCGAACTTGTGCAGGACTTGATCGGTGGAGTCGCGGTGGCTGCGTGCTGGAGGTCGGATCGGCGCGGACAAACATGAGAAGTGAAATGCGAATTGACAGCGTCAGGGTGAAGGGCTCAAGGAGCGAAGTGCAAAATGATTTTACTCCCAATCCCTTTTTTGAAATATGTTCAGCACTCCTCCGTGTCCATTTCCCAGAAAGCTGCCCCGCCGTATGATTTGGCTTTTACCGGGTCTGCCTTTTGATCCCCCCGACCAATGGAAGCGAGCCGCCGCTGCCCGCTGCGAAAATCCCCGCCTGCGGCCCTGCCGCCGCTGCCCGCTGCGAAAATCCCCGCGCGCGCCCCGCGCCCCAGCCCCGTTGCCGCGGCTGGCGCGCTGAACCGGCACCGCGCGCCGAATTCTCGCGCCCACGCGCGTCGCGCACGTACAACTAGGACCCCACCGGCCACCACCCGCGCTGATCGCCTCGCGCGGCTCACGCTGCGTCGCTGCCGGCTGCCGGGCCTGCCGCTGGGTGGGGTGTCGTTCGCTGACGCCGGCCCCGGCCGCCTGTTGCCGTGCCTGCCCGCTTGCTTCCGGCTTTGCTTCGTCGATCACTCGATCTGTTCAACTCGCTTCATGGGCGTGTCATGAGCTTGACCACCGCTTCTCGTTTTTAGGAATAGGAATAGTGGGGGAAAAAAGACAGTGGGATGACGTTCACAATTTGGTTGTAACGTAAAACAAGAGGTAACAAAAAACAACCCAAAGATCCGTGCAACGGTAGAAATTCCACTTCAGAGTGAAACCGTGCGATGCCAGGCGAAAACCAGCTATCTAGTGGGCTGTAACTCCGTAAGTGTAACGTATGGTATGAGCTGTGGATCGCCTTGCACAACATGAATGGACGATGTCAAGTTGAGCAACGATTCTGCGTTCTTCTGGTCGCCTGATCAGGCCCAGACACAACACAACTCATATTATCGTGCACGCCTAGTCCGTTCTTGCTGTGGCTGTGCCGTTGTGCGTGTGCTTGCACACGGTTAACCATGGTCACCCGTTAACCGCACCACCGCCGGGAACTAACCCAGGCTCGGCTTCGGCTCCGAACCCCGAACTCCCTCTTTGCCCCTCTCTCTCTCGCACGCCCTTTATTAACGCAGAGTACAGCACACAGTCTTGCGGGAACTGAAAGGAAACCAAAAAAGAAGCAGCACAGAGAAGGCCTCACTCCACACTCCACTCTTCCCTCCTCTCCTCCCAGTCCCAGCGCTTTCTTGGATCGCGAGAAACTTGGGGAACTTGCAAATTGTAGGGAACTGTGTCGGCCGGAGCTTGAGGACGTAGACGGGGGTGCATGGTGTTCGCCATGGATCACGGCAGGGAACAGAGACGAGCAGGGAGGCAGCAATGGAGGCGCTCATCCCGGGCTCTGATCCTGTTCTCGCTGTAAGGTATATAGTCGGTGCCCTCTGAATTCCGCTTGGTCGAACTCGCCATGAAGCGGCCACGCGGCGGCAGCCCCTCCCTCCTTCCGGTGGCTAATCCGGACGGTAACTTGCCAGCTTCTTCTATTTTCCTTTTCTTGCGTGATGAATTCATCTTCTTTAAGGGTGATGTTTTGGCGTGCGAAGATTGACGCGTGTGTTGATTGCCAGATGATGGTTACGGCGCGGCTGGGATGATGGAGGCGGAGGGGGACGCGGAGGAGGAGATGATGGCGTGCGGCGGCGGCGGGGAGAAGAAGCGGCGTCTGAGCGCGGAGCAGGTGCGCGCGCTGGAGCGGAGCTTCGAGGTGGAGAACAAGCTGGAGCCGGAGCGCAAGGCGCGGCTGGCGCGCGACCTCGGCCTGCAGCCGCGCCAGGTCGCCGTCTGGTTCCAGAACCGCCGTGCGCGCTGGAAGACCAAGCAGCTCGAGCGCGACTACGCCGCGCTGCGCCACTCCTACGACGCGCTCCGGCACGACCACGACGCGCTCCGCCGCGACAAGGACGCCCTCGTTGCAGAGGTATGTATCGTTGGCCTCATGTTGTTCTAAGCTGCTGCACGACGGCACGAGCACGGCCGAGGCGGCGTTGATTCTTTGCGTGCATAATGGCTGATCCTCTCTTGGTTGGATGTATGAATTGTGTCGCAGATCAAGGAGCTGAAGGCGAAGCTCGGGGACGAGGAGGCGGCGGCGAGCTTCACGTCGGTCAAGGCGGAGCCGGCGGCCTCCGACGGACCGCCGGCCGCGGGTGTGGGGTCGTCCGAGAGCGACTCCAGCGCGGTGCTGAACGACGCGGACGCGCTCGTAACGGAGGCGCCGGTGCCGGAGGTACAGGGGACTCTCCTTCCCACGCCCGCCGCGGCCGCGGGCGCCGGAGCCGCCGGGAACCACGGCGGGGTGTTCTTCCACGGGAACTTCCTGAAGGTGGAGGAGGACGAGACGGGGTTCCTGGACGACGACGAGCCGTGCGGCGGGTTCTTCGCCGTGGAGCAGCCGCCGCCGATGGCGTGGTGGACCGAGCCCACGGAGCACTGGAACTGAACTGGAGTTGGTGGATGAGGGCGTAGACTTGGGATCTGAGCCGAGACAAGCGGTGGGGGGAATAAAGCATTCGGAGCGAAAGACGGGGGCTATTCTGCAAATTTTGTAAAATGGAGCTTTACCTAGTCCTCTTTTGTCAATGCGCGTATTAGCAGGGTAGTACTAGCAATAAGCAACCTAGAAATCCAGTAAAGAGAATCAAGTTAGTACGGAGTACTTTGTTAACTTTGGACGCTGGGTGCAAAAATGCAAGCAAAAAAACGAGAGAGAAAAATGCAAGATTGAAGAGGATGGAGACAGTGACAGTGAGAAGAGAGGAATGTAGAGGAAGAGCTGTGGGAGGAAACGGCCAACCTGCAGGTCACTGTTGGTGGGCCCGGGGCCACGTGAAAGTCAGGCATTGTTGGCGCCCCCATTGACCGCCGGACCTGGCAGTGACGCCGATCGGCGACGTGAACGTGCCTGGCCGTGCGCTCCCGGTGGCCTCTTCTGCGAAAGCGTTGGCTCCTTTGATCGACCTGCTGTGCTTCTCTGTATCTGATTTGGAACCTTGCCGCTCGCCGTGGAGCGAATTGGCGATCGGTGTCTGTGTGACTGTGTCTTCTCTCGCTCAGGGAGCTCCGATCGAGAAGCAGCAAATCATAGTCAGATGGGAGAGGGCGATCGGTTCCTGTACGAGCCGAGTTTTTGCTACCCTGATTCTACAGTGCTGTCACCGCAGCGTATCATCATCCGGTACAGTTGGAGATTCAGAGTTCGTTTTCGTTCGTTCCTCCAAGCCATCGAGTGCAACGGAAAGTTTATGCGATCAGATGGCACGGCATTACGACATGTAGGTCGTATTCCAGCACTTGTTCCATCCAGTGGTACTCGTGACCTTCGGCTGTCGGAATGATTACCAGCACGGAGTAAAATAAGACTTGCAGCCTCCTCGTACCCAGAGTCTCTATAGTTCTATAGACTTCTAGTACCATCACTACGATTCAGCGTGGGCACTTTCAATCAACTTGTCAAAGTTTTATTCATCATTGTTTATGTTTCCCGAAGGAGCAGGATATCTGCAGGACCTGTTCAAATGTTACTGTAGTTTTGATCATTTCGGAGATAGGAGTATTTGAAGGATTCTGTGCCCCTGAGATCAAACTGTTTCCTTGTTCTTTTGTTAAGTTGTTGTGGAGTATGGAGGTGGCGCACTTGGGAGAGTTTGATGAGCCCTATTTTAAGGGCCGGAAAATTAAAGGTGACAACAGGTATATCCTGAGAATTCGGCTCAAATCAAACTGCTTGCACTTAAAAATGAGCCCACACAATACTACCTTATACCTTATACTACCGTTCGAAAAGGACTCGTACGTAAGGAATCCGACGGTTTAGATTAATTGTATACTACTAAAATCTTAAGCTGTAGTATAGGTAGTATGTATAAGTAGTATGGGTACTATAGGGGTATGATTGGAAACATGTAAAATAGCACTGGGTGGACGGTGGAGGCGACGCGGCCGGCGGTAGCGACCACTCCCCCGGCCCTGCACGTCTTGTAATCCTGTGCCTAGACGCGAGCATGAAATGATCTTGCATGTCAATGGCGGTGGAGACTGGCTAGAGGAACCAAGGTCGACGATGCCAGGCCGACCGCGCCTGACGGGCATGGACTCCGCAAAGTTCTGGAAGAAGACGAGGCGTCAAACGCGTAGGCGGCCACAAGGCCGGCGACTCTATTGTCGTCCTCTGCCCCGAGCACAGCTGCGCCTCACGGCGACGCTAGCGCCTGGTCGGACAGCTGCGCACCATCCGTACCTTGCCGATGGTGTGCGTGCCTGAGAGGTCGACCATGTCCTTGGCAGAGAGGCTGACGTTCCTGAAACTTTTGCACGAAGGTAGCGACGCCGGATGTTGACGCCGGGAGGTTGACGTTGGCGCCCTGAAGGATCACCGTGCGGCCATCCTTCCGGACGGCCTCTACCTCCCAGCTCGGCGATCAGTGATCATCTAAATGCTTGTGGATGATAATTGCATGCATGTATATATGTGATTATTACCACCACGACGGAGTTACGGGCAGCGATGGTGAGGAGGTCAGCGCAGGAGGCTGTCCCGGGCACTCTCGCTCCAGCTCAGCTTTGATGGCGTCGATGACCTCAAAGCCCCTGAGCGAGTTGGCGTTGGGCACGCCCGTCTTCTCGCTGATGAAGAAGGGCGATATGTCGTGCTAATTACAATTTTACCCGTACTAAAAAAAGTCTATACTCTATACTACCACCTGGTAGTATTGTGCACCGTAAAAGACCTCTTAAAGATTGCATTTAGGTCTCAATATACAAACATGCCCAATTACGAGCAGAAACGATATGTGGCCGAAAGAAGTCCCAAACGACCATTGATCATCATTCATCACATCACACATGTTTGTAGGCAGCAAGGCAGCAAAGGAAACCTTATGGCTCATACTGACATGGTCTGATGGTCCCTAAGCCTTGAAGGATATGATATACGCGCTTTGCTTCTCTAGCTACTCATTCAAGGCTGTAGGGCAACCTGTGATATTGGACGACAGTCATCATCTTGCATTTGTGAAATTGTGGTTGGAAGATAAACAGAGCACTGTGTTGAAAAGCGGCATTTTGCTTATAGTTTTAGCTCCTCAGACTGAGCCTTCTTTTAAGGGGAAAAGATGAGGAAAGATAGTATCTAGGTACTATATCAAACTAGATATGCTAAGAAACTGAATTTAAATCTCACCAATACAAACACATGCCCTATAAAAATAACAAGCAAAATACATGTGGTCAAAAAGTTCCAAATCATACTTGATTGCCACACTTGTCTGGAACCAGAAAGGCAGCATGGAAACCTTAAGGCTGACACTGACTTGCTCAATCAAACTATAAAGTGGATGCCCCTGTTTCTATATCCAGGGCTCCCTCTATCCACAAATATAAGAAAGAGAAGAGCATGGAAACTTCAAGTTTGTCGCAAGTCAAATTATATCAAGTTTGATCAAATTGATAGAGAAGAGCATTAACATCTATTTATTACATTAAACAAGTAAACTATGAAAATATATTTCATAATGAATCTAATGATACTCATTTGATATCATGGTATTATTTGTCTTTTCTATAATCTTGACAAACTCAAGAATAGTTGAGTCAGAACAACTCAGAAATCCTTATATTTGTGGCGAAGGGAGTGTATTTTAAAGTTGATTAGGTCTAGTGCCTCAATCGCTCGCTCCTCGAAATTCGGTCTTAAGTCATTTTCTTGCATTTGTGACGGCGAGATCAAGATAGCAAGACGCTAATTTGTGGTATATCTGCTTCTGGCCAGCATGGTCGGCAAGACACCGAATGGACTGCTCGAGGTCCGGCCATATGTTTCTTCATAACGAGATGACAGCATGACCTCTAGTGTTCAGTTGACTAACCGAGGCATTAAGACATGATACAAGTACATGTGACGACGTCTATGTGCCGACGGACGAGCGAGACCTGAGTTACAGCCACACGAGTGGAGAAGGATCAGGCCAATGAAAACAAGATACGTTAGGAGAATCTGTGGCATGTAGTGCCCCACGAATTGAGATTAGAAGAAACTAAATCTTGTGGCCAGTTTTTAACTCCAGCTCGTGATGATTCAGGATCAGGACGGTTTGTGACTTCGTGTGTACCTTGTGATGATAGACATTGTGGTGTCTTCATCTCTCCATCAGTCACTGATCAGCTAGACGGACATGTATATGGCGGGTACATAGCTTATACAGCAACATCCACCACGTAACTGTCAATGATGGAAACCATATGTGGCTTTCTCAATTTAAAAATGCGCGCGCGTGGAGCACGGTTGTAAATAAAGATGCTGAAGTGACTCGCGTATTTACTATGAGTATATATACTTCTCTGTAGGCCACATGTACCATACGTGATGTACGTGGAAGAAGCCACGAGCTTACGAAGGATGAGGATATGATGGCTTTGCGAGCTTTGCAACAGCAGCGCTATCAAATAAATATTAACTTTTTTTTTTAAAATGTTGCTATCACATAAATGTAGAAATCGACGTGATAGAGAGGTAGAGATACCAGTGTGTTGAATACAGTTTGCGTTATCTGACTTGGTTTCCAACCATTATTACTCTGCAATCCTAGCTGCCTGAGTACATGATATGTATCACTTCGGCAACCTATCCAAATCTTCATCCAAGTTCAATGGACAATGGCCAGCAGTATGTATGGAGACAATTGGCATCTCCACATCTGGCTACTTGGCCTATAAATTATTCTGGAAACATTAATACATGCCATGCAGCAATATTGCACAAAATGGGAGCACGAATCGTATGAGCAGTGGTTGTAGGCGACGCGGGCGTACCCAGGCGGCGGGTCCCGGGGGCTGACTCTGCTCGGAAGCAAGAGCTGGCAGCTGCGGCCTGCGTGACGCGGAGACGGGACACGGCGGAGGCGCTGCGGGTTCGTCCTGACGCGAAGGCGAGGCGGCACACGACTCCATGAAGTGTGGAACGTGGAAAGGAGCTCTGTCGTGGGCGTCCGATGCCGCATGCCGGGGGCAATCGGACCGCTTTGGCAGGGAGGCCTGGGTCTCCTATATGAGACGGGCCCGTATGGGATTACCGGGCCGAGAAATCATGCAGAAAGACGGGGAGGGAAAAACGAACGAAGAAGCAGCGGAGCCGCGTGGGCCAAGCCCGCGAGTCTCGTGCATGGGCGTGGACCGTGCAGCGGGCTCTGGTGGTCTCTGCCGTCAGAGAGAGAGAGACACGATCATTTTGTTCTCTACTCGTTTCAGTGTTTCACTCCCTCCCTTTCAGTGTTGCACGGAGGCATTGATGCACCCCACCTCTCGACGAGCCGATCCGGCGCACCGGGTCCACGCGAGTTGGCTCCCAACTTCCAAGTGGGCCGGGTGGCTCACTCACTCGAGCAGTCAAACGGTACGACCAGATGAGGCCGTGCCCTGCGCGTTCAGAAGCTAGTAAGCTGTAAACGTCGCTGCCTGCCCTGCCGGTCTGACTCCTCCATAGCCGCACGGCCACAGCGTACCGTAGAGTTGTTGCCGCGGGAGGAAAACACGGCGTGAAACGAAGAAAACGAGCGCTCGGCTTTGACGCGATCATCGAGTTGGGGGGCATAGCATCTTTGGTGGTATCTTCTTTGCGTCCCCTTTTTCCCGCTTTCCTTTTCATCTGATTTGACTTGCGCTCGGCTAAATTTTTTCTTCGTAGTGGATACAGGGGGCGCGTCGGCTTTTGGTAAAGTACAAACCAGTCGCCTTCCTCATGCTTTTGATCCATCGCCATTCGCCACCACCGAGCTTTGACGGATTGCAAAAGCTGTGCCTGTGGCCAGCGCGCGGTTCCGCGCCAAGCGTGCGATCCGTGTCATCTTCCCCGTGCCGGCGGCGCCACACGAGTGCCACTGTGCCAGTCACTAGGCCGCCGCTCCTGGTAGTTCAGGTGCCGGTGACTGAGGAGGTCCGGCTCCGGCCAACTGCCAGCAGCGGAGCTCCTTCGTCTGCGCACGCATGGGTTCGAGTCCGGCTCCGGCATCAGCGGCGCTCCGGCAGCGTTGCATGGCATACCGTCCCATCCGGTGTACGCTCGCACGAGTGCTGCCTGCCAGTGGCAGGCGGTGGGGTCGGCGTGGCCAAGCACCCGCGTCCAGTGAAAATGACAGCTACTGGGCAAGCGTTTTGTGTGAGAGAGACAGTATGATTGTGCCAACGCGATGGGCCAGCCGATCGAAGCCAAATGATCGCACGGGGACCGTAGGCCGCGAAGTTCCGGCTATGTAAGAGAGTACAGTTCTCTACTGTAACGGGCTGTTACAGCAACGTACTTAGCCCTAGCATTTGAGGATTGTGGATAGGTGGCGTTTTTCTTGGTAAGGATCCGGGATTGGTAGCGTATATAATATGTTAATATGTACGTGCCGTCTCTTGAGCCACATGACCTGGCTGGAACTCGGTCTACCTGCTACCTCCATTCTAAAAATAATGCAACTCTCGCTTCTTGAAGAGTCAAACAGTAGCAAGTTTGACCAAATTTATAAAACAAAATACTAATATTCACATCTCCAAATAAATTTAGTATAAAAATATATTACATAATTAATCTATTAATATTATTTTGTACCAAATGTTAATACTATTTTATATAAATTTGATCAAATTTAAATTAATGGGGTGTTTGGATGTGAGGTACTAAACTTTAGGAGATGTCATATCGGATGTTCGGACGCTAATTAGGAGGACTAAACATGAGCTAATTATAAAACTAACTGCAGAACCCCTATACTAATTCGCGAGACAAATCTATTAAGCCTAATTAATCCATCATTAGCAAATGGTTACTGTAGCACCACATTGTCAAATCATGGACTGATTAGGCTTAATAGATTCGTCTCGCGAATTAGACTTCATCTGTGTAATTAGTTTTGTAATTAGACTATATTTAATACTCCTAATTAGTATCCAAATATCTGATGTAACAGGTACTAAAGTTTACGGGGAGTTGCCAAACACCCCTTTAGTTGACTCCTCCGGAGACCGGGAGGTTGGATGTACGGTCAATCGCATGCCATTATTGTTGCATTGTTTCCTTCTCGATTGGGTCAACAAGGAGACAAGGACCGAGGAAAATCTAGAGGTTAGGGCAGGTGCAGTGTGCAGAGCGACGTGGAAACAGAAAGAAAGGGCGGGTACACAGCAGACACGCATCAAAGTCAAGAGCAAGGAAACGATAAGAAAAGATCCAGCGTCCCGGCTCCCGAAAGATTCCAAAACGCCATGTCCGTCACGAGCCTCCATGTAGATGCGGCGAGCCACCGTGAGGCTGTCCACGGGCACAGCTGAGAGCTGACTGAGCTCTCACTCGTCACCAGCGTGGCAGTGTGAGCATTGGCCACGGACCCCAGAGGCCCAGCCCCGAGCCCCGAGCCCCGAACATTGTCAGTGTCACGCTCCATGGAATGGTATGGATCGGCAGACAGCGAGAATCGTTGAATAAAATCGTTCTGTAGCGGGTGACGGCGCGTCAGTGCTCAACCGTCTTGTTCGGAGTCGGAGAGTAATGACTGCGACGATTGGCATGGTTTCTATGCTGGAGTAACAGAGGAGTTTCCATTCCTGTGCGCAGGGTATCTGCCTTGCAGCTCAAGTGTATCGAGAACCAGAACAAAGCCTGACAAATGCCCTCCATCTCCACTGCTGAGCAGAGTTCTTCATCAAGGTCTTCGGACAGCACATTCTGCGCGGTGGTTAGGTCCGTTTGGAACGTTGAGACTTCTCGAGGCAAGCCGTTTGAATTCCCGCACCAGTGGAAGAGAAATCTCCACGTTTCAGTTCTTCCACGGTCAGAAAAAAGAAAAAAAAACATTTGGCAGTACTCCTACTCCTGCCTTCTTATTAGACATCCTGCCTTCTTATTAGACAAAAGCCAAGAATCTATGTCGGTGCCATGCCATCGCATCGCAAGCTCTAAACTGGTGACAGGCGTACTCCTACTCAATTCCGTTTCACGTGATGATAATAATGGTCGTACAAGCCCGTAATCACGAGGAACCATGCCGAAAGCGTGGCCGCCTCGCCGCCCTCGCTTGTCTCGACGTGCGTGCCATCAATCCGCATCGGCCGAAAACCTTCGTGGCGAAGGGAAACGGGGACTACCGCCGCCTCCGCCCTCAGCTAATCCTGTCCGGCGCCACAAAGATTCTCCGCTTCATTAAGGTTAAACCCTAGCCAGCCACCGATCGATTTGTTTGAACCCCTGACACGGCTGCCCGACCCGACAATGCGAGGCCAACCTGTTCCAAGCAGGCAGTCGTCCGCGCGGATTCGGGGACAGCTGCGAGCCTGCGAGCTATTTGTTTCACGGGTGCTCTGGACTCTGCTGCTCTGGCTCCGGTCGGTGCCGCCGCCGAATGATTGCGGCGACCGGGGACGCGATGATGCTAGTATGATACTGATTACGAGGTCCCCGGCGGCAACCTCGCGCGAGCAGGATGATTGATGGCCAGCGAAAGTGGCATTGCCGTCGCTCTGGCAGCAGAATTTGGGCTGTGGTGTCTCTCTCTACCCTTGTAGTAGCAGGATTCCTTGGTAGCATGATTCTTGCAGGAATTTTTGGGCGCGCTTTCGAGCTGGAAAGGGAATATGTGCAGATACGCGAGTGATACTCTGCGTCGAGGCTCGAGAACACGCTGCCGCATGTATTCCGTAGCAGTTGTTGCGGCAGGTAGGCGGAAGATGCAGCTGCGTCAGGTTGTCCTTTTTTTTGTCAGATAAGGCAGTTGTGTTAGTTGGATAAATGCAGTGTCAAATGTTACATAAGGAGACGTGACAACTGCAGGCCACCTGCAGGAAAAACAACGTGAACAGCCAGCGTCAAGCTAGCATGGGTTACGGAAAAGCCCGAAACATGACGGCATCGGAAAACTTTCGCCCGATTCGACCGGCCGAGAGGTGCAGGTCGATTCGACGTCGGACGTCACCCGAGACGGCGAGAGCGATGCGTCGACGCGTCGCAAGTCGCAACTGAGATCCATGCCCCCCAGACGAGATCGCGGAATCCTTCGCGTCGTGTCGTCGCGCATCAGTTGTAGCCTTGTAGGGTAGGGCCTCCTGCTGCCACTATATTGAGATTATTTCTGAGTACTCCATATATCTAATCGAATTGGGCACCAAGGACTGAGATGAAGTGATTGAAAATTAGCATATTGTCTTGTTCCCTCAGGGTGCTTATAGAGGAGACATCCCTTTCATTTTCATTTCAAGCAATGTGTGAGTTTGGCGACCGAGAGATCTCTTTTGGGATTCAGAAGGGGATAAAAAAATAGGTGACAGTTGATGGTCGTGTGACAAGTTCATCCGTCTCGATTGCTGATTGAGATGGTGGTTCGATTTGTAAGTACAAATCGTCTACTCCGTCCTTTTCTTTTGGTAAAGAGTATTAGGATTTGAGAAGGTGTTCAACAAGTACTGCATAACAAATGTTGTATAAATCTATTTGTACAATTTTAAATTTTTAGACACTAAACCTACGTATATTCTGACTAGTTGTTAGTTGATAAGTAGTTGATACATACGAAGTTTAACCTTTTCAGATCCTAATTATACACCATACGCAAACAAAAATAAGAGAGTACTCTATTTCATAGATGCTGTATTTAGTCCATGGTACTTGCAGAAGAAAAGGATGGTATTTTCATGTCAACTGATTGAAAAATTACTCGATTAGACTCAGCACATTCGATAGCAATATTTTTTTTATCTCAATTATCTCAAAGAGGTACTCCGTATCTTTTATTCTTGCCTTCTCCGGTGCCCTAGCTATAGCTCTTTCATGCCCAGAGTTGCCATAGTGAAATGCGAAAATAATATACGCTCTCCGTCTCTATCTCTTACTCTCTCAGAACTGTACGTCACGGCGACATGTAATGACAATCAAGTACTACTTCCGCTCATAATACCTGACACTTTGACTAAAGCCCTACTTATTTTTTTTGGAAATTTTAACCATCAGTATCTCCAAAAAGTTTAGTTTGGAAATATAAATTCTATATGTAAAATTTTCTTAAAAATCGCTTCCAAGATTTCGTGCATTTATTAGATTGTGTTTGGTGTAGGTCGGATGGGTTCGACCATATGGACCCGCGTTTGGACGGAAAGTTACGTGGGACAAGATCCGGGTTGGATGGTTTCCACCCAAGATTGATCGGACCATCGCCATCGTTGCTCCGTTTCCCGTGGGTGCGGGCGCGGGCTCCGGCACGAGAAAGAGGCATGGCGAGTGGCGGCTGCCGCCGGGGAGAGGGAGGGGCGGAGGCCGGGGAGACGGAGGGGCGCGTGGCTAGGGGCGCCGGGGAGCCCCGCCCTCGAGGAGAGGGAGGGACGCGGCGGCCGGCGCCAGGGAGCTCCACTGCCGGCTTGGGGCGGGGGAAGGCAGGGGCGCGCGGCGGCCTGCGGCCGGCGCGAGGGAGATGCAGGGCGAGTGGCGGTCGGTGCCGAGGAGCTCCGCCACCGGGGAGAGGGCGGGACGCGGGAGGGGCGAAGGTCGGGGAAAGGGAGGGGCACGTAGCGGCCGACGCTGGGGATCTCCGCCGCCCGCTCGGAGCGGGGGACGAGGGATCTGGCCGGTGCGGCGAGGAAGCTTGCAGTGGAGGCGGTCGAAGATAAGGCGGAGTTAAAGGAAAAAAGTGCAAGAAGAAGAGAATGACACGACACAACGATGGTGTTAACTAAAAAAGGGGAATGGACTCACCTCTCTGATCAAACACGACATGGGTTGAAACCAATCCAAAAAACTTAATCTAAAATAAAAAATGGACAGGTAAAGTGGAGTCTGGTTCGATTAATGCCGAGGGAATTTTTGACTTGCAGGGCCTCCAATCCCCTCGGAATCATCCTCAACCGAACAAGTCTGACGTGGGGTCAATTTTGGAGGAGGATCCACAACTGCATCTGTTCCAAGTTCATGCTTGATTAGGTTAAGAAACAAGTCGGATTGTACGAAAAAAAGATGGGAGAAGCCATTAAACAAAGTCCAAATGATTGACTCATAAGAGCCCAATTAGACGCTCCCCAATTAGTACTACAAGTTATTAGTTATTACAACAGCTCATCCCGTACTCCCCGACTGCCGCTTTTTATCTCTCCCCTTCTCGAACCACAACGAACACCTCCTTTTATTACTCTCTCTCTCTCTCTTTCTCCACCACCACCTCCGGTCCTCCACCTGACCACCTCGTCCTCCCATTCGCCCAAATCGAGAGGGGACAACGAATTAAAACCTCGCCTCCAGTCGCCTCCCCCCCTCCACCTCGTCGCCGGCGATGGCCGACGGCGAGGCCGGCGCGTACCGAGAGTTCAAGGCGCTGGCGGAGGCGGCAGACCGCAAGTTCGCGCGCGCGCGGGACCTGCCGCTCTACGGCGGCGGGGACCACCACAGCCGCAAGGCCTTCAAGGCGTACACGCGCCTGTGGCGCCTGCAGCAGGAGCGCCGCCGGGAGCTCGTCGCCGGCGGGCTCCGCCGCTGGGAGATCGGCGAGGTCGCCTCGCGGATCGGGCAGCTCTACTACGCGCGGTACCTCCGCACCGCCGAGCCGCGGTCGCTCGTCGGGGCCTACGTCTTCTACGAGGCCATCTACAGCCGCGGGTACTTTGGCGCTGCGGCGGGCGCGGAAGGCGGCGGCGGCAGCCGGCACCAGGCGCTCCTGATCCGGTACAAGGAGCTGCGGTTCATCGCGCGGTTCCTCGTCGTCGCCATGCTGATGCGGCGGGCCGAGGCGGTCGACCACCTCGCCGGGCGCCTGCGCGCGCTTGTTGAGGAGACGAAGGCCGCGTACCCGGTAAGGAGCTTGCTTCTCTTGTCTTTTGAATTGGGGAACGTGAGTGAAATTTACGATTTGTGGTGCTTTTGTTGTATATTTAGGGACCTACCCCGAGGAGATTATTTATGTTTAAGTTAGCAGCGAAGAGTTAAGATTTTTTTTATATACAAAAAGTAAGTTAGCCCTTGCCTGTCGTCACTTGTTGGGGGGAGTGATATGCACGACGCTCTTTGTTCTGAAAGGAACATCCACAATGGGGAGTTGGAATGCTGTTGAATCAGGAGTTTTCTGTTTTCGTAATTGCCTTGTAAATTGAGTATCTATGCCAAGCTTTATCTTGTGTTACGGCACTTGAAATCTTATAATGCTTGCTCCCCCTGCACAATCTAGTTGCAGAAGAACATGCTTGCCCCTGATAATTTTGGTGCACATTTGACATTTGAGTAAATTGTAAGAAGGGAGGATTGAGACTCAGTGCTGTTTGAGTTTGAGAGCCCCTCCACCCCAGTATTTGGTACATGATTTCCTGGTGACTAAGTTAGTGGGACTGTGAGTGATTGCTTTACGATTGTGATTCGGAACTTCAACTATGTGAATTGATGACTTTTTATGATAGTTGGATGCTGATAGCGATTTACATTTGTTAATGTCCAAGTAAAGAGACAAAATACGAGCTTTTGAGTTGTTTGATAATCCCTAGGTTTCTGCGAATACAAGAAAGTAAAAATTATGGCAATTGGACAAACACCATGGCCTGTCAGGAAAATACCGCATGGTTCTCTCAGTGCTTAATTGAAACCTGAAACATATGCATGATGGTTATGGTTGAGTGATGAATATTCCTTATTGTAAATAAAAAAACTTCATGTTTGAAACTTGTAGTGCTTACCATTTCAGTGAAGTATGTCATATCTGCATATTTTAGGCTGTTGAGCTTACCATCAACTTCGTCCTGATACCTACTTTGTGACATTGTACTTCTTAGAAAACAAACTTCAAGGAGTGGAAACAAGTGATTCAAGAGCTTGGGAGATTCTTGAAGGCTGATGGGGCGTACAAGGGATCTAGATCACTGAGATATGACAACTTGTTTGATTCTTATCCATCAAATCTTGCATCGATCGCACGATTCCATTCAAAAAGAGTGCTGAAACTGAAGGAAGCTGTATTAACAAGCTACCACCGGAATGAGGTAGCCTATATCTACTAGATCATCACCAATAATTCTAGTGTTAACCTGGTTTTCACTTTTGTTTCACGAAAAGATGCTCAACAGTTGAAAACATCCCTCACAGCCTTTTTTGTGCAATGCAGGTCAAGTTCACAGAACTAACTTTGGACACATTCAGAATGCTACAGTGTTTGGAATGGGAGCCCACTGGATCTTATCAGATCGCTGCGAAAGAACTTACAGAAAATGGCACTGTAAGTGATCAGAGTGGACCCTCTGGTCTGATCGATATTCACCTGTCTACGGAAATCTCTGATGGAAGTCTTCCTTCAAATCCTCAAAAGGCAATTATATATCATCCTACAGTATCTCATCTTTTAGCGGTATGGAGTTTATCCTGATTGTTTCCTCCTCTTTTATCCATCTTTTGCATGATATTAGGAGGCACATGAATTTCCAGTAGAATTGCATGTCTTCTTGTACGTTGCTCATTATTCAGGAATCGGGTATATGAATGATGGTATCAGTATTTTAGTGCGGTGGTGTGGCAGATGCTTTTATTCATTACGAAGGAAGTGTGCTTTACTTTTGTACAATCCTGAAGCATTCATTAGGTGGTCGAACCATTCAAAAGAGTACCAATTGTATCTCAAAATGTTGGTTGTAACAAAAAGAGGAGAATATACTACCATAAGCATAATTTTAGTCAGAAACAGGTGGCTTTCCTGCATTCCTTTAGCCACACACCAAGGCTAGAACTTGGGTGCTCCCAAAATGTGGGTACCTCCTGAGAACTGGTTTCAGTGAGTTTTTTGGTTAGCCATGGTTCATTTCTTCCCTTCTTAAGACAAAGCCAGGGGAATCTCACCGTGGTCGATTTTTTTTAATATAATTAGATTTGACAAATGATGTCAACCCCACCCACCCACCCAAATTGTCATATAGAAGTTTGTTTTCATACTGTTGACTCATCATTTTGCGATACAGGTTCTTGCAACAATCTGTGAGGAGCTTTCTCAAGATAGCATTTTACTCATCTATATATCAGCATCAGGTTATTTCTCTCTCTCTGGCATCTTAGTTTATTTTGTTTCAATCACTTGCTACCCTTCTGACACTTGTGATTATCTTACTTTTCAGGATGTGCCGAGCAGCATATGGCAAGCCAAAAGTATGCCTCTAGCTCCTCATCACATGCAACGGCTGCTTCTGCCTTCCCTATTGATAAGCCAAATTCACATATGAGTTCTGATAATCATCTAAGGCTTGGTCCCCGTGGAAGTGGAGGTAAAGCTCGATGGCGATTTTATGGTTCAACAGAGTCCACTTATTAGTTAGTTTGGTGGATGAGTATATCAATGGACCCTTTTCTTTTAGGATGGCATGTCATGCACTTGCTTATGTTGTCATTACCATCCTTTTGCCAGGTCCGAACAATCTTTATCCAGAAGATCTGATTCCGTTTACAAGATACCCCCTGTTCCTTGTAATCGATAGCGAAAATAGCCATGCATTCAAGGCAGGTTTGTCAGAACTTAATCTTGGCTTGTAGAAGAAAACCATTACAATGTGCATTCTGTTGCTTTTTAAAGTCAAACATATTAGCTGAGTTTTCACATCTTCCATTTTTTTTCCATGCACATGTTATTGTTTTTTTTTTCATTTGAAGTTGCATATTCTGATTTTGTTCCCAAGTGAACTTCTTTCCTAGTAGAATAAAATATGAGCATGTGCAATGGTTAAGGCAGAATTATTGTTATCTGGTTCTACTGGTTTGACAACCTTTTGATCTCCAAATCACTAAAATATTTCTAGAGGGTTCTCAGCCTGTTAACTGGTGATGCCAGAAGATGGCTAAGGATTCATGATGCCCAGCATTGTATGAATAAGCTGGACACATAGTTAGAGCTTGGCCATTGAGTAATTGTTAAGGAACTTTCTGTTTCGATTTGGAATGTGTAGATGAAACCTATCTATACCTGCTTTTGTAAAGGAAAATGCCCAAATTTACTTGGTAGCATGCGATCCCATATATTATCCCTTAAATTAACCTTTTTTCATTTATTGCAATTAAACTTTATGACTTCTGGATTTTCTTATTTAATATTTGTTGGGTAGTTTTCTCTAATCTTCTTTAACAGTACTGGGTAACAAATTTATTTGAGCAAATTATCATTTGGTCGTGTATTTTGCCAGGCCATACATAATGCAGAGAAGGGAGAACCAGCTGCTTTATTGCTTTCTCCTAGAATATCATCAGCCATGTCTGGTGTAGAATCCACTGGTCATGGAAGCCAATTTACATACTTCCTCACTGCTCCAATGCAAGCCTTCTGCCAACTAGCTGGAATAACTTCCGACATAGACACTGTATGTTCTCTGTTTGAGGAGTTGACTATTCTTATTCCCTAAAAAATGATTTTTATATTCAGATTTGTTCTGCTTGGTTTTCAGGATACGTATGCTAATGCAGAGAACATACTTTTCTCTGCTTTGGAAGAATATGAAGGAATACTTTGCACTTCTGTTGGGTTAAATAATGTCTGGGGACAAGTTGTACCTGATCCATTTCTCAGACGACTGATTCTCAGGTACCTTATTCCATATATTTTCCACTACTAAGCAATATGAGCATCTGGCAATTGGCCATAACATTAATTTAGCAACATAACTTGGGGAAAAAGTGTTTTCGCTTCAATGTTTACTAATAGTATTTAAAGAGCAAACTGTTGAATTGTTTGCATCTCTTTTGGTGAGGGAAATGCTACATGTTACCCTAAATCCCTCTCATTTCTACCATTTGTCATTTCAAGGAGTTAGTTGGGCCTAGTCCTTCCAAAGTATGCAAAAGGTTGAAAGTTTCTGGTCTACTGTAGTATTTCCAGCAAATTGCGCCAGTTAGTTGCTGCTATACCATTTCTTTAAACTGCTTGCTCCTAAAAGTTCAGTGTTTTGAAATATGAGGCACATTTAGAATGGTTTCTAACCAAGAAACTCTAATAAGATCCACCGTATGCTTGGTGCTGAGTGCTGACATGTGCAGGGTTGTGTGGGGATTTTGGGAACCATTCTAGTGTGCATGTCGGGGGTGTGGGTGGGTTTGTGACTATCCCTTAGAGATATGGATATGAACTGGATATACTCGTTTAGCAGGTTCCATGATTTATCTCTCATAGTCCATCAACAATCTAAAAGGAAATAAACCTTTTTTCTAATAAAAACTTGTGATGCTTGCAACCATGTTTATGCTCTAGGAAATATGCTGCAGAAGAAAGTTTTACAATCATTATTTGAGTTGATCTTGATTGTTATGATTTTGAACATGTTTTTTTCCCTCCCTAAAGGACTGGCTGCCTGTGGATGATACATGATATACTCTCAACTTCATGTTTCTGGAAATTTTTTGATACGATTTTTTTTCCATTGCAGGTTTATTTTCTGTCGAGCAGTGCTCTTCTATTTTCACCCCGAGGATCATGAACAACATCTACCAACATGCCTACCTAGTCTCCCAGATTCGGTCTCTCCAACTGCGGAAGCCATCAAAACTCCTATCCTCCTGCTCGCAGAAAACCTTGTCGTCAGCAACCGGTTTAATTTCCGGGATTCCAGACACAACAAGAAATGATGATCAACAGCAATAACCATAGCTCAAGCCTTCTGTAGATACCTCCGTGGTAAATATAGTCCAGCAATTTGTTGATTGTTTCGCATTTATACCGCCAATGGAGAATGACTCGGCATCAACAAGCTGCTGCTGCATCCTAAGATTGGGTGAATCGAATGGTGATACGAAGAATTTTGCCTGCCGATTCATCTCCATTGTGCGTCTGTATAAGTTTGTTTAGCTGTTCTGTTTCTCTGATTTGCTTAGGCATTTTAGGCGTGTAGGGCTTGTCTTCAGTTTCTTTTTGGGTTGTCTTGGAGAGGACAGTTTGTAAGCTGGAAGAGGCGTTTTTTTCAGTACTCTGGAAGGCAATTGTTTTGTAGGGGTTGGTTAGCTCAGCATATTGACGGCATTTTACAACCCCGATCTTTCATTGCGTTTAGTTTGCCTCGCTCTCAACTTTTTCGTGATTGGTTTCATCTGCTTCGATATTCCTGTGCGACATTGTTCTGCTTGAAACCTGTTTCTTTCCAGTGTTACTTTTCATGGATTGGTCATGACGTGCCTAAAGTTTGACCTGAAAATGAGTTTTAAAGTCAGTAGAAGTTAATTTTGTACCACCAGCGTACCGTACGACCATTCTGTTCCAATCTCCAACGATGACAGTTCTTTTCTATCCAGATCGTTCTGAACCGAATTTAACACAGGTTATTTTATTCCTAAAAAAACACAGGTTATTTTAACCATATTTCAGTTCATGTGGGCCAACTTGCAGACTCGACAGACCGTGTCCGAATTCCAAGCGACCAACAAAAGCTTTGCCTATGCCAATTGTTTAGTTTCGTGACGGTGTGTGCAACTCAGCATGCATCAACATGCCGGCTGGTAATGCCACACACGGGCAAGCGGTGTACGCACGCGCGGCAGGCGAGCCAGCGGCCAGCTGGCCCCATTGTAAAGCCGGGCGTAGCCCACGGTTTCTACCTCCGGTAAACGTACGCTCCCTCCTCCCCTTGAATTCTTCCGGCCTCGGCACTTGCACACGCACGCACAAACCTTTATAGTTCATACCATTCCCTGCACGTGAGCCCGTGCAGACGAGGCACGCAAAGGTCTCGCCTCGTGCTCGATCGCTCTATCTCGCCACTACTCGTCGTCGATCAGCCTGTGTCCGGCGGCGGCCGGCCGTGACAGCGCGCCCCGGCACGCGCCATGGACGACGGTAACCGGCGGAGCAAGGTGCGGCGGCTGTACGACGCGTGCGACGCCGTGTTCTCGCCGGGAAGGGGACTGGGCTTCCCACGCTCGCGCAGATCAGGTGGCTGCAGGACATCCTCGGTACGTCGCGCACGTCCTTGCGCCTGCCTGCCTCGCGCCTTGGCTCGAACCGATCGACGTGATCAGTGATTCAGTGTACATGGCGCGTTCCGCGTTGGTTTCTCGCTCGCAGACGGGATGGAGGCGGCCGACGTCGGGATTGGCGCGGACGCCGGCGGCGGGGAAGGAGAGAGGTCGTCGTCGTCCTCATCCTCGGACGACGAGGCGAGCCCGACGGCGGCGGCCCGGCGACTCCTCTCCACGCGGGGGTTCACGCGGATCACGTACGTGCACATCCACGAATGCGAGGACTTCTCGGTACGTTCGTGCAGTTTGGTCGTGTTGTGCACTTGTGCGCCTGATTTTCTGCAGATGGACTGTCATGAATCATGATGCATCCGGCCCGGCTGCGCGGGTGGTGGTGGTGTTTCCAGATGGGCGTGTTCTGCTTCCCGGCGGGCGCGACGCTGCCGCTGCACGACCACCCGCGTATGGTGGTGCTGAGCAAGCTGCTCTACGGCTCCATGCGCCAGTTCCTACGACTGGGTCACCGCGCCGCGCTCCGGCACAAGGAAGGGTAAGCCTGTCTCACCCTCACCAATCTCTAATCCCTTCTACAGGCTGTGGCCACTCATGTTGCACGTCGATTTCTCTCGTTCCCAGTTTGTCACCGTATTGACAAGTATAGTTAAACGTCTCGGGCACGTACGCGGCATCCCCAGAGGTCTGGAGCCACGGGCTCGATCTGGGGGGAAAAATATGCAGAGCGTGTGCAGAGTATACCTGGTTGTGAGCTCATGAAAACAACTGCACAACTAGTAGTATCTGCATGTGACGCTATTTATTCTGCGAAAAGAAAGTACGTGACGCTAATTCCACTGCTCAATCCAAAAGTCCACCCTGTTTTGGGATAAGGGAGTACCGGAATGGAACAAAGAAAACAAAAGTGGAACTGATCATAGACAAACCAGGGGACCTAGCATTTGACAAGCCACTGCACATACGCTGATTGAAAAGTTGAATTCATGCAGACGGTTTAGCCAAGGTTGTTGCCGTGGACGACCTGCGGGAGGCGCCGTGCAAGGCGTCGGTGCTGTTCCCCGGAGCGGCGGCAACATCCACACCCTCACCGCCGTCACGCCGTGCGCGCTCCTCGACGTGCACGCGCCGCCGTACGCCGAGGACCTCGGCCGGTCGTCCACCTACTTCTCCGACATGCCCGTTCCTGCTCTCCCAGGTACATATGCATTCACGCATCGCGGCACCGTTAGCAGAGAATTCATCTGTTTCTTGTCTGCAAAGCCATGCTTTAGTCTCTGACGAAAATACAATCGGATCGTCTCTGTTCAGGTTATGCAGTGCTGGAAGAGGCGGAGTTGCCCGAGGATTTTCGTGTTGTAGGGGCGCCATACGTAGGGCCAGAGCTCTTAGTAGATGTGGATTGGTATGACTAATAGATAGCTCACTGTTTTGTAGCTGCGTGCAAGTTGTGTCATGTGTGTGCATGTCAGGAGAATACGTTGTACCTTCCCACTTTGCTTGTACATACACCTCCATGCTGATATGTCCTTCTTGAGTTCTTGTTTATTTTTTCCTTTTCGGCAACTAGTGATTGAGGTCTGAAGCACTCTTTGTGAACAAGTTTGTGAGATGAGAGCAACTTGATATATACTTCATTGCTTAACCACAGACTAGACCACTGGACCTGCTCCTATCTAGCAAAATCTGACCAACCGCATCCAAGTTTTTAGAGTAGTAGGCACAAGGCTTCCGTCTTTAGAACATCTTACTATTACTAATCGTGACGAGATGTGATAGAAAATAATAGTAGAAATTCTTGAAGAAAACAAACCACCCTAGCTAGCATCTATTTATAGACTCAATCATTGTTGATAACGGTAGCCACTAGATCTAATGTTGAGATGCGATAGAAAACAAGAGTAGAAATTCTAAGAAAAGCAAACCATGATATCATCGGTTTTGTAGAGTGATTGATAACAATAACCACTCTATCTAATTTAGGCCACCTCTACCATTATGAAAAGTAACTTAAGTAACCTTCTAATTAGAAAAGTTGCACACCTCTATAATTGTAAAACAAATAACCCCTAAATCTATGTATATACGTATTGCCCAATTCCATCATTAAGAAAAATAAACTAAAGTGATCCTCTAACTCTACATCAACATTTGGTGAACTTAGCATAGTTTATAGTTGGTTAGCTTGTTTATGGTGGAACCACCCAACAAGATTTGAGCCCATACTCAGCAGAAGTAGAATTTATTCCATGCGCGATTGTTTATTTTGTCACTGGTAGGGCGATGTGTGCCCTAAAAAATGAGATGTCTGTGGACTTCATTAATCTGAAGCTCAGCTAGTCCAATCTCACTTAAGACAATACATGTTCATAGGTGTGAATCTGTCATATCTGTACATGCATGCGAGAGTGCGCGCGCGCGTGACATTGTGAGGCTCTGCACTGCGTTTTTAGAGAAAAAAAATCACCCACATTCACCATTATGAAAAAAGAACCCAAAATCTATTATATGAGCGTATGCGAAGTGTTTCTAAAAAAATTATATTTCTAATATAATTAGATATAACTCCAGCATAAACTAGATATGAAAAGTGATTAAAATACATCACATAATAAATCATTCTAATGATCACATCCTATACTGTGATAAGGTCTCGCAGCCCCAAAATTATGGCCCACACTCATCAGCCCATCTCACATGCTGGCCCAATTGTTCTACCCCAGCCCAACACTCTACGGATCTGATGCACGGAATTTTGTTTGGAAGAAACCAAAATGGTTCCATTCCGCTTGCCATCCAGCCAAATCGCTGGCTACCGAGCACCAAACATTACAAAGTTAACACTGATCTGACAAGTGCTTCCAAGCACTGCCATCATGTTCCCCATGCACACAATTGTAAGTGAAAGGGGGCTGAACTGCTGAAAGAATGCCCTAGTGAACTTTAGCTTTTCCTCTAAGCATCTGATCACGACATCCATCAAACATAAGTGCGCCCTGTGACAGACCAAAATTTTAAATTTACCACACCTCGACGACCCTCACTTGCGTGACTATTTATCATGACTTTTTTCTTTGTCGAGGTTATAGTATCATTCTGTTGCATTGGTAGGCTTACAACTACTACATGCATATGCAATCTTGCTATGCTTTAAGCTGTAATTTTCCTGCTATGGATTATGTTACGTTAGTAAAAGCTAGATATATCGCATTATGCAAATTCTTGAACTATTGTTCACAGTTGTCAATGCACGTGCGCTCTATGTGCAACCCATTTAATTATTTGTTTTGTGAATAAAACTGGTCAGCAGAATGACCTAAATCACATGAGGCAATTTTCGGCTAAGCTACCCTTATCATGTATATAGGCACACTATCTCAATTATTTCCGACATCAGCAATGAGCACAAAAGCTCGCGCACCACAATCATAGGTAGGTGCAGGCAGGACTTACACACGATCAAAAACCTTGTCAACATATTAGTACCACCATATCAGAGCTCGACGATCTCTTCTGAAACAGTAATCCAGCCGGAGCTCGATCAGAAGTCCATGACGCGGTACGCCGCCACCTCCTTGGGTGTCGTCGCCGGCGAGCTGTTGGCGACGCGGCAGTTACGCCGTATCTCCCCCTTCCTGGGGTTCTGCAGCTCGCCCATCTTGATCATCCCCTCGGCGAAGGCCCTGAAGAAGGCGTTCTGGTCCTTGCTGAAGCGCTTGACGACGCGGCGGGTCCTGGCGTTGTCGGAGAAGAGCGTCTGGTCGGAGTTGAGGAAGCCGCGGAGGGCGACGAGGTCCTTGAAGTACTGGTTGTCGAAGGCGCGCGGGGTGGCGTCCATGCCGCCCGTGACCTCCTCGTCGCCGCCCTTGGGGCAGAGCGCGTCGAGCGCGCAGCGGTAGGCGGCGTCCATGTGGGGGTCGGGGCGGCCGGAGCCGGACTGGTTGTAGAGGCGGAAGACGATGGAGAAGCAGCGAGCCTCGCCGATGGAGTGCGAGCCGGAGAGCGCGACGAGGTCGGTGACGCTGAGGTTGAGCCCCGCGAAGAGGCGGATGAGAGCGCTGGCGTTGGCGCGCGGGCTCGGCATGATGCTGTCCGAGTCCTCCTGGCTCGCCGTCAGGCTGTCGTCGCGCCCGAGCCGCACCTCCCAGCTGGGCCCACCGGTCTGTGGCAAGAGAACAAATCAAAATCAAGAGGTCAATCCAAGTGAAACACTTTTTTTTGACTCATCGGTCAGACATGTATTAGTACTGCAAAAAGATTGCAATGCAAACTCTCACTGACAGTGATTGATACTATTAATATGATCTGCGCCGTTTTCCCTCACAAAAACTAAACAAAAATCAGAGTGAACGGACGCTGCAGGTCTGCAGCGTGGCACACTGCAATCCAACTAGTAGCACTACGGCCATTTTGATGAACCAATCTTCCTGTTGCATTCATTTGGTCACAGGAAAACACCAACAGAGCCTGTACCCTGTAATAGTACCCCACTAGCTGAACAAGTAACGGGAATGTTGTAGGATGACGTTAGCGAAAATATTAACGTAGGCGTAGGTGGTATGGCTATGAGTGACATCTCCTGCATCAGCGATCAACCAATTCAGTGCAGCCACCAGTCGACTGTTAACTCGCCAAGGGAACAAGAAGAGAATTCGTATCCCTGGCAACTGGCATAGTGACAAAGTGACATCGTACTCCGTCCCGGGCATCGTCGCTTGTCTGCACACTCGTACCGAGAACCTTCCTAAGGGAGCACGGGAAAAGTGCCCTGCCCGGCGGGAGTCTCGTTCCCATCATCACTCGATCGAGAGAAACAGAATACCCCGTCGGCGCGGCGGGGCCAGCGGCCTTGCCATTCGCGGGGCGCCAGTGGCAGTGGCAGCAACGGGCCCGGTACGGGGCTGTCTGCGCTAGACGCCGAAGCCTACCACCAGTGCACCACACCAATCTAGCCGCGCCACCCGCCCCACCCTGGCGGGGTCGCTCGCGGGTAGCCTTTCGTGGCCTCGTGGGCGCGGCCCTCTGGCCTGGCCTTTCCCGGCTCGGTTGCGCGCCCGTGCCCCCGTTAAATGCGCCTGACTGGGCCTGGCTGTCTGCCTATGGGGGGCGCGTGATGGCGATGCCATCCTGCCCGCCCAGCTGCGGTGGTTACAGGGAGCAGCGACCTGGGGTGCATGCATCTCTATGGCTCCATGTATTGCTAGCATCGCTTTCATCAATGGCAAAGTGACATGGTCATCAGGCTGCCAATTTGCACCCTAAAATTTGTACTAGGAAATATTTTTACTGTAAATTCGGAAAGCATCAAACGATCTCCTATAAAAAGTAAAATGCGAAAGAAGCTTGAGATTAGAGAGACGCCGAAGCGTGTGTTTCCACCAAGAAGATAAACGTGAATGCATAGCCGTGGTGTACACACGCAAGTGACGGGGTGGCACACGCCAAATATCTCAGAAAATCCTCAGATGCTCGTTTTCTACGTGGATTTTAGTCAGGACGCGGTGACTTTGGATTTGGGGAGTGAAGAATAATGCCAGGCTAGTGGCAGAAAGGCTAATGCGTCCACAGGTGACGGAACGGTGAGCGTTGGTGGCCACGCTGAAACGAAGTACCCGTGCGCGCAGCTTTGCCGTGGTGGTAAAAGAGATTCGTGAAAAAGCTTTCCTAGTCAATATTCTTGTCTTGTCCTCACGGTGGATCCTGAAACTGAAACTAATGTTGGGGGAGCAGGATCAACGCGGAATTCTGCACTGGAAACGCCAGGCAGCGGAGGGAGTAGGAATTCTGGACTGGAAACGGCAGACAAAGCGGAGTAGAAGCCCTGGATTCGGACCGGAAACGGCAGACAAAGCGGAGTAGAGACGCTGGATTTCTCACGGGAAACGGCTGGCCGCGGAAGAGAAACGGCATGCGCGTCGGCACCACCGCGTAGCGAGGCGAGCGGCGCGATGGATCTGCGGGTCGTGGGGGCAGGGGAGGGGAGGGGAAGGGGAGGGAAGGCGCAGGCACGTACCAGGACGACGGCGTCGCGGGCGGCCATGATGACGATGTCGGCGCAGGAGACGACGCCGGGGCAGCGCTCCTCCAGCGCCTCCTTGATCTCGTCGACGACCTCGAACGAGCGCAGGGAGTTGATGTTGGACAGCGCGTCCTTCTCGCCGGGCATCGTCGGCGTGGCGTCCATCAGCACCGACCCGTCGCACCCCTGCAACCTCGCGAGGAACGAAGAGGAACAGAGGTTAGAGAATCCATCATCATCTCGTCAGATCGGTCGCGGAGAAAAAAACCACGTCGTGCGGTGCAATCGAAGGCGAGATCAGATGCGTGGGTAGAGCGATCGACTCACGTTGACGAAGCAGTCGTGGAACTGGAGGCGCATGACGGAGGCGACGCTGCGGGCCTCGCGGGCGCGCGCGCGCGCCATGACCTCCCGGACGATGCCCTCGGCCTCCGGGCACGTCTCGGCGTAGTACCCGACCTTGAGCTCCCTCACCGCCGCCTCGGCGCGGCAGAGCAACGCGACCAGCACGGCGACCAGGGGGAGGCTCCCGCGGCGGGCCGCCATGGCTCGATAGACCGGGGGAGAGACGAGAGAGAGGAGGGGGTGGAGCAAGCGCGCACGCTCTGCTCCGAGAGGGGTCGCTCTGCACTGCGCCGCGCTGCACTTTGCTCTGCTCCGCTGTTTGGCAGCGTACTAGTAGTAGCGTCCAAGCCGCGACGCCCCGGCGGGTTGTTGCAGATAGATAGAAAACGAGGGCTGGCCGCTGGCTGCAGGCCGAGGCCCATGGCGGCGATGGGTTGTCACCACGGGATTGGGGAGGCGGGGGCGCGGGCCTCGCGCGACGCGGCGGGGAGCTGTGGCCAGCCAGTGGGTGGGCGGACGGCGCGAGCACGCGCGGCCGGCCGGGTCGGCTCCGGGTGCGCGCGGCGCCGTCCTGGCGGCCTGCACCCACCCACACGTCCCTAGCACGCGCGGGCGCGACGGCATCGATCGCACGGGGATCGCGTTGGGTTGCGCGTGCGCGCGTCAAAAATATCGGCCCCGGATCGTGCTCCGTGTCGCGGTGGAGGGTGATGGCGGCACGGCCGGCTATTGGCAGGCAGGGAAGGAGGGAAGCATTGACCCGGACATCTTTTGTGCGCGCCTCCGTGTCACTGTGTCCCTGGTTTTTCATGACATTTTGGGCAAAGGTGAAAACAATGGGGACTTCTAATTCTAGTCAAAGCTGTGAACGGGGTGAATGGAGTTGTGAAAAAAAAAAGATGTCCTCGCAATTCATCATTTTCGTGTTGTATTTCACGCTAACACTTGTGGTTCGTAAAACACGATTAATTGCATGTCGATACGTGGGATCTCACGTTGGAAGTACTATTGAATATGAAAGTTACTTTTAGACACTGAGGATCCATTCTGCATGACTCTTTTTAGCTTTGGCTTCATAAACAAGAAGTCGGTTTGGGAAACGATGAGAAGGTAAATCAGGAGCGGGTGAAGTCACATTTTTTTCCCTTCCGATTTTGGCTTCTCCTAAAACGATTTGGGAGGAGCCCTCCCATGCATACAATTTGACTCATTGTTGTCAAAATTTACAAAGTTTTACTTTTCCAAAATAGAGTATCCTATATTGACGGGGGAGGAAGTATGTGCTCGCTAAATTTTCAACGTTGTGAGAATTTAATGTGTTGAGCCGTAACACCATAAAATAATTAAAGGCAAATTTACACTCATCATAAATCATCATTAGATTTACCAATGCTAATCTTTGTGCCTAGTCCTCATTGCTCTATCCACTATTATTAGTCTTATAGAGCTAGTACTATCTCTAATCATTGTAAATGTAATTAACTTTAGTGCAGTGTTTCATGTGACATGTAATCCGTGCTCCTAAATATGAATCTAATGTGTTGCAACCTCTGCCACTTGCCCACCTATTCTTGATTACTTGGGATTTTAATCTTCTCTCGTGTTGCTTGACCTTAAGTATTAAACTCACTGTTTGTAAAAAAAAAATCCTTGGCCCATGATCCACTTTAGAGTAAGACTTGGCCCCTCTGTTTATACGTAAAATTCACCAACACCTTGGAAGACTGCACTATCAAAGTAAACAAAAGTAAAGGAAGCTCAAGCTCAAGACACATAGCAACGAACAGCCGTCCACCAAGAAAATCCAAGTAGGACCGCCCAGCCCAACGAGGACAGGACTGCAGTTCTCTTTAGACTCGAGAATAAGACCCGCACTTTCCTGGGCCCTCAATCCATGACCGGCCACAAGGGAACCATATGCATGCATGCTTGCAGCAGCAGATATTCCATCCGCACTACTAGTACCTTGAGAAAATTTAATTATTTAGTATGCGGTCGCTTTCATTCTTTATCTTATCCTAGTCAACATGATTCCCATGATATGCCATGATATCCTACCACTTGCAAAAACATGAGAAACTGTTGGCCCATGCCGCCATGCAGCTTATCATGTTCCCGATCATCGTATATAAAAGCTCTTATTCTCTGTATTTTGGTGCAGCGATACGGTGGGTGTTTGATACGAAGTGCTAAATAGGAGGGTCACATCGGATATTCGGACGCTAATTAGAGGACTAAATATGAACTAATTATAAAACTAACTGCAGAACCCCTATACTAATTTGCGAGACGAATCTATTAATTAATCCATCATTAGCAAATGGTTACTGTAGCACCACATTGTCAAATCATGAACTAATTAGGCTTAATAGATTCATCTCGCAAATTAGACTCCATCTGTACAATTAGTTTTGTAATTAGACTATATTTAATATTCCTAATTAGTATCAAACATTTAATGTAACAGGTAATAAGGTTTAGGAGGGTGTATCCAAACACCCCGTAGTATTATTAGTAGCAGAGGCTCCAGGCTCCTGCCACCATCTCATCCCAACTGGAAAACGCCAGCTCACGCAGGGTCGGAACGGAAATGGTATGCCAGCGTCCAACTTAAGCGAGAGTGCGAAACCGAAGCATCGTCCACCACTTCGTTCTCCAGAGGAAAGGAGATTCCGTTCCACACGCCGAGTCCAAACTCCGGCCTCCAGGACCCAACGACGCGGCAACAACGAGCACCGGTTTCTTTCGGGGGCGCACGCGAGCGCGACAACTCGCCCCGCGCGGCAGCATCACACGGCAGTTCGACTCGTCGCGACGCGTGCGGAACAGCGGAAGCGTAGTGGCATCACAGGGAGGACGGGCCGATGGGGACCGGATAAAATCCTGCGCTACACGCCACGGGCGACGCCGGACGGGGCCGGAGCCGGAGCCGGACCAGCGATGCGCCCGGTACCTCTGATTAGTCAGCTCGACCGACGTACGGCGCGGCAGCAGTAGTCTGGAGACGACTACTACGGCTGCGTTCGTCCGGGTGAGCGCGACCGGTTGACATCCAGCGCAGGGACAGCCCGTCCCGCGGCGGACAGCTTTCGAGCGGTGCGCGGGGCGGGTGCCGTGTGCTCCGGGAAGGGAGAGCACAGCGACCGGACTGGTGAGTGGTGACGGCGACCGCTTGGCTTGAGGAGGGGGATTTAAAATTTATCTTCCCTAATTAAATTTTAGTCTCTTCCTTCCAAATAGGAGGGATAAAATAGGAAGGTTAAACTTTAACCTCCAAATCCTTTAGCTCATCCGAGGGGTGTTAAAATAGACTAAAGGGGCTAAAAGTGGTCCCCGCTACCCTTTATTCCCCCATTGCCCCCCTCCCCGCACTCTTCTCTCTCCTCCCCCGTAACACTCCCGCCGCCTCCGCCGGCCCCGCTCAGCCCCCGCGGCCTCCGCCGGCCCCGCCGCCTTCGACCGGCCCCGCCACCGTGCCCGCCGCCGCAGGGGAGGGCCTGGATCCGGCGTACCTCCGTTTCCTGGTGGCCGTGGCGATGGCTGGGGCCGTTGGGGCATGCCGTGGAGCTTGTGAAGCGGACCAAGGGGGAGGTGGGCGTCGAGTACATGCGGTCGGTGGCGGACCTGATGGTGCTGCGTGGAAGTGATTCGCCTTACTGGAAGTGCGCGCATGGACCGCATCGTCGCGCGGCAAGTTCAAGCTCGCCCGGAAGGGGAAAAGAGGAGGTGGTTTTCGATTTCGGCGATGGTGGCGCTCAACGACGGCTATGGGTAGGAAGAAGTAGATGAGGGGTAGAGGAGAGGAGAGAAAGCGGGAGTAAATGGATCTTTTGTCAATACAGGTGCTAAAGTTTAGTTCTTCACCCAAACACCATAAAGAACTAAAATTTAGCACTTCATTCGAAATGTGTGAGCGGAGGCAGCGATGGCGGCAGGGGCGGGAAACGCTGCCTGGCTAGTGAACGTACTGTCACGATCGGAGGACGAGCTGAGTGAGGTGCGGCCGTGCGGGAACGTCGGCAAGGCTTAGAATGGGCCTTTCGCGGTCACGGACGGCAAAACGAGGCCTAGTTGGGGTGGGCCTGGAAAAAGTTGGTAGGCTGGACCTGCGTGCGGAGTCATTGTTAGGTCCAGTATATGTCGCTCGGCCCAGTTCCAAAATTGAAACAAGTTGAGTGTCCAGCGGAAAATCTGTCACCTACCAATTTACCAAGGTAGTAGTAGTAGATAGATAAAAAAATAAAATCTCTAGTAAAAACAATCTGAAAGGCCAATAGGCCAAATACACCAATCAATAAAAAAAATACTTTCACACTGCATCAATAGCTCGAACAACGACACGTAGCTCATCATACACAATAGTCATTAACACACTCGACAAATTATTACTATGCATGGCAAGATTATGCATGATAGGTGACATCTCCAAGCATTGCTTTGCTAAATCTGCAACCTCTTCTAGAACCTCCATGTTGTCGTCATTCATAATTTGGTCATCCAGTATCTCCTCTAGTCTATCCAGCTTTGTAACAGAGATAAACCTCAGTGCTAGGCTCTTCTCATGTTCAGGTGCTTCAAGATTGAAGGGCTTTTGGCGTGTCAGCAGCTCCAAAAGAACAACCCCGAAGCTGTACACATCGCTCGTCTGTGAGTTGGTATGTCTGCATGTACTCTGGGTCCAGATACCCACAAGTTCCTTGAACAATTGTGACGAACTGCGATTCATCAGTTGGTGCTAGGATGGAAGCGCCAAAGTCTGACACTTTCACGGTGTAGTCACGATCAATGAGGATGTTTGAAGACTTTACGTCCCGATGGAGGATTGGCGGGGATGCCCATGAATGCAGGTAGGCAAGCGCTTCAGCGGATTGATGGGCGATCTGCAAACGAGTAGCCAAAGAAATCTGTCTGCCATGGTTGCCATGGATGAGTTGGAACAATGTACCATTCGGGATGAACTCGTATACCAGCATGGGGACCTCTACTTCGAGGCAGCATCCAAGTAACTTAACGATGTTCTTGTGGTTGATCTAAGAGAGGATCAACATTTCCTTGCCGAACTCTTTCTTGTGCTGGTCATCGATTGTCATGCATCTTTTTATAGCTACTTCCACGTTGCCTTTGAGAAGACCCTTGGGCGCGTTTGGCAGCCCACATGGAGGTTGGGCCATGCTCAGCTGGTGCAACCAGCTGCTAGCATGGTCGGCCCCTCGGGCCAGGCCCGCGCTGTGCAAAAACGGCCTGCTAGCTTGCACTGCGTGGAACGCAAAAGCTGGCCGTTTCATGCGGTGCAGGCCCACGCAAGTATGTTTTCACGCACGCGGAGGGAAGCGCGAGAGACGGATGCGGCCTGGTGCCATTACTTAGGCCGGGTAGGGTTACCTCCGCCGGTATATAGCGATGGTCTCCCGGGCGCGTCGCCCTCCTCCCCCGCAGACGTGCCACCTCCACCAACTCCTCCACTCCTCTCTCCTGTCTCCCTTTCACACTTGGCTCCTCCACTCCTCTCCTCTCATCTTGACGACTTTAGGGTGGAGGCGACGGCGCGGTTGGTGGCGGGGGCCTAATCCGGAGGCATCCGTCGTTGCCTGCACCAGTGGTCGCGGGTATTTCTTCACCGGCAAGCTCCGGGTCTCCGTCAGCAGCAAACACTGTATCCGTGCTTCGTCTTCATCACCGAGCAGATTTGCTATCTCTTCGTCCCTGGCAACTTGAGCAACATCTTCGTCCCCGGCGTGACCTGCTTCTTCCTCTCCACTGAGTAGATTTGCGTCGTCTACTTGCTGTTCCAAGCGTCCCTCGGCTTGTCCACCGGCACGTGCTACTTCCTCATCTTCCCCACAATGGTCGTCTTCATCTTCGCGGAGGTATGGCTCGGATCCACTATCCTCTTGCAGTTAGGGTGGAGGTTCGTCTTGTTTGCAATGGGGTAGGTTCTCCTATGATGGAGTCTTCGTATTGTTGTTCGATCTTTTACGATTTGTTGGGTGGAATCCCTAGGGTTAGGCCCGGATCTACTATCCTCTTGCAGTTAGGGTGGCTTTTCATCTTGTTTGCGATGGGGTAGGGTCTTCGTATTGTTGTTCGATCTTTTACAATTTGTTGGGTTGAATCCCTTGGGTTAGGCCCGGATCTACTATCCTCTTGCAGTTAGGGTGGCTTTTTGTCTTGTTTGCGATGGGGTAGGGTCTCCTACAATGGAGTCTTCGTATTGTTGTTCGATCTTTTACAATTTGTTGGGTGGAATCCCTCGGGTTAGGGTTCCTGCAGAGTGGATCTGATATTACGGTTTCTTTATGCGGTTAGTGGGGTATCCTCGCCGGATCTGCATGTCTATTTGATGCACTGTCCTGGCTTCTATGCCTTGGCTTGTTGTTTACAGTCGATTCATGAGATTAGTTACCGCGTGGATGTGGACTTGTTGCCATGAACCTATCTCTAATGTCGGTCTGTGTTGACGACGAGGAGCTTGCCCGGGGCTAATATGGTTGTTCTGTGAAATAATGAGCCTCTGGGAGGCTACCTTGGGTAGCAGCCATGGCAATGATGCTATTGTGAGATTTTCTTTGTTCAATGCTGTAGAGGAGGAGCCTCTGGGAGGCTACTTTTTGTAGCTGCTGGGGCAATGATACCTATTGGAGTTTCCACATAGTTGCCGGGGCAATGATACCTGTTGGACCTGTTTCCTTGTATGCTGACTGGTTTTGGAGGATGATGTGTTCAGGAGGAGCCTCTAGGAGGTTACTTTGGTAGCAGCCAAGGCAGTGATACCTGTTCGACTTGTTGACTTATTTTTTGGGTGTTTTTGGTTGATGATGTGTTATTGAGGAGCCTCTGGGATGCTACTTTGGTAACAGCCAAGGCAATGACCCCTCTGTTGCCATGCTGTGTATACTGCCACACCTTAGGATGTCTTTAGTTCCATTTCAGTACTCAAGTTCCAAAATTTATTTATTACCATGCCATAATCTAGATGGAGTTGCATGACTATCGTGCGAGTATGGCTTCTCAAGCTGTTGCTCTTATTGTTGTATGCATCGCATTTCTGTACACTAGGCTTAGGAGGGACAGGTTTGATTCAGATGAGGAAGAGAACTCTGTTTGGGTTCCTTGGGTAGTGGTCGATGCTGAGAGGCAGGCAATCCTAGATAAGATATATAACTGCACAGAGGTTGAGTCTGTAAGCATGCTAAGGATGCGTAAAGCTCCTTTCTTTTAGTTGGTTATCCTGTTTAGGGAGAGGCACCTCTTAGAGAACAACATACACACTAGTGTTGAGGAACAGGTTGCCATGTTCGTCTACATTGTGGGACACAACCAGAGATTTAGGGTGATCCATCACACCTTTAGGAGATCCATAGAGACTATCAGTAGGTACTTTGCACATGTGCTTTATGCAGTTGGGGAGCTGAGGGGTGAGATGATCAGAGGCCTTGATGGTGCCACCCATCCTAAAATCCTTGGGAGCCAAAGATGGAACCCATACTTCAAGGTACTTGGGTAGTTTGTATTGTATGTTGTTGTTGCACTTTTATTTACACAATACATGGTACACTGATGCATGCATGTTAATTCTCCTAGGACTACATTGGAGATATTGATGGCACCCACATTCTTACTAGAGTGCCATTTAAGATGCAGGCTGCTTTTAGAGGCCGTAAGAGTAGCACAACACAGGATGTGCTAGCTGCTATTGATTTCGATATGAGGTTCACCTATGTCCTTACTGGGTGGGAAGGATCAGCTCATGATGCGCTGATCGTAGCTAATGCATTAGAGTGGGATGATGGACTGAGTGTGCCACAAGGTACATTATCCACCCAGCTTGTTACAGGCACAAGTTATTTTATTTTCTTCCACCAGGTAGCTCATGTACCATAAATCCATTCATCTGTAAAGAAATTCTACCTTGCTGATGCCGGCTACGCTTTGCGACCTGGATTCCTTCCTCCGTATCGAGTTGTTAGGTACCACATGTCCGAGTTCGAGGGTAGGAGAACCCCTTGTAATGCCAAGGAACTGTTCAAGCTAAGGCACTAATCCCTCCGCACAACAATTGAGAGGGTATTTGGGGCTCTTAAGGGCAGGTTTCGAATGCTAGACAATAAGCCATACCATCCATACCCCTCTCAAATTAAGGTTGCCATAGCTTGTTGTATTATGCATAACTGGATCTTGGGGTTTAGGGTAGATGAAGTTGTCTCAGGGGAGAATTTCTCCCCACCACCCTCACAAACATAGCCTGCACCCACTAATGCAGCCATGTCACAGGAAGCTAGGGCCCGGGGTGCTAAGAGGGATGAGTGGGATTTAGCTATGTGGCAGAACAAGGGGTCTTCTAGGGTGTAGTGTCTTGTGTGCTTTAGTGGAACTGTAAGGAACCATGGTGTGGCGGTGATGTGATGCTGGCTAGAACTTGTTGAGACATCAACCGTACTTAATTTAATTTGCTTTCTCCCTGCATCTGCTGTTGTTTAAATTATGTTTGTTTCTGCACATTTGCTATTGCTATTTTGTTTTCATCACCTTCTGGTTACTTTGATGTTTTCCCTGCTGCATGTTAATTTGCTATTGCTCTGGGGACACAAGGGCAGCAATGACCTAACCTATGATATGTCTGATACTTAATGGTTTGTGGTGCAATCTATGCTATTGGTTATCTAGGCCAATGGCTGATGAGGATGTGTTCTTTGGTTTTGCTGTTGCTAGGTTTGCTAGTGCTTCTCAGCTAATTGCTGGTCAGGGTGTTGTTCCTGCTGCCTCAGGCCTGGGTCTGCATGGTGGTGCTGTGGCTGGTGTGGGTGGTGTTGTTGGTGCTGTTGCTCAGGCTCTAGGGGTGGGTGGGTGGTGGTGGTGGTTCTGCGGGATGGGGGGTGGTGCTGCTGGTGGTGGTGGTGGTTAGGAACAGGGTGGTGGAGCTGGTGGTGGTCTACCTCACCCTCCTATGAGGTGGACCATTGCCACCTCCGAGTTTGTGCTGCATGGCATGTGTGAGCTCATTGGCACTGGTGTGAGGCCTGAGAAGGGCTTCAAGGAGGTGCATGTGAACAAGGTGGCCAAGGCATTGCGGGAATGGACTGGGTAGTATGTCACCTCCACTCAGGTGTACAACCACCTGCGTAAGTGGTGGCAGATGTAGGGTAGGGTGTGCAAGCTCAGGGACCTCAGTGGTGCTCTTTGGGATGGTGACACGTGCAGCATCACTCTTGAGCAAGAGCACTACCTAGGACACTGCAAGGTGAGTGGTTCATTATGGTTTCTGTTTATTTTTCATTAACTACTTTCATTTCCCTTTGGTAAGTACTAACACCCTGAGCTGTTGAACAAGCCCATTGAACACTACGTGCAGATGGAGATCATCTTTGGAGGGGGTATGGCAACAGGCTGCTAGGCCATGGGTTCTGGAGAGGCGCTGGGTGTGTTTTCTAGGTTTGGGGAGACATCAGAGAAGAAGGTGGACAAGCAACAACTGGTTGACCTGACTTCGACTGAGCAACATGTGGACCAAAAGATGGTCACCAAGGTTGCTGTCTCTGGTGAGGGTTCAAAGGCCCCTGGATGCTATGCTGGGAACAAGAGGAAGAGGACTGCTATGTCCGAGGAGAAGGTACTTATCCTTACCAACATGATAGATGCTGTGAACAATGTGGCTGCTGCACTAAGGGAGACTGGGCCTTAGCAAGTGCACCCTGACCTCTATAATGCCGTGATGCTGACCTTGGCTTCTCTGAGGAGGCCCTCATCGTTGCTTTTAGCCACCTTCTGGACAACAAGTCACAGGGTTATGCCTTTGTGAAGATGGGCGAGAACCACCGCACCCTCTAGCTCAGGACCTGGCTGGGCAAGCACTACTACATGTGATGTAGTAGTTGCTACTGCCTTCTAGCTTAGGGAAAACAATTGAGCATGTCTCCATCCCTGACCACTCACTTCTTTTTGCACAGATCTCTATATACGTAAGTCTGACCTGTTAGGGTGTAGCCTCACTTGCACCTGACCTTTTGTGTTGGTTTTGGAATTCACATGGGTGGTGGCTAATTACTAATTAACTTCTATGGCAGCATGGCAAGGTTAAGAATATTGGAACAACTATTTGTTAAGGAATTGCATGGTAAGTAAGTATTGTAATATGATGGATCTAATACTGCTATATACTGCTATATGCCCATGATGCTTGTGATGTCATGCCATGTATGCATGTTTACATCAGATGCCTGCTAGCTTTACTTTAGCAATTTTCCATCTTGACATTTTCCCGATCTACTTTACTTTGCCATGATCTAAGTCTGTTCTTTGCCATGTTGACATATTACTGCTGTTGTTTAACTTGATATTTAACTTGGTGAGAGTTTTTGCTGTTATTTACCTACTTGGTTGCCATGTTCACATGTTGGTTCTGTTCTTTAATTTTCTATTTAAGTTGTGATCATGTTCCTTCTGATGTTGAATTATGTGTTGAACTTGATACCGTTTTCCTGTTGTTCTTCATCTATTTCACTTGTTACCTTGTTGCTGCTATTGTTTCCCTCTTTCTTTGGCCTGTGATAATTACTACTGGGTTGGGCAATGATGAAGAGGCATTTCTGTTATGATTCTTGTACATGTTGTTCTTTGTTTGGTGTGTTTCAGCTTTATTGCCTCTGTTCGTTCTTTGTTCGGTGTGTTTCAGCTTTATTGCCTCTGTTCTACTCTTTCTTTCTGCTCTTCTGCTGCCATTTGGAGTCCACCTGTCTGTATGGCAGTTTGTGGATATTTGACTTATGATCTGAGGCCCCTCGTACTTATTTTTATGACTATAATGCACTTGTACTGAGGCAATCTTATGTTGGCTGCTGTTCTGTTATTTTTGCTTATTTGAGGATGATAAGCTTAGTTATTTGTTCTCTGACCCAACACATTCTTTATCTAACCTTGTGATTTTTGATGATCAAATTGCAATTTTCAATCCAACTATTTCAGGAATGATTTCAGACTGGTGAGGCAACTGTTTTCAGCATGGTCAGGCTCTTTTTTTTGCCGATTTCTTTGCATGTCTTACTAATGTGTGCCGATGATGATAGGCTAGCTTGCGAGTGCCGAGCTAGTGTTGGAGGTATTCCCTAGAGGCAATCATAGAGATGATGATATCTGATTGTATCCATGATTTGTATATTGTGTTCATTGAATATCCATTAAAGGCTACTTTAATTGATCTGCAATTATGTGAATTGTATGTGGAACTCTTTACTTGTATGGTTATTCTAAAAGTTGTCCCTAGTCGGAGTTCATGTGTGGACACACATGAATATTAGAGTAGTACATGTATTAGTTGATGACTATGTTTCACAAGTCATGGACATGGAGATGTCAAACTAATAATGTAGGCATATGTAGAGACATGTGCTAGGACTGACCCAACATGAGAAGTAGTTCTCTCTTTACACAATATATACGCTTTGTCCTTAGACTTGAGATTATCGCATGTACTCAAGATGTGGATCGACTTACTTAGGGGCTATCAAACGCTACACCATAACAGGGTAGTTAAAAAGGTAGCTTTCGGGTTTGTCAGGAAGCATGCTGTGAGGCATGGTCAATCAAGATGGGATTTGCCCCTCTCTGATTGAGAGTGATATCTCTAGGCCCCTCGAGTGATCGGATCCGGAAATGCATGGCCATGCTACGTACGGTTAAGAGTTAACCTACAAAGGGGTTCTGAATCACAGGATCGAGAAAGAGTGGTAGGCTTGAAACTAGACCAAATATCGTGAGGCAAAGGGAATAGCATGTACGTGATGTTGTGACGGTTCGTCTTATATGATCTTCGTGTGCGTATAGGAGTTGGCACGTCTTGTTAGAGGCTGCTACCGACTATTGGGCCGAGTAGGAGTACTCGAGTCATGTCTATACGTATCCGAACCCATAGGGTCACACACTTAAAGGGCTGGAAGCCCAATTCGGATATGATTCGAGTTGGATCAGGTTTAGAAGTACTAATGGGCCTCAGACCCAGAGGCCCATCAGGAACCTCTATAAATAGAGGGGTGGGTGCGCCCTAGGGTTTCATCCCTTTTGGCCGAATCAACAGCCGCCGCGCCTCCCACACCCTCGCCCTGTTGCAACTCACGGACCTAGCAGTCCAGCTTGCGACGCTTCCTCCCTGCACGTGTGGATACCTTGGAGGTGTTGCACCTGCAGCACTTGGACGAGCCGCCAATGAGCCACGACGAGCCGCCGCCGAGCCACGATGAGCCGATGACGAGCCGTGGCACGAGAAGGACCTCGCCGCACGTGGACGAGATGCTGAGGAGCTGCTTGATGTCGACGTGATCGACTACGCTGATCAACTTCGCTGCCCCGATGCGATTCTACATCTTCCGCACTAGTGCATCGAGTGGTAATCCTGTGATCCATATACGGCAGTTTTCCTAGTTTACGTAGTAGAAAAATTTTGCTTTGCGCTAGCGTAGCCTACGTCGTATCCCAATAGCTAGGGTTCTATTCCCCTAGCTTGATGTGGACCCTGGTAATGTTGCCGTATGGTAACTTCACCAACATCCACTCGAGCTTGGCGAGTACGACCTCTCGGTAGGACACAAGCAACCCTCTCTGACGCCTCCATATTCCTAGTGGCAATGATCTAAAGGTGGGAAGCATGCATGCCGCAAGATGTTGCCTAATACTGAGGCAAACGAGGTATACCTTGCCTCGATTGCCTCACTATTGGGCAGCTCCTTGCCACATGCATCTGCACCTGAGCTAAGCCTAAAGAAGAAGCCTTGTCTCTTATTGTGCTGCCTTGTTTGTTTTTCATTAGTTGTGACGTTTATGTCCATGGCAATGATGATGCACGGCGATAACCAAATGCCTTAGCAACTACAGGATCCTCACAAGTGTTAGCTCCTAGTGATGCAGTCAGGGGTTCCTCTGACTGCCTCACTAGGAGGCAACTCTTGCTTGTGTCCTATTTTGTAGGCAAGTAACTTCACCTGAGCCATGCTTTACTTTTTTCCCAATGATGATAGAATTTCCTTTCCCCAAATGCATTCTGTTTGAGGCTTTCATTCACACCTACATAGCTTCCCTGACTTGTGAATTGTGTTTCTGTTCCCATGTTGGTGGTTTCAACTAGTGGCAATGGTGCTTGGAGATGTTGCCCGCTGCTGCTAAGTTCATGGTTTTTGATGGTGTTTATTTCAAGAAGATTGGCTCCAGTCATGCTGCATGCACAATTTCTTCTTCATCCGATGTTCCTATTGGAGTTATGGGTGGGAGGTCTTAATAACCTTGGTTGACCTAATTTCATGTCAAAATCCGAGTTTTGTGGTTCTAATTTCTCTACTTATAGTCATTTGTGCAAGTGTACATTATTCCTTGTTGGTTCACATGCAACTGTCATGCAACATACCTCTTAATGATGTTACCATATTTGTTAATTACTTTCTCAAACTGATGTAATTAGCTTTCTATGTAAATTTGTGTTATATTTGAACTGATGACCTTCCTAATTAGATCTTTTCAATAAGAGTTTATGCATTCATCCTTTGCTCTCTGCATTTCTGAGCGCCTGTGGCTGGGTGGTAACCTTCACCATGGTCTGCGCATGGTGAGGGCACCTTTCCCCTGTGCAGGCCACCAAATGCCATCTCTAGATGGTAGTTTGGGGTAGTTATGGGGGGCCCACAGCCAGCCCACCATAACAAACACAATTCCGTCCTAACCAGCATCATGGGGTGCAGATTTGTCAATCAACATCTCTGCACCCCATGGGACTGGCCCGTCTGGCTCGAGCCTGGCTCACAGGAGCCTATACAGTCTACCAAACGCACCCCTTGTACACAGTTCCATATCTACCATGACCCAACACTCATTTTTTGTTGAACATGTAAGTGGCTTCTTGCAATTCTAGGAATATTTTAAAGGCAATGCCTTGTTGTGAATTTATCTCTTTAAAGTGCAGGAGGCCTCCATGTTGTTGGAAGTATCTCTGTTTCATGTGATGTAGGTTTCTTCTTTCTCGGATCAAATATGCACATGCTATTATGATGACAAGGACAACACCTCCAACACTTGCCCCTGCATGAATTATCAAGTTGATAAGTAATTACAAAGTTGTTCAAATCAGACGTTTACACAAACCTGGTGAATCTCGTGAAGCAAGGTCAATTACTTTATCACTCCTTTCAAAATACCTAACTTTGACCAAATTTATACATCTACAATATCGAATCAATTCTATTAAATTGCACCATGAAATATGTTTGTGAGTGTATTTATTTGGTATTGTAGATGCTAGTATACTTTTATAAGTCTGTTCAAGTTAGAGATGTTTGACTTAGAATGAAACTAAAACGAACTACATGGAGGAAACTAAAACGACCTACATGGAGGGAGTAGAAAGGTGCCAATAAAAAGGAAGTTAGTCTAGAAACTCGAAAGACAAAGTTGGAGCTCTTAACTTCTTGGTCATCTCAAACTATGTTTTTTAGAGGAAGGTAACATGAAGTATCGCTTAGATACTTAATACAACGATAAGAACTTAATTTTTTATAATATGATAAGAAATTAATTGATTGTATAAAGGTGCATAGTTTAAATAAAATTAGTGGTAATTGCATTCTTGCCCTTGTTTTGAATTCCAGTTGTGATTTTACCCTCGTTTTCGTCCACTTTGTTATTTTACCCCTACTTTTTAAAAATGAACTCCATGTTTGCCCCTACTATGTGATCACCCCATAACGGTGTCAAATAACCTCAAAGAAGACAATTTTACCCTTTCGAATATGCCCCTATTTTTTAGAGAACTTTGTGATTTTACCCCTATTTAACTACATATATTTAGACACCTTTTCAACATAGTATATGAATAGAAATTTGCCAACAAAATTTTAATATATTTCAATAGATATGAACAGACCAGCATGATCCCACTGAAAGCGCGTTCATATGTTCCCAATCTTGGACACCAGCATGATTATATGCAAGCAAAAAAAAGGATCCATAATGCACATTCACCTACGTGAAACTGCGCATATTCCACCCTTCATCAGATATCGGATAGAACACCTACCGAATTTTACAACGGTACTAGGTAACGACATCAGAATGTTTGATTTTCTACACTGATTACCCCTGTTCAGCTCCAAACTAATGCATGCCTATGCTAGAGAACTATCAGAACTCTGCAAGCACCGCCGAGAGCCACGCACGTCGACCTCCTCGCTCATCAGCAACATCTCTGACACCTCGGTCAGCGTCACCTCCACCTCCGCGAGCAGCTCTTGGATATCCGGAAACCTGCACCTACGCCTGGTCGGCTCGCGCCCGCTCCGCCCGTCGCCGCCTGGCCAGGCCACACATCCTTCGCTGCACCGCCGCCACATCTAGGTTGGGAGGAGAGGAACTGAGAGAAATTGAGAGGGGAGGCGTCGGGTGGGAGTGGAGGGGATAGGAACTTGGAAGGGATAAGTGATATTTGTGTGTGAAGGAATTTTCTATTTTCTTAAATTACTTTATTTTAAATGGATTTAACAGAGTTAAAAATAGGGGTAAACATAAACTTCATCTTCAAATGGTAGGGGTACAATCATAAAGTGGAAGAAAACGGAGGCAAAATCACAACTTAAGTTCAGAATTAGGGTAAGAACGCAATAGCCCCATAAAAGCACGTAATTACTATGATAACATCTAACTGGAGTAATATATGTTTAGAAATTCTAATTAGATATATAGAAAAATAAAGGCCAACATATTTTTTGCTAAATTACCTAAGGCACTCTAAATAATAATAAAAATACAAGCTTGGAACTAGCGTTAGAACTCAGATGTCAAGTAGGCATGGTAAGAGACATCCCATTTTCCTTTAAAACATACAAGTGTCTTATACATATTCCTATCTATTTGTTTGTTTTATGTTCGAATGCCAAATTGCGAAAAATAATCTCAATTTTCCATTGGAAATCATTTAGCACTCATATTAGTAACTTCCCCTAACAAGTAGTAGTAGCAGCATAGCTAATGAACCTACATGTCATTGAGATAGGGATGTGGCACTTACTAGTAAGGGAGACATAAAAGTAAATGCCACGTTTGAAGAAAAAATGCAACCAATACGAAAGCACCAATTTTCTCAAAAAGAGAAAAAGAAAAACAAGGAAATATTGCTTGGGTAAACAATAAGAAAGTATCAATGAAAGGCATGTTTATCGACAGCTGTGCAACAAAATCAGTTTTTAGGTATCTTTTAGCAAAAAAAGTCACAATTTTTGAGCGTCAGTTGGCTGCAAATAGTCAATGTTTTGGGTATAAGGAGCCGTTTGGTTTGTGGCCGTAGTTTGCTCGATCAAAATATTGGTCGTTGACTGCATCGCTGGAGCGCATTTGGGTGGAAACCAGTGATTGGCGCCCCCGCACGCCTGCGCTCGCGTCAGTTCATTTTGCTGCTAACGCGAGGGTGAAATCGAGGCGGGCAAGTCTCTCCAAAAAAAGTTGGTCAGCCCTGGATTTGGCGTGGCTGGCGTGGGCGTAAACCAAACATCCCCTAAGTTTTTTTATTATCAAACTAAGATCTTAGTTATGAAATAAATGATTAAATAATTTGGTTCAAAAACATGGAAACCATACACACATATCTAATTATATTTCCATGATTTTATTTTTTATGAAAAAACGATGATTTTATAAATACATCTAAAAATAGTGGCCAAAGCTATACATTAAATACACTGTGTCACTATACAAAATGTCAAGCTATTTAAGACTAGACTAGATGGATATATCTGACTAATTCTGATTTCGTTGGATTAATGAAGCCTATTTGTCAAAAGAGCTTTAACATTAATTTAACTAGAACAATACAGTACTAATTAGGTTGATGATGCATGATTCCAGCTAATAAGTTTAGATCCTAGTGCCACTATTTAGATGTTTATTATGGGTTTAATGTGCATTAGGAATTGGAACCAAACGCCAAAGGTTACACTAACAAAAAAAATCTATAATTCAGCGGAACCGGGAATATCTATTATCTTAATGCAATAGTGTTAAAAAAAGTCATCACGTTTGCCCAAGGGGTCTAGAAATTACCACATTAATCCAAAAAATAGAAAATATACACCGTTGGATTTTATTAAGATCTAACGGTGCAAATTAATCCAAAGATCCAAAATATCTATGCAAAATACAATTACTAAATAGCAAAATTTGGAAATACAAGGTTTACTAACATGTAAGTATCGGATCAGAACTCTATCATTGAAGGTCAAATAAAGAAACGTGGATCCCTTGGAGAGTTTAAAAATAAGGTGAGACTGCTCGATCTCTTTGTATTTAGCACAATAGCTAGCAACAAGGTGTGCATCAGCATTGCGTCAAGAACTATTACCGTGAAGGGGGAAATAATAAAAATAATATAGTTAATCGTATTCACAGTCAGACCAGGCCATAGAGCCGATCGAGAAACACAGTTAAATGACACAATAACAGGTAAGGTGCCAACAGCTCCGTCAAGCTGGACAGATCCAATCGACAACTAGGCCAAAATAGTTATTTGATTTTTTACGAGGATCACATTATTTAATTATTGGCCCCATAACACAACGGATTACCACTGAAAAGAATATGAAAAAACGTGATACAAAAGAAGAAATAACTAGGGGACTCTTTCATGACCATTAGGATAAAAACAATTAATTTACAATGACACAAATAAATAAAACTACCTATCTACGCTTATCTTGGAGTAAAAGTCTAAATGTCGGCTAAATAGATACGGAAACAGTCAAGGCCATGGTCACCTTTTGCGAGCTGACCAATGCTGCTTGAGGTCGTGATATCCCTCGCTGACATCCGGGACAAGATACGAGGCGTCTAGCTAGGATAGATCAAAGAAGTTTAGTAGACTAGGGAGCGAGGAAGGTTCAGAGCAGCGAGGCTGAGCCACTAGTGTGGAAAACTTTTTTATGAGGAGCAAGGGCTAGAATAGATTTTTGATAAACTGAGCGGAAATCTCAACAGACCATAAAAGGCATCATAGACTTTAGTTTGTTTTCATATTAATTTCATGAAAATCTACGATCGCTCAGCAGGTCGAGCATGATAGGTACAGACAAGTATTGGTGAGCATTGGTGTGGTAAGAAAGTCATGACCGACGGCGGCAAACGGTGGCTCGCATAGATGAGATGCTAATTCATGTGGTAGTTACTACAATTGAGGTGAGAATCTTTTTTATAAACAAATCTGGATAGATCCAATCAACAACTAGGCCAAAAAAGTTATTTGATTTTTTTAACGAGGATCACATTGTTTAATTATTGGTCCCTAAGCACAACGGATTACTAGTGAAAAGAATATGAAAAAAACGTAATACAAAAGAAGAAATAACTAGGGGACTCTTTCATGACCATTAGGACAAAACAATTAATTTACAATGACCCAAATAAATAAAACTACCCGCCTACGTTTATCTTGGAGTAAAAGTCCAAATGTTGGCTAAATAGATACGGAAACAGTTAAGCCATGGTCACCTTTTGCGAGCTGGCCTATGCTGCTTGAGGTCGTGATATCCCTCGCTGACATCCGGGACAAGATACGGGGCGTCCGGCTGGGATAGATCAAAGAAGCTTAGTAGACTAGGGAGCAAGGAAGGTTCAGAGCAGCGAGGCTAAGCTGCTAGCATGGTAAACTTTTTCATGAGGAGAAGGGTAAGAATAGATTTGTGATAAACTGAGCGGAAATCTCAACAGACCACAAAAGGTATCATAGACTTTGGTTTGTTTTCATATTAAGTTCATGAAAGTCTACGATCGGTTAGTAGGTCGAGCATGGTAGGTACAGACAAGTATTGATGAGCATTGGTGTGGTAAGGCAGTCATGACCGACGGCGGCAAACGGTGGCTCACATAGACAAGATGCCAATTCATATGGTAGTACTACAATGGAAGTAAACATCTTTTTATAAACAAATCTGTAGGAGAGGGTTTAGAAATTACCGCGTTAATCAAAAAAAAAATAGAAGGATTTACACTATTAGATTTTATGATGATCTAACAATCTATACCAATCCAAAGAGTCCATGTTAAATATAACTAATAAATATATTTATTTGAAATTAGAAGGCTATGAATTGGAAAATGAAATAGATAAATAAAGAAAAAACATCATGTTGGTCGTGACTTCGGAATTTGCACATTTCATAAGACATTGAATGGAATGCAAATAAAGTCGTATTAGGAAACATATATCATGATTGTTTGCTTATTTATTATCTAGAATGTTTGAGAGCAAGCGTTTCAAAGAAATTATTTTATTAAATTTAATCTGCATAAGTCCTTAAATTTGAAGGAGTGTTTCAAAGAATGTCAATCATGTCTTGATATTGTTTTTCTGTATCAAATGTTTAAGCATTATTATCTATAGGTTTGTAGTGCTCATCAGCTACGAACATAGTATTTTAGTGCACGACATGTGTATGTCCAATTCAATAGCGTACAGAGAGATAGAGACACAATGACTCAGCGTCACGGTGAAACTGATTAGAGGCTCGGCATCATCGATGAAGATGGTAGATAGTAGATGACTAGAAAACAGATGGAGGGATTGATCTGTGAGAAGCTGAGAACAAATTAGGCACCCCTAATCTAGCCGTCGTTCCTTTCCTTACATCACCATGACGCCCCTCTGTCTGCCACGGATCTTTGATCCTTACCAGCACCTCAATTGTCAAATATGGCTCCAGCGTGGCAAGAGCAAACCTCTGGCACGGCTTGGCTCAAGGCTGTTGTGGACGCGAATGACAGCTCTGGTCACCGTATGAAATGGTGGAGGAGACATGGCCAAATGGTTTTAGTCAAAAAAATCGAACCCAAAATCTCCAACTCCGTGTTCCAAACCACTAAATGACATCTTCTTGAATATCGCCAACTTCAGGTTGGCAAGGTTGCTCAGTTTGGAGTGGTCTGATTGTTCACGGTGATACATGGCATCCGATGGTACCTGGTGCTGGAGTGGCAACATTGCAGAGCTCCTAGCATGTGGCGTGATGACTTTGTTAAATGGTTGCACAACATAGCTTGAACAAATCAGATACTTCCTGATGCTGCTGCCACCGTTAGAAGAGGAACTCATGACATTGTAATGAAGCAATTTTTGCTCCCAATGGAGGCAAGTAGACAACTTCGTACAATAGTGTCTCAATGGCATGTCAATGGATGGAGGACAATTAACAGGGCCAAATAAGGTTCTCGCAAGTAGGACAACCAATTTTGTGTGTTCCTATGCATTGATGGATGGGCAAGAGATGGTCGACGGCTGCAGCACAACGGGGAGATAAGCACAGCTCGACAGTGTCACCTCTATCTAGACAACCATTGATGACAATGAAGGGTGTCAAATGGGGTGCTTTCAAGTAGGGTCAACTCTTTATTGCTCTACAAGCTAGGCCGGTGTGGTGCATACGGAGCGACATGTGCAGGAACTCACATGTGAAGATTAGGGGTCTTCGGGTAGAAAAGCCCCTGCAAAATACTATATTGATGACCTTCCTATGGGTATTGAAATGGATCGTGGGAAGGGTAACTATAGATTTGTTTGAGTGAATGAGAGTTTTAGGATTTAAAACATTTTTTTTGATGGTATCAACAAGGGTAGGCAACTTTTTATGTAATGCAGTGGCAGTTTTAGGTAAGTAAGCTCATCTTGAGACATAAAGAATATCAAAGGTTGAAACTGAGACTTCGCCTTGCAGATGAACTCGACAGGAAAAATAGCAATGTAATACAAGAGGGAGGATCAGCTGTGGCCATCGTATATGAAATCAAGAGCATCTTGATGGCTTATGGAAAATTTTTATTTAACAAAAAATCATATTAACAAAAGAATTTCTTTGATGACATTGCCCCCGACAAACATGAGAGGCATGGTGAAACGTCCCCACATCAGCGGAAACTAAATGTGATACAAATATCAGTCCCAGGAGGCGTATAACACATTTATTCAACAGATAGTTCAAATACCGTACAACTCCCGAGGGAGCGGGCACGAAAGCCACACCGCAATAATAAGCAAATAAATAACAGCAGCGAGCCAAGCGACTGCCAAAAGACAACACTCGGGACTACACGGTAGCAGGAGCATTCTGCGAAGGCCAACACCACAGGCAACGTTGGGTGCGGAAGCGACCTCCTACTCAAAATCCTCGGCGACAAAGTCCGGGTCTTCCTCTGTAGCAACGAAACAAGGGTGAGTACAAAAGTACTCAACAAGTCCAACCCCATCCATGGAGGGGGATACAACCAGGAATATGCACGGATATATCAAGAATAAGGCTAAGGTTTAATTTGCCATAAAGCTAGGTTTTTCAACACATGCAAGTGTTCATTTTCAAAAGGGTTTTCGCAAAGCATTTTGTTTGGTAACCGAATCATCAAGTGGGGTCGATCCTATACAAAGGATCCAAGTTTTAATGCTACCGGACTCCCCGTCCGCAGTAGCTCACGGCACAACAGCCGGACACGTCCAAAAATCCAACACACGCCATGAAAAGTACCCAACTCCAAACACTAGTTATGTGATCAAGCTGTAACTCGTCCAATGCCGTGGACACGGCTACCCGGATAGGTTTTAACTCTGCAGAGGTACCGCAACAAGTAGGGTACCGCAACACGATCACCTTAGTGTCGGTGCAGATCCTATCAAAGCCATTACCCACCTTAGCTAAGAATGACTAGCCAACACGGAAGCATCCAAGGGGTTAACGACCTTCCAACAAGGTCTTAATCGGGATCTAAGTTCACAAAGTTTTTAGACCTTGTCCATGGTCTCCCGTTGCTCACCAGCTCTCCTGATGACTAGTAGACTAGCTAGTTGGATTTATGCTAAGCCGTTGCCACATACAACGGTCGAGTGGTTGCACGATAGTTGGGTTAGGCAATATGACACATCAACTCGGTCCTTAATTTGTTGACAAGATGGACATCTCCCAACTTTGCTCAACCACAAAGGTACGAGCCCAACTTATTGGCATTTCACACAAGAAATGCCCATCCATCTCATCTAAGCATTTCTTTTCTTTATCTCCGAAAACCTATTTTTCTCATTTGAAAACACTCACACATTTATTCTTTAAATACACCATTGTAGTCATGATTGAATTGAGTAACAAGGTCCTAAGCGTTTTAGCAGCAATTATCCTCCCAATAGAGCAAATCATATTTAGAGATAATTATAGAATAATCAAGGAATGTCATAACAATCAAGGGGTGGCTATCCAACCGTGTTTCAGCAGTAAAACAATATGCAATTTTATAAAACAGGCGAATAGGTTGTGTTTGAAAAACTAGGAATAAATATGCATCAAAGGGTGAGATTGGACTTGCCGTCCTCAAAGCCTTCCGGGAGTTCCTCCTCGCGGTGTTGGTCCTCGGGCTTGAGCTCGCGGTCAAACTCTTCCTCGGGCTCCTCCTACGGCACACACAAACGAGCACACAATAAATAAAAAGAAAATAAGGTTTTACCCGTTGAGCTTCGATCAGAGAACGCGAACGGAAAATAGAAGGAGTGAGTATTTTCAGGAAATTTTGATATAGCTCGGTGGAAGTATACTGGAGGATGACGTGGTCGAATTTGGGATTAATTGGAGGGAGTTTGGCGCATGAAATGACGAGATAACCGTGTATTTAGGGGTTAAAACAAGGCTTTAGCACTAATCTGCGAGAAACTAGGGACCTATTTGTAAATACTTTTGGGAGGTGGAGGGGCGGATCTATGAAAAGAGTATGAGAGAGGTGGGAGGGTTATTTCGCGAATAGAGAGAAGTAGGGGGTTAGATCGGAATTGGGGGTGTTTTCCTCTTCTTCTTTCTCTGTACCAAGACAGAGGGATGGGGAGGAGGGGATGGCCGGCGGCGAGGCCCACAGCGAGGGAAGGTGGAGGAGGGTGAGGGGAGCCCATTTTGGCCCCCTTACCTTGGGCGGCGGCACCGGGGAAGGGGGCGCCGGTGGTGGTCTAGGCGGCAATTCGGGTGATGGTGTTCCTGGCGTGGGAGATGGTGGCAAGGGAGGCAGGTGCTTGGGTGGCGAGGAGGTTGGGGTGGCGGTGAGCTAGGGCATCGCCCTCCCCCTTTTATAGGCCGGCGGTAGCCTTGGTGGCGGTGGAGATCGGAGTCGATGCAGGGCGGCGGCTGGTAGGGTCGAGTCGCCGACGATGGAGTAGGGGCCGGCGATGGTAGGGGTCGGGGCGGTGTTGGCCGGGGAGGAGAGCCGCGGCCGTGGCGGGCAGCGCTGGTACCGGCACCGGGCGCGCTGCCGACATGCAGGGGGCCGGTGTGGTGCTTGCAGGGAGGGGGGCCGGCATGGTGCTGCAAGGGGGGGTGCAGCAAGGAGGGGGAAAGGGGCCCGGTTGGGTGCCGCCCGAGGGGAGGAGGGCCAACCGGGGGGGCTGGCGTGGGAGGAGGCTCGGCCAGGAGGGTGGCATCGGGGGGGTGTGCGCCAGGAAGAAGAAGAAGGAGGAAGAAAAAAGAAGAAGGAATAAGAGGAAAGGAAGAAAGAGAAGGAGGAAAAAGAAAAAAGAAAAAAGGAAAATAGGAGAAAGAGAGAAAAAGAAAGGGAGAGTCGGTGGTGATTGCGGAGTGCGGTCGGAGCACGCGCGGCAGTTTGTTGACTGGCACGCGGTGAGGTTTACGGAGAGGATAAAGGATGGTTGTCGGCTTCGGGTGTCAGGACGGTGGAATTGCCGGGAAGATTGAGATTTTTGGGAGCTCAACGGTTGAAAGATTTTGAAAACATTTTTTTTAGCAGGTGATTTAAGTTGGTGATTTTTGTGGACGTTACAAACCTACCCTACTTAAATTGAATCTCGTCCTCGAGATTCGGCTGAATCCTGAAAAGATGGGGAAACTCCTTCTTTAACACATCCTCGCGTTCCCATGTAGCTTCTTCTTCACCATGTCTACTCAATTGGACTCTGCAAATTCAGACCACTGAATTCCTTGTCCTTCTAGTGACGGTGTCTAGAATTTTGACATGTACCTCTTGATACCAAAGATCCTTTTGCAAGTCTATTGTATTCACCGGTACTTTCTCTTCAGGCACTCTCAAGCATTTTCGAGACGTGAAACACCGGGTGTATATCTGACATTTCTTCGGGCAGTTGGATATAGTATGCTACATCTCCAACTCTTTTTAGCACCTGGTACGGTCCAATATACCGAGGGGCTAGTTTCCCTTGTACTTGAAACCTTTGGGTACCCCGAATCAGGGAGACCTTGAGATAGACAAAATCTCCTACATTGAAACTCAATTCCCATCTCCACTTGTCTAAGTAGCTCTTCTGTCTGGACTGTGCTACCTTCAGCTTCTCTCGGATTTCGGCCACTCGGTTTTCTGCCTCCTTGATAAAGGCGGGTCCCACTAGCGTGCGTTCTCCCTCTTCGGACCAAATCAAAGGGGTCCTGCACTTCCTTCCGTAGAGGGCCTCAAATGGTGACATGCCTAGACTGGCTTGATAGCTGTTGTTGTACGAGAACTCTGCATAGGGTAAGCTCTGTTCCTAGTCCTTGCCATAGGTAAGGACACATGCTCTCAACATATCTTTCATAACTTGATTTACTCTCTCTGTTTGGAAATCGGTCTGTGGGTGATAAGTTGAACTGAAGTCCAATTTAGTGCCCATGGCTTTATGCAGACTTTTTCAAAACCTGAAGGTGAATTGGGTTCCCCTATCTGAAACAATTCTGCTAGGCACACCATGCAGCTTTACTATGTTATCCACGTAGAGCCGAGCTAGTCTTTCTCCACCAAAAGTAGTCCGTACGGGTAAATAGTGAGCAACTTAGGTGAGTCGGTCCACTATTACCCATATGGAGTCATTTCCTCTCTGAGTTTTGGGCAAGCCCACTACAAAATCCATACCGATCTCATCCCATTTCCAAACCGGGATAGGTAATGTTGCAGTAAGCCTGTTGGCTTCTGGTGTTTGGCCTTGACCCTCTGGCAAGTATCACAATAGGCGACAAACTGAGCTATGTCCGCCTTCATCCCATTCCACCAGTACTTCTACTTTAAGTCCATATACATTTTGGTGGACCCGGGATGGATGGAGTATGCCGAGTTATGGGCTTCCTCCATGATGGTTTGCCGAAATTCACCTTCCTTGGGTACACAAATTCTGTCCTTATACCACAAGGTTCCTTTGTCATCCACTCTGAAATCCGAGGCTTTATTCTCACTAAGTCTGGATCTGAACCTTGGGCTTCTCGGATTTTATCCTCCAAAGTGGGCTGAACACTTAGCTTGCGGCTGGTATTTTAGGGAATAATGTGCACATTTAACCGGGCCATTTCTTCTTGCAAACGGGTATCTTTGGGTCCGAGTTGTCCATGGGATTTCCAGCTTAAGGCATCAGCCACAACATTAGCTTTGCCGGGGTGGTAGTGGATTTCCAGGTTATAGTCTTTAACCAATTCTAGCCACCTTCTTTGCCTTAAGTTCAAATCCGGTTGGTGAAGATATATACTTTAAGCTCTTATAGTCGGTATAAATCTCACACTTATTCTCAATCAGATAGTGCCTCCAAATCTTGAGAGCATGCACTACAGCGGCAAATTCCAAATCGTGGGTTGGGTAGTTCTGCTCATGGGGCTTAAGCTGGCGAGAAGCATATGCCACTAATTTCCCATCCTGCATTAGGACACATCCTAATTCTTGTCGGGATGCATCACAATAGATGATGAAGTCCCGCTGAATATCCGGCAAGGTTAACACTGGGGCCGTCGTCAACCTCTTCTTCAGCTCTTGGATGCTTTTCTCATAGGATTCTGTCCAGGCGAATTTCTTGTCCTTCCTGAGTAGTTCCGTCATGGGTCAGGCTATCTTGGAAAATCCTTCAATAAATCTCCTGTAGTACCAGGCTAAACTAAGAAAGCTTTTGATTTCACTGACATTGGTGGGTTGCTGCCAGTTGGAAACAGCCTCAACTTTCTCAGGATCAACTGCTACTCCTTCCACGGTCAGGATATGACCAAGGAATGTCACTTTCTCGAGCCAAAATTCACACTTGCCAAATTTAGCATAGAGTCGGTGGGCTATCAATTTCTCCAACACCACACGTAGATGCTGCTCATGCTCTTGGACACTTTTGGAGTAAATAAGTATGTCGTTGATAAAAACTACGACAAACTTATCTAACTCATCCATAAACACCTTATTCATTAGTTTCATAAAGTAAGCAGGTGCATTGGTCAGTCGAAAAGACATCACAGTGAACTCAAATTGACCATAGCGGGTGACAAAGGCCATCTTTGGAATGTCACTTTCCTTAATCTTGAGCTGATGGTACCCTAACCTCAGATCTATCTTGGAAAAATACTTGGCTCCTTTCAGCTGATCAAACAAATCATCTATTCTGGGGAGGGATATTTATTCTTGATAGTGACTTCATTCAGTGCACAATAATCCATGCACATCCCCATGCTCCCATCTTTCTTCTTGACAAAGAGTACTGGGGCTCCCCACGGGGATGACCTAGGCCTGATAAAACCACTGTGTTGTAATTCCCCCCAATTGTTTCTTCAGATGTGCCAACTCAGATGCTGCCATCCTATAGGGTCTCTTGGCTATAGGGGAGGTTCTAGGAATAAGGTCGATCATGAACTCTATATCCCTGTCTGGGGGCATTCTAGGTAGTTCTTCGGGAAAGACATCTGGGTATTCACTTACTACCAGGACCTCTTCTATGGCCTTGGCCTCCATGCTAAAAACCATGGGGTCTGGGCTACTTCCTCGAGTGTGATAGGTCACTTGCACATCGTCCCGATTGGTCAAGTGTATTACCTTATCAGCACCCCCTATATGACCATCATGCAGGCTTAAGTACTACTAGATCCGCTAAGAATTCTACCCCACTTAAATTGATCCTTACCCGGGAACAACCTAGTTGACACCGAATGTCAGCTCCAGGAGTTCGGGTTAATAGGGATAACTTTAGTAGTACTGTAGGTATATTGTGCTCTTCCACAAAGCTTGAGGATATCAAATAATGTGATGCCCTAGAATCAAAAAGTATTGTTGCCAGGACTGAGCTGACTAGAAACTCACCGAGTACCACGCCCTGAGCTTCCCGAGCCTCTTGCGCGCTGATGTGGTTGACACGGGCTCGTCCAAATAACTGCTGGGGCGGCCTCATCTGCTGGTTGTTGTTGTTGCTGGGGTTGTTGTTGCTATGGATTGGCACACGGTTGGCTCCTAATAATGCTGCCCTCGGTCCAATTACCGAGTTGGAGAAGGCCGACGCTGCTGGCTTGTTGGCATATGGGCAGTTGGCGATGAAATGCCCTGGCTCACGGCAGTTAAAGCATGCCCTGCTGTTGCTGGTGACTTGGCTGGCACTGCTCTGTGGGGCCTTGATAGGGTTCTGGCTCTTGAATGGGGCAATGGTTTGATGAGAGCCGGATGCTTGGGACTGGGTCTGGTACTGCATGGGAGCTTGGGATCTAGGCAATGGGTGGCCGAAGCTTCTCGGCTTCTGGAATCAGTCCTGCTGGTGAGCCTTGCTTTCCAGGAACCGACGTTTGTTGTCCCTCCGCTCGTTTGCTTTGGCTCTCTCAGCCAAGATGGCCATGTTCATCAGAGTGTTGAAGTCGAGGTAGATCTGAGGAGTAAGCAGGGTCCTCAGTTCTGCATTCAAACCCTTCTTGAACATATCTTGCTTCTTCTCATCCTTGTCCACTTCCTCTGGAGCGTAACGGGCCAGCTCCATGAACTGATAGGTGTACTTTTCCACAGACTTGTTGCCTTGGTGCAGTTCACGGAATTCATCCGCCTTGCGCTTCATGGTGGCCGCCGGAATTCTATCATGAACTCATCCCAGGTGATAGTGGAGGCATCCTGGGTGGCAGAGTAGTAATTCTCAGACCAAGCTAAGGCAGTCCCGGTGAGCTGGTGGGCAGCCAAGAGAACTTTATCCCTGCTCTCACAACCAAACGGCTCTAGCTTCCTCTGAATGACTCGTAGCTAGTCGTCTGCGTCCAGAGGGTTGATGGACCCACCAAAAGTGGGTGGCTTGGTCCGGAGGAAGTCCGTCAACTTCTCATTCATACTCTATCCGCGGAGCCTCTGGAGAGTGATGGTGTTGGCCAAGGCTTCCAGCAGAAGGGTCTGGTTGTTCATCACTTGCATCAGATCAATGAATGGTGGGGGCAGTAGTTGCTGTACTCCCACTTGGCTTTCTCCTCTACCTTCAGGCTGACTCACTTCCTGCTCCTCGTGAAGCACTGTCGGAGGTGGTTCTTGCCTTTCTGGCTGTCTTTCCACACTGGGGGTGGCATGGGCTTGACTCGGGGAGGTCCTGGTGGAACGCTTGGGAGGCATCTGCAGGTTGAGAGAAATTTTATGAGACTAGGATTTGGGTTTTAGTGATCTTTAAGGTTATTAATTCGTATTTTCGAAAAGACAGAATCCACCTCCCGTCAACAAGCACACAGACTAACAAACAACAAGCACAAATGATTTTATTTAATTCGCCACGGGGAGGGGTACAACACTTTTTGGGGTAAGGTCAAAACACGCACTACACGATCGAGTACAACAACACAACAGAGGGGTACAACTCTAAGCTGCGGACCGCGACGGCTTCATTCCCTTGGGTGTAACTCTAACTGGGCAACCTATTCGCGGGGCGAGTCTTCTCCTTGGATGGAGTGGTCCTCTAACGGAATGAGGAGGGCTAGCACCTCATCCTTTAGGGTCCCACCCAATGGAGGGGGCTCCGTCGCCTCTCCATCGGCCACCTCAGAGCCTCTTTCCGAAGGTGGTGGTGCTAGGGTGGCATCCGGGCTCTTCCGCTTGCCGGATCCTTGGGTGATGGGACTTCCATCAAGGATCTAAGTTCACAAAGTTTTTAGACATTCTCCATGGTCTCCCGTTGCTCACCAGCTCTCCTGATGACTAGTAGACTAGCTAGTGGGATTTATGCTAAGCCGTTGCCACATACAACGGTCGAGTGGTTGCACAATGGTTGGGTTAGGCAAGATGACACATCAACTCGGTCCTTAATTTGTTGATAAGATGGACATCTCCCAACTTTGCTCAACCACAAAGGTACAAGCTCAACTTATTGGCATTTCACACAAGAAACGCCCATCCATCTCATCTAAGCATTTCTTTTCTTTATCTCCGAAAACCCATTTTTCTCATTTGAAAACACTCACACATTTATTCTTTGAATACACCATTGTAGTCATGATTGAATTGAGTAATAAGGTCCTAAGCGTTCTTGCAGCAATTATCCTCCAAATAGAGCAAATCTTATTTAGAGATAATTATAGGACAATCAAGGAATGTCATAACAATCAAGGGGTGGCTATCCAACCGTGTTTCAGTAATAAAACAATATGCAATTTTATAAAACAGGCCAATAGGTTGTGTTCGAAAAACTAGGAATGAATATGCATCATAGGGTGAGATTGGACTTGCCGTCCTCAAAGCCTTCCGGGAGTTCCTGCTCACGGTGCTGGTCCTCGGGCTCGAGCTCGCGGTCAAACTCTTCCTCGGGCTCCTCCTCGGGTACTCCGCGACCTACGGCACACACAAACGAGCACACAATAAATAAAAAGAAAATAAGGTTTTACCCGTTGAGCTCCGAACAGAGAACGCTAATGGAAAATAGAAGGAGTGAGTATTTTCAGGAAATTTGGATATGGCTTGGCGGAAGTATACTAGAGGATGACGTGGTCGAATTTGGAATTAATTGAAGAGAGTTTGGCGCATGAAATGACGAGATAACCGTGTATTTAGGGGTTAAAACAAGGCTTTAGCACTCATCTACGAGAAACCAGGGACCTATTTGTAAATACTTTTGGGAGGTGGAGGGGTGGATCTGTGAAAAGAGTATGAGAGAGGTGGGAGGGTTATTTCACGATAGAGAGAAGTAGGGGGTTAGATCGGAATTGGGGGTGTTTTCCTCTTCTTCTTCCTCTGTACTGAGACAGAGGGATGGGGAAGAGGGGATGGCCGGCGGCGGCCGGCCATGGCTTCACCGGCGGCGAGCCCCACGGCAAGGGAAGGTGGAGGAGGGTGAGGGGAGCCCATTTTGGCCCCCTTAGCTTGGACGGTGGCACCAGGGAAGGGGGCACCGGTAGTGGTCTGGGCGGCGATACGGGCAGCGGTGCTCCTGGCGCGGGAGATGGTGGCAAGGGAGGCGGGTGCTTGGGTGGCGAGGAGGTTGGGGTGGCGGCGAGCTGGGGTGTCGCCCTCCCCCTTTTATAGGCCGGCGGGGAACGGCCAGCGGTGGCCTTTGCGGCGGTGGGGGCCGGAGTCGGTGCAGGGCGGCGGCCGGTAGGGGCCGAGTCACTGACGATGGAGTAGGGGCCGGCGATGGTAGGGGTCGGGGCGGTGTTGGTCGGGGAGGCGAGCTGCGGTCGTGGCAGGCAGTGCCGGCGCCGGCGCCGGGCGCGCTACCGGCGTGCAGGGGGCCGGCGTGGTGTTTGCAGGGAGGGGGGCCGGTCTGGTGCTGTAGGAGGGGTGCAGCAAGGAGGGGGAAAGGGGCTCGGTTGGGTGCTGCCCGAGAGGAGGAGGGCCAGCCGGGGGGGAGCCTGGCGTGGGAGGAGGTTCGGCCAGGAGGGTGGCGCCGGGGGGTGTGCGTCAGGAAGAAGAAGGAGGAAGAAAGAAGAAGAAGGAAGAAGAAGAAAGAGACGGAGGAAAAAGAAAAGAGAAAAAGGAAAATAGGAGAAAGAGAGAAAAAGAAAGGGAGAGTTGGCGGTGATTGCGGAGTGCGGTCGGAGCACGCGCGGCGTTTTGTTTATCGGCACGCGGCGAGATTTACGGAGAGGATAAAGGATGGTTGTCGGCTTCGGGTGCTGGGACGGTGGAATTGCTGGGAAGATTGAGATTTTTGGGAGCTCAACGGTTGAAAGATTTCGAAAACAATTTTTTTTAGCAGGTGATTTAAGTTGGTGATTTTTGCGGACATTACAGCTAAAAGGTCTATGTAACCTCACTACGTAAGTCAGCCAAGAAAAACTTCAGCTCATTAAGACTTTTGAACTTCATTCGCTTCTTAATCACTGGACTCTCACTAAAGAGTATCCCTTCAGAATTCACCATACTATATTCACATATAGCTTTGTGGACCATACTGATGTCCTTGTCATTGGGAACGGATGGTAGTTCGGCATCACGTTCTTTCAACAATCACAACTCATTCTGGGTGTAAGAAAAATATTTGTGCATACGACCAATGCCTTCTACATCATGTACGGTTGCGGTGTCGAACTGTGGTCCATCCTCTTCATGCCCACCACTCTGAGATGGTGACTCCTCCTCTGCCTCGACACCTACTACCCCATCTTCCTCGAATCACTATCTTCGGAACCCATAGACACATCATCATCATCTATATTTGTTTCATCCCTCTCAAAAGTGTTATTGGGAAAATCATCATTGGCAATGGCCAAGTCAAAAGCAGATTCTGTTTCACCTAACACGTGTTGCAAAATTTCTGACTCCTGGGTACCATTACGATACACTACCGCCACTTCATCCCTCAAGACAATATTTGGGCCAGGCATACGAACAATTTCAACTATAACCTCCAAACATGCAACATTTGCTTCGTGAACTACATCCTTATAGTGCTTCCAATTTGAATCAGATGCCAAGTTCATGAGAACATAATGAGCTCTAGCTTTCCCACAATCAAACGACCTCTCAAACTCATCTCATCCACTCTACATCCATACTTCCTCATTGCATGGTCAACTAAATCAGTAAAACTTAGAGGACCCTCGAAGAATTCAACTGACTCATTCATATTCTCTAACTCCCCATTTTATTTCACAATACCACCATCAAAAAATCGAACTAAACGATCGATCTACAAAATACAAACATTTCACCATGTCATGTATACTACACATTGCACATATTCGACATATCAACTGGATACATTCCACATATTGGACATATTGCAAACAAAAAATACACATGTCATGTACATTACACAATTGGATGAATACATACCTAAATCGAAGCATTCAACAGGTTTTACATGTCAATATCGCGGGCAGAGACTCTATTGCGTTTGAACTACGCATCATCTAACACATAACAACATTGCATTTCATTCAAAATTGAAATCATCAACCTAACTCTAGGTCACCTAAACATCCTCCGATCTACCAAATGCAACGGTAAAACATGGGAAAAAGTAGGTGGATACCTTCCACACGATGCAAGGATCAATTTCCACAACTTTCTCCAAGCCAAATCGCCGGAGATTTGGGGGATTTGGGGGTGGGGCGGTGGCTGGCGGCGTGCACGAGCTCGGCCGCGGGTGTTCTAGATGAAGAAGAAAGGAGGGAGGGAGGGAGGAAGGAGCTGGCGCACGCGTGTAGGAGGGGCGCTACCGCGCTAGGCGGGCTAGCGCGGCAAGCGCCTACCCACGTCAGCGCCTACCTGGCCCGACGCCGTGCCGCGCCAGCGTGGCAGGGATCCGCTGCGCCAGTGCATGTGGCGCGGTAGAGGCTTCTGCCGTGCCAGACGGTCTGGCGCGGGCAAAAGGGTCACCCACCGCAAATAATCCGCTGAGATTATTTTTAAAATTATATTTAAAAATAGGTTAAAAATAAAAAAATTCACGATGTGCCAGTGGATGGCGTCTGTAATTACTTCACCATCTATCGGTCCAGTCTTCTATTTACATCAATAGGTTGGGTGTGCGAGCTTACAAGCGTGTGAGTGTGTACATCTGTATTTGTATTTGTATTGGCATGTACTATGATGTACCTTTTTTGGAAAGCTTAAATGCTATTACTTGCTTGTTGCACCGTAGTACTTGCTTGGCATAGTGTTTACATGCTTGGCCTAGTACTTGCTTGTTGCACCACAACGGTAAAGGTTCTATAAGACCTTGCATTGTTATACTACACCCATTTGATTATATAAATTTTTTAAAGTAGGTTATCCATACATTTCTTCGTAAGATTCTATATTTTTAAATAGAGATAATGTTGCCTTATCACTTGGCACATGTACAAACTTTAAACTTTGTTACTTAGTATTGCTGCTGGTGCTTAGAGATATACCTAGGGCCTGTTTGGAAAGGAATTGAAAACAGAGGAATGGGAAAAACGTAGGATTGCGATGAGGATGTAGTAAGAAAACACAGGATTGGAAAAACACAGAAATAGATAGAAAGAGGTGTTTGGGACGCAGGAATTTTAGTAATAGGAATATGAAAAATGTGCTAGTGATAAAAACGTATTTAGTTAGCATCATTGTTTTAACCTGCTGCACAACAGCACAGGGCTGCTTCTTTGTTCTACCAAGTCGTGGACCTCTACAGTACGTGAGCCTTTTTTTATTTTTTCTTCTTTTAGAAAGCACTATATCCTTCCTTATCCCGTCGTTCGTTCTCATCCGGTCATTCTCGTTTCCTGGCTCTCTCCCATTCTCCTCGTCTCTCTAGCTCCTCTCGCCAAAAGCTATGGAGTACGGCTAGAGCTAGCTAGCCACGAGGTCACGCCCAGGGCTAGCGAAGCCACACAACGGCTGGTTGCTCCGGAAGGCGGTGCGTGCTGGTTGGATGCCATGGCGGCAGCGTTGGCGGTGGCCGGAGTAGGAGCAGGTCAGCGACATCACCGCCGGCGGCTGACTCTTCCGACTGCTGGCGCCTCTATTTCCGTGCACACTCTTTCTTTCCCTCTCTTCATGTGCGCTTTTCTCAGCCATTAGTGAAAACCATGGTTCATGGTGGATGTTTTTATTCCTATGTTTTGTGAAGGAAGTCAAAACTTTCCTCTGGAATGGGAAGGTCCATTCCTTCATTTCAAACGTCAGTGACGTCATCAAAATGCAGGAAGAAGAATCCTATGAAATTCCTTTGAAAATACTCCATTCCAAACAAGCCCTTAACCCACATTGGTAGTATAAACTTTAAATGCCTTAAGCAAACTTAAACGTCTTATCCAACTTATAAGCTCCTATATGCACATTAGAAGCGAATCCAAACGATCTAGAGAGAGGGAGCTCCTACTACGCTAACAAGTCATGGTTGAAAAATTCCTTTGGAAGTCATGAAAAATCTGTGAATTCTTACGTCCTATAAACAAAACTTAAAAAAGATGGCAGCTCGCTCGGCAAATTTTAGCCCATTGGGCCGAGCATAATGTAGCCCATTTGTTACGTTAACGTTGTCTATATAGAAATTCTGTTGATTTTTTGGGGCCAAGAAGAATCCAAACGACCTCTTCTATAATGCGCGATCAGCGCATTATCTGCAAAAGTAACTGGGCCAGTTAGCCCAGACAAATCGGGCTGTATGCTGCAGTGCAAAGAAGTTCAGTAGCTGCATTTCTTGGGAAGTTTATTTCTGTTACATGCTATAATAAATATACGACTAATAAATAAATACCATATCCCGTACCATAAATAATATGTGACCTCCAAGAAATATTGAATTAGCCTCTTCGAAATGTTGAATCAGAGTACGCGAATTGTTAAATCAGAAAATGTTGAAGCACGTATCACATGTGGGTAAATCTGGGTGAGGTGGAGAGAACAAGTCAAAAATAATATCCAATCTTCGTGCAATGTTAATTAAGTCTATTCGAAATGTTGATATAGAGTTTACATATTGTTGAAACAAGTGTAAAAAATGTTGAACAATATTTGTGGAGAAAGATTGATGGGCTACAATTTTATCTAGGTGGTGGAAGCTACATAGGAGCTCCGTATTTCTTGGCTGCGGTAAAATGAAATCAACGAGTACGGTACGAACCATCGCACGAAGTGTTGTTGCTTTTGTGGGGAATGGCTGTTGCGGCTCAACTCCAGCCTTGCGCGCCAGCTGGTTGCAGTATATATTTGTGACACGAGGCGACAGAGTTCGAATGGTCCATATTGCTGCATAACGTTGGAATTTAAACGGGAGAGTTAAAACAAAAAACTTGATCACGTGGGGATTGTTCGTCGAGAAGTTGTTCGTCCTTCCACGGTAATTGTTAAGCTGGTTAAAACATCACAAGTTACTGCATCTTGTGGATCCATTCATCTTGGCTGGCAATAAACTAATAAAGGGAATAACGCCACTTCTTTTTTTTACTTCCACAACCCTACAAGAGAACACGAGCATGTGGAGTGACTCATTTCTTCACAAATCCTGAATAGTTGCACTGACCAAGTGTCTCCGTGCCTCAACATCACAGGGATGGTGATAAAAAGGAGGGGGTCGTACGTTTTGTCTATAACAAAGTGGCGCGCCACTGTAGCAGCCTCATGCATCATTATGCCACCGGCAAGTTGCTACCGTTGTAAACCAACAAAGTCCCGAGTGAACGGTCACAAATCAAATTATTGTTGCCGCCCCTACGAGCAACATATCGAGTGTCGTCAACAGTAACCTGTCAGCAGATTGTTTTTGCATCTTTCTTTTCTTTACCACTCGGCCTGGCTTCTTACTTAGTCTTGCATTACCATACATGTGCTCCTACTACTGATCGGACTGATCCTGAGATTCTGTGGTTTTGGATCGCACATGTCTTTTGCCCTCTCTTGTGTCAAGCTGAAGTCGAACTTTTCTTTTAAAAAATAATATCAAGGTTACGACTTAGTCTAATAACAAGTTGGGTGTTTGAGTTCTAGCCTTTTTTCCGATAGACAAATTAAGTTTTATTGAATTCAAAATCGTCACATCGAATTGGTACAAGGAGTTTGAAACACTCCCAACCTCCACGAATTGCCTACAAAGATTATTTCGTACAAAGTGTAGTCATATAAAAAGACATGACTCTCAATCCTATGACTAGACTACCACCCATGAGTGTAGCTAATTTATTTCGTATAGTTTACAACTGCCTATGAGTGTGCTAATTTATTTGAAAACTGATTACTAGGAATGGACGCAGCTACGTATCTCCAAATATTATTGCTTCTTAAAAAATGCTTTCTTATATGCGGTTCATATTCAGAATGATCAGGTAAAGATGAAGTGTCCATGCCACGCACTGAAATAACAGTCGTGGAGATTTTACCATCCAAGAACATTATGTTTACGTTTCCCTGTTAATAGTCAAGAGATCAAATCCGTGTACTGGCATTGTATTGCTAGCCTATGGCTATAAGATTTATCATAATGGATGGTCAAGTGCACACCTTATACAAGGTGGAATCAAGAGTATTCCTTATGTCAAGAAGAAAGGATTTAGTTAATTTCATACAAGTACAACTATTTTTGTTCAAAAAATAAAACTACAACTATTTGCACACAACTATAAAAGACTTATTATTGCACCTGATGAGTAACATAAAACTTACCCGCAAAAAAAAAAGAGTAACATGAAACTACAGCCATGTTACTTTTGTTTCAACCTACAAACTTCTGGTTTTGGTTTACCAGAGGCACAAATTATTGCATTTCTGCAAAATCGATCTTACAAATAGTCGTAATTTTGCAAAATTATTTAACCGCGTCAAAATCTTGAAAATTACTGTGAAATTTCTATGTTCTAAACAAACTTACGGTATATGATCACCTTGCTTCGTGTGATACAACATCTAAAAATGTCTTTTTTTTGTCACGGTACGGAAGTGGAGCAGAAGTACAGTGGTACACCGACCAGTCATTATTTACTCGTGCACAAACAGAAACGTAGCAGATTTCAGTGCCCCCACTCGCTCTGTTCTCGATGCATGGCAAGACATCCTGCCTTGTCTCCATTCGCTCCTCCTTCTCATCATTACCATAATTTCTTCCTGCCTCCTCGCCTAGCTCATACCCTATGCATCCTACATCCATCCATGGTCCGCACTGAATACAGCTAGCCCATGCACATAGAAAAGGGCCTCTCTTTCAGAAAGAGATCGAGATATCAATGTCATCCATCGTACCCTAAACTCCTGAAGACCTCAAGCAGCGCAGCACTGTAACGCACTGCGTGCTTTACAGGCTTGCATTTGCATTCTGTTTGGGCAACTGCATTGCTATGAAATACTGGCTGCTGATATCTCAAAACCTAATGAATTATTGACACACTAGTAGCAGCAGCAAGGTGGTGCGGTAACTGTGCATGGGAGCAGCAGAGCAAGAGGGAGAGCATCATCAGTTGATGCGAGAGCGACATGCCCCTCGATCACGGTGCTCTTTGCTTGTTTGTCCGCATCCTTTGGCGACCCATGATTAGTCAATTGCATGTTTTTGGCCTCATCACACCGCTCGCGAACTTGTCAGCTATCACCAACCTTTCAGTCAGACGGCGACGAGGCGCACAGGCCGGGGTTGCACGCGCCCCTGCCTGTCGCCGTGCTCCCGCCCGTGCCCCCCGTTCCAGCGATCATGCCATGGCAGAAGCAGCCAACTGCCGCTCCAAAGATGAACAGAGACTGGCCGGACAGCGTCGTGTTTCGCCGGCTGTTCTGGCTTAATTGCCCGCTGGACCGACGAGGTTGCCTCGCTGGCTGCCATTGATCCGTCGCATTCGACATGTTTTGTGCTGAAGAATATATGCAGCTACAGAGAGAGACGGAGAGACTAGGAGGTGCACGTTTTCGATTGCTTGGACGAAACGATGGCCTGATTAGGACAACACAATGGAAAGTGCAGCTCCCCTCAAAGTCAAGTCCAATCCATACTATCCATCGGTTCCAAAAAGCCATCGCCAACGCCTTGCCTGCAGAATAGACTATAGACCGCCCTTTTCCCGTCTATGTTTCACAGGCGGCGCGGCATGTGAGTTGGAGGCTGGAGCCTGCCGCGGCCGGGCGAGCAAGGCTGCAAGGGTAAGAGAGAGCCCAAAGATTCGGCAGGAAACGCACAGGCGCCATGACGCCGACGTGGGATCCGATGCTGCCGCTTGCCGGGAAGAACCGGCAGTGGTCGAAGCTGCGGGAGCGTGGTATTTGCCGGTAGGGTTCTTTGAATCTTCGCCTTATCGGCAAGGAACAACGATCCGCCGCGGACTTGAATACATCCCGCAAAGGTTAGGGGAGTCCCCGTTCTGTTCTCCTAGGAACTTCCCTAAGCTGAGCGGCTATATACTAACCTAAGTACTGTACGAAGCCAGTCTTAGCTCGGTTGGTGCCTTAGTCCAGTCTCAATGGAAGGTTTCATAAGCATTAAAATTTATACCACGTCAGCAATTTTGCTGACTTGGCATGATCATTATGATAAGAGAGATGGGAAAGTTTCATCACATGACAGAGGAGTTTCATCCCCATAGCACTTATCAAGCATAGTTACCAAGTTCCTAGTTTGTACAATGAAACTGAGACTGGCTTTCCCCATAGCACTTATCAGGCATAGTTACCAAGTTCCTAGTTTGTACAATGAAACTGAGACTGGCTTTGAGCGTACTCGAAATAAACTATATGTTGAGGAAGCTAGATAAAAAAATAACTAGAGAAATTTTGTTCCTAACGATCACTGAGACACCAGACAGCTACTCCTGTTGTCGTGGCTACCTTGATAGTCATCGTACCTACCATGTTCGCATAGAAGGTCTATAAATTACCATTTAATCAAAAATATGAAAAAATTAATTTATACCATTTGTTTAAATGATCGCTAACGGTCTAAATTGAAATAAAGAGTCCATGCCAGAAACAATGTGAGAAGAACAACTACGAACTCTAAAGAACCTTCACGTATCTCATCACTAGAGAAACAGAAAAATACCTAGAGGAAACTTTTGTTTGTGATATTATTAACTATCACTAGTTGAAGCTATGCTAGTCATGCTATTAGTGCGGTTGGTTTCAAGGGGAGCCTAAAGGTTTGGCAGCTAGAGTTGGTTCATCAATATGATCTGTGAGTCTATGATGGTTTGAAGTTTAATTTGAGCTCTTCTGACATATTATGATACAAGATTGACACAAAAAATCTAAGCAAGGCTACAAACTCCCGAGTGAAATAAAAGATTAACAAACCTAACTTGTATAATTGCGATGTGGAGAATTTATAATTTTGATGCCGCATAATATGTGCCGACCTAAATTGAGTTCCTATATCCCCGTGTCAGTACAATTGGTATTAACAAACCTAACGCTGTGACGAGATAAAAACTAAACAACTAAACTGAAAAAAACTGCAAAAATAGGAGCTTCTGTGTGATGAAAAATTACTAACAAATTTTTCAGTTGTTGAGTTTAGATGTTTGAAAATGGTACAGCTAGTTTTATCGACACTTGTACTTCCACTTCAGTAACACAATTAGTAATTGCTGATATGAAACAAAAGCCTGCACAGGGAACATAAATAGAAAAAAAAATCACGGCCGGCCCTACCTCTCGTATTGTCACCATCCCGCAATCACTTTCTTCGCAAACTCCTCCTCCCCCCCCCCCCCCCCCCCCCCCCCCCCCCTCTCTCTCTCTCTCTCCCCCCGACTCCCGAGCCACCGAGGCCAATCACATGTAGCCGTGGGACTCGGCCGTGGCATCAGCAGCGACACGGAAATGCACGTACGCTCGCGCGGACAGGTCGGTCACCGGAGGTCCGGAGCCCCGGGAACACGCCAACACAGCCAATAGCAGTGCCACGGATGGCGCTGATCGGGATATCAATGAGCTGCCCGTGCGTCCATGAGCTGCGGCAGCATGCTATGCGATTGGCCTGCAAGCTCCGTGTTATTACCTCCCGCTCTATGCGAACTGCGAAGCGTGTGCGCGAGCGCTGTAGCGCGCCGATCCGCCATGCATGCCCACTCACGTACTACGTGCGTACTTGCTGCACGCCACTCCCCCAAGGGCCCCCAACAGTGGCTTTTGTCCTTCTTCATGCATGCATGCATTCTCTCTCTCTCTCCCTCCCTCCCTCTCTCTCAAACATAAAGACCTCTGTAGCTCGCCAGGGGAAGCATGAACCGGCCGGACGTGTGCTTCGCAGTCCTAGAACGGGCACAGCTTACGGCAGGTACGGCTTGGGGAGGGATGGTGGTCACATGTCAGAGCAACACGGACGGTCGGACGGCCGGGCCCGGCCGCCGGTCCACGACCGATCTGCGCCGCCGTGCATGCACGATCACTCTTCAGCTACCGTGGAGTGCGGACACACGCCTCGCCCTATGACGAGCGCACACCAGCGAATGCTTCATCAATTTGATGACGCTGTGCACGTATGTTCGTTCGGGACATCTCGGTGCTAGTAATAGTGGTCTAGTACCAAGTACTTGACGTACACGGCCAGACGTGCATGCATGTGATCAGAGAGGAGGCCCATCCACCTGGACATGGGGGCTAGGGGTGCCGAACGGCTAGTCATATCGAGTAACATTTTGCGCGCTGTTACTGACACAAGAAACATCAACTCAAATGACCCACACAGCTTAATTGTGCGCACGCAAAGCTTGACACATGTAGCTGTTTGCCAAGTTAAACTTTGGATATTTAATCCACGCTAGCTGTCCACTTACGTTTGCCTTAGGGTAGAAACTGGGATAGAAAACAGTGCTGCATTGTTGCACTTATTAGCCACTTACCAGTGTTTGCCATGAGGAAAGGTATAACATACCCTGTTTGTCTGTCTACTTCCATGCACTGACTTTTCTAACGTCGGGAGATAATATCTCCCATGTACATAGTCCTTTTAGCACGGCTTCTCCACCGGCTTCTTGAGCCGTTTTTGCTGAAGCCATGCCAAACGGGTAGAGGCAAAATGACTTTTCACAAAAGCCAAGCAAAAGCCAGAAAACGGCTTACATTGGAGAGGTGAAGTCAAAAAATGTGGCTTCCCCCGACTTCTCCTCATCTTGGCATCCTACTTTCCATCCTTTTCCTCACTCCTCAGAAAAATGGCGACGAGCAGCGTGGGGCAGACCATGGAAGTGTGGGCGAACCGACGCGGGGCGGCCATGGAGGTGTGGGTGGATGGCGGTGGGGGCTGGCGAGCTCGAGGGAGACGGGGGCGCCAACGAGCATGGGGGAGATCTAGGCGCCGGCCATGGACGCGGGGAGGAGGGCAACGGCTAGGGGGCGCCTCCGAACAGCGAACGCGGGGCGGAGGTGTTGGAGAGGCGGGGCTGCCGACGAGCATCTGGAGATTGGCGCGGTGGCCATGGAGGTAGGGCAGAGGGCAGCAGCAGCCTGGAGGCGTCGGGAGACGAGGGTGGCGGCGTCCACGCGTGAAGATCGGATAAGCATGGGAAGGAAAGATGGATACTGAAGGAATAAAATAGGTGAATTTGAAAAGGAGAAAAAAATAAATATGAAGGAAAAAAAAAAAAAGAGGTAGGAGATAAGGGTATGCAAGCAACATATGAAGGGCACAATGGACAATTGATATCTTCTATACATTCTAAAAAAGTTAGGAGAAGTCGTTTTGCCACATGTTTTCCTCCAAGCCAGAGCCTAGAAAACGCTGCTTTTCCAGATGAGGCAGAGCGAGAACTGTTTTTTCATGAGCCAGAGCCGTGCCAAACGGGGCATTAGTGTTTTCATCAGGTGACGTGTGGAACCATTGAACCCCGCTTCAATGGTCGGCATATCGTCTTCAACCTCTAACGACTGATATGTGTTTCTTCTAACAATGTGCCTTTGGCCCACCTCCCACCCTTATTGCCTTATGTGACCGTCCCTGGTGGTGTTCCCGTCGTCGACACTAGCACCACTACCTCAAACTACAACCATTTCGGTGTTCTTCTACCAACTTTGTCCATTGACCACCCGCATCACCTTTGTTGTACCGCATGCAGAGACATCGCCACCAACCTCTCCAGACGCATTCTTGGCCATCCCTCTAAGCTCGAAGGTTGCCAGAATGCCAGAGACAACGAACACCCTCACTCTCACCTCACCATTCAATAGTCACACCCCTCGTATTCGTTCACACTACATCATCGCCTGAAATCCCTTCAAACCTCTAGCATCAGCTGGATTGCAGGGGTTGTGATATCGCAAGAAACGGGATGAAATGGATATGTACGTCGTAAATATCAGGTGGCAGACACACGGTGACACGGCCAGCCCTTGTGGGGGCAGGGGCGGCCGCCCCGGGCCTCCAAATCCCAGGGGGCCCACCCCAGGTGGCTAGGTCAAACGATAGGAGATAGATAGGGACCCTGGAGATAGACATGATTAGGAAGGATCGCGATTAGAATTTAGAAACACGAGGGCTGCCACCCGGGCCAGATCGCGATTAGAATTTAGAACCACGTACTCTCGACCGCCGCCAGGGGCCAAGGCTGCCGCTGCGTCGTGCGTGTCGACGAGTGGCTGTTGGACTACGCGACACACATTTGCGCCGGCATCCAGGTATGGTACTCATTGCTGTATACGCGCGCGCATACAACCCCGACAGCCCGCCGATCGCTATTCCTGACCAATCTGCCGCGTGCGTGCATGCATGTAGTTGCACACGTTGTGTTGATGTCAAGAATCACGGGTCGAGACTACCGTCTTAGTAAATTTGTTTTCTTTGCGCGTTAGGCTCCGATGGTTGTACGGGGGGACACAAGGATTAGACTGGTTCGGGCAGGAATAGCCCTACGTCCAGTGTGAGCGGCTGCTCGTGTTACTCGTACCAGATTTGCAGTAGGGGTTACAAACGGGCGAGAGAGGGAAGCTGGTTCCCGGGTCTCTGTGAGTGTTTCTCGTCTGGTGGTTCGGTTGGTTTGTACTTGGGTGAATTCGAGGTTCGGTCTTCGAGGTCCCCCTACCCTCGGGCCCCCTAGTCTCCTTTTATAGTGCAAGGAGGACACAGGGGTTACAAATAAGCTAGGAGTAAGAAAGGTAGAAAGGTAGAAAGGAAAGCAAGTGGGGCTACAGCAGACGTCGTCTTCCCTTCTTGTCTCTGCGTCTTGTCGGAACTGCTACCGAGGGAGGGTGGTTGCCGTTGGGTCCCATCGATGACTCGGTGGTCGGCCATTGTATCCGGGCACGCGGGTCGTGCATGGCGGCCGACCACTGTAGCTGCGCAAGTTGGTGATGACGACTGGCCACTGTAGCTGTGCACGTCGCGGGCAACGGTCGACCACTGTAGCCATGCGTCCTGACGGGGCAGCGTGGCTGACGTGCTCTTCTTGCTAGGCTGCGCGGGAAACCAGGCGGTTTGCCCTCCTCCGTTAGATGGCATGGGTGATGAGTGCCCTATGACAGATGTCACAGTGGGGTAGGATGGTGCAGTTGTAGCCCTGCGCAATTGTGGCAGCAGTGCGCAGACCAATATTCCGACAGGTCATGTCGAGGAACGCGGGCGCCTCTCCATGTGTCAGAACTGTATCTGGAAGCGTGCGCGTCCCATCGGTTAGGTGAGCCCGGCGGACTCACAGAGCTTGTGCTTCCGTCTGACAACCTGCACGTATCTTCAGGCGAGGCGGAGCTCTGTCCAGTGGAACCGGACGCGTCTGACCCCTTGCGCTCGGGGTCGGGCGAGGCGGAGTCCTGCTTCGAGGGGTCGGGCGCGTCCGACCCCTTGCGCCCGGGGTCGGGCGAGGCGAAACTCCATCGGCTGAGACGAGGCGAGGCCTCGGGGGGTCGGGTGCGTCCGACCCTGCGACCCTGGGGTCGGGCGAGGCGGAGCGGAGTGCCTCTGGGATGTGTCATCGGTGGAGATTACGGGTGTCAGAGGTGGGCCCGAGCCCTTGTGTTCATTAATTAGGGAGCGTAAAAAAGTCATTAATGTTTCCCCCCGACACGTTGAGTGACCATGAGGTGGTGTTGCTGAACGAGCGCATGGCGAGGAAGCGCTCGGCGAGCGCGAACCCCTGTGTGCCGCCGGTTCTCGGCTTGTTGCTTCCGGACCTTGCGGTTGGTGCCAATTTGCTTATGCGATAGATGATTCGATTGCCAATTCCCCAATTCTCCATTCCATTAATTATTAATTCACTATCACAAGTTATTTAATCTCAAATGATTTATAACTATTGTGTATTAATAATAATTTCACTGTGGAATATCATGTTGTCTAGAAAATCAAGGCCGGCCCTGGCGGGAGGGGGGCGGCCGTCCCGGGCCCCCAAATCCTAGGGGTCCACCCTAGGTGGCCATGTCAAACGACTGGAGATAGACAGGGGCTCTGGAGATAGACGGTATTAGGAAGGATCGCGATTAGATTTTAGAAACGCGAGTACGCGATGTCCAGGGGTCGCTGCCAGGGTCAGATCGCGATTAGTATTTAGAACCACATACTCTCGACCGCCGCTAGGGGCCAGGGATGCCACCGCGTCATGCGCTCGACGAGCGGCTGTTGGACCGCAAGACGCGCGTCTGCGCCGGCATCCAGGTATGGTACTCATCGCTGAATACACACGCGCATACAACCCCGACGGCCTGGCGATCGCTGTTCCTGACCAATATACAGCGTGCATGCATGCATGCAGTTGCACACATTGAGTAACCACGAGGTGGTGTTGCTGAACGAGCGCACGGCGAGGAAGCGCTCGGCGAGCGTGGAGAACCCCTACGTGCTGCCGGTTCTCGGCTTGTTGCTTGCGGACCTTGCGGTTGGCGCCAATTCGCTATGTGATCAGGTGATTCAATTGCCAATTTCCCAATTCTCCATACCATTAATTATTAATTCACTATCAAAAGTTATTTATTCTCAAATGATTTATAACTATTTTGTATTTATAATAATTTCAGTATTGTGGGATATCATGTCGTCTAGAAAATCAGGGCCGGCCCTGGGGGGAGGGGTGGCCACCCTAGGCCCCCAAATCCTAGGGGTTCCACCCCAGGTGGCCAGGTCAAACGATGAGAGATAGACAGGGGCCCTGGAGATAGACGGGATTAGGAGGGATCGCGATTAGAATTTAGAAACTCAAGTACACGATGTCCAGGGGCCGCGCCAAGGCCAGATTGTGATTAGAATTTAGAACTACGTACTCTCGACTGCCACCAGGTGCCAGGGCCGCCGCCGCGTCGTGCACGTCGACGAGCAGTTGTTGGACTGCACGACGCGCGTCTGCGCAGGCATCCAGGTATGGTACTCATCGCTGTATACGTGTGCGCATACAACCCCGACGGCCCGGCAATCGTTGTTCCTGACCAATATGAGGTGTGCGTGCATGCATGCAGTTGCACACGTTGAGTGACCACGAGGTGGTGTTGCTGAACGAGCGCACGGAGAGGAAGCGCTCGGCGAGCGCGGAGAACCCCTACGTGCCGTTGGTTCTCGGCTTGTTGCTTGCGGACCTTGCGGTTGGCGCCAATTTTCTTATGTGATCAGGTGATTCGATTGCCAATTTCTCAATTCTTCATACCATTCATTATTAATTCACTCTCACAAGTTATTTAATCTCAAATGATTTATAACTATTGTGTATTTATAATAATTTCAGCACTGTGGGATATCATGTCGTCTAGAAAATATGAAATAGGTTACGAGAAAAGGAAAAGAAAAGGACGTGTGGATGAGTTGATAGAATCACAGAGAGGAGCTATGGATAAATTTTGCAAGAGTAATGAGGGCCCTATGAGTAATACAGGCGCTTCGACGAACCCAGATGAGTTGGCAATAGTTATTGCGGATGAACCAACTAATGGGAATTAGGAAGAAAATGTTAACATCAACATCGATGATAACAATGTAAGTGACTCTCAGATCACAGTAAATGCATCATGTGCACATGCACAGTCTGCTAGTGTTGATGAGGAATCAGTTTACACTTCAGATATTTATGATCCAAGAAATTGGGATAATCTTGATAATAAAGCAAGAGACATATTAGTCAATAAAGGGCCTAGAAGAAAATATCAAATTTCCTCTAGATGCTGCCGCAAGACACTTTTCATTGCTCATTATTCTAGAAAATTAAGCAATGGAGAGGTACATGATAGAAAATGGTTAGTTTATTCGAAGCATATTGCCAAAGTTTTTTGTTTCTGATGTTAGAACTTCAAGTCTAACACTAGTAAGAGTCCTAGTTTCTTAGCAAGTGATGGGTTAAGAAATTGGAAGCATACCAGTGAGAAGCTTAGAGAATATGAAAATAGTGTCGAGCATATTAGTAACTTGAACAGTTGGAATCAATTGAGAGCTAGACTGCGAAAAATGGAAACAATTGATAAAGAATTGCAGCAGCAAATCACAAAGGAGAAGGAACAGTTGAGGCAAGTTTTGTTAAGAATAATAGTCATTGTGAAATTTCTTGGTAAACGCAATTTGGCTTTCAGAGGAAGCAGTGAGCAGCTTTATAATGTACCTTTTTAGCTTGTGCTGAGATGATTGCAGAATTTGACTTGGTAATGCAAGACCACCTTAAACGTATTTAGAAAAAAAAATTCATTATCATTATCTCAGTCATAAAATTCAGAATGAGTTGATATTTCTTTTGGCTTCTGATATCACAAGTTCTATCATAAAGGTTGTTAAAGAGGCCAAGTATTTCTTCGTTATCCTAAATTGTACCCCCGATGTCAGTCATCAAGAACAAATGACTTTATTAGTTCGATGTGTTAATTTGTCTGATGACAAGATAAAAATTGAGGAGTATTTTTCAGGGTTCTTGAAGGTGGATGACACATATGGCTTGGGGCTTTTTAATGTATTGCTTGAATCTATGGAGTCCTTTGGCCTAAATATTAGTGACATAAGGGATCAAGGCTATGACAATGGTTCTAATATGAAAGGAAAATATAAAGAGTAAAAACACAGTTACTTGATCTCAACCCAAGAGCATTGTGTATGCCATGTGCATATCATAGTCTAAATCTTACTCTTTGTGATATGGCAAAATCTAGTGAGAAAGTTGTTCTATTTTTTGGAATTGTTCAACACATATATAATTATTTGCTGGTTCTATGAAAGGTGGAATATTTTTCTTAAACATGTTTCTAGTCTACTGTGAAATTATTGTCCAATACTCGTTGGGAGAGTCGAATCAAAAGTGTTATAGCAATAAGATATCAAGCTACTGAGTTAAGATCTGCTTTGTCTGAGTTAAGATCTGCTTTGTCTGAGTTACATCATACTTCTAACATTGAACCTAAGGATAGAAGTGATGCAAAAAATTTATTTGATGCACTTGGCAGCTTTGAGTTTCTACTTGGTATGGTTATCTGGCATGATATTTTATTTGCTGTAAATAAAGTGAGCAAGAAGTTGCAATCGCCAGCCATGTGCATTAACTCTACTTTGAAGCAAATACAAGGTATAACGCAATACTTTGAGAATTACATAAATGAGGGGTTTTCTTCTAGTCTGATCATCGCCAAAGCTATTGTAATAGACATGGGTGTAGAGGCATCATTTCCAGAAAAACGTCGTGCTATGAGAAAGAAATAGTTTGATGAAAGTAATTGCCAAGAGGAAATTCTTGAAGCTGAGAAGACTTTTGAAGTTGAATATTTTTTTTATTTTGGTTGATATGGCAGTCGCTTCTTTGAAGAACAGATTTGAAGAACTCATGGTGTTTAAAGATATATTTGGATTTTTGATGAGCTCAAGCACTTTGAAATCATTAAATGATAATGAACTTGAAGAATGTTATACTAAATTTTCAGAAACTTTTTCTTTTGATGGTTCATCTGATGTTAAGGTATATGATCTTATTTTTGAATTAAAAAATATGAAATTCACTTTACCAGATAGCGTAATGTCTGCTATGGAGATTTTTGAGCATGTCAGACGTGGATTGTTATCCTAATGTCTCCATTGCTTACCAACTCCTATTTACTGTGCTTGTGACTGTCACATCGGCTGAAAGAATCTTTTCAAAGTTGAAGTTATTGAGGAACTATTTGAGATCAACAATGACTCAGGAGAGGTTAAATGGTTTGGCAACATTATGCATCGAGAAGAAATTATTGGATAAGATTGACAATCAACCCTATCATAAGTGACTTTGCATCGAGAAATGTTCAAACAAACTTTCAAGGTAATATGTATAAATAATTTGATATAAATATTACTTCTAGATATATTTAAGTATTTGTTGGTAACATTTTATATATATGTATTATAATATCAAATATTTATTATAATATTTATATTAAAGGTCTCGAGTTTTACTCTTTGCTCCGGACCTCCCAGGACCGGTCCTGCACGGTGGGTCCGTCTTTCCGGCGCGCACCAACAAATACAGCCAAGACGGCATGGCGCGGTCTCCTCCTCCTGGCAGGTGCATCATGTGACGGGCTGACGACGGCCGCCTGCTCTGCGCCGCTGTGCCTCGGCTCGAGCCCAGAGCCGTGAATCTGCAGACCAGCCAGCGGCGCTACGTGCGCAGGCGGACATGCGCGCACTGCCGCTGGCCGGCAGCGCGGCCACCCCCCAGCCTTCCGTCGATTCGTTCGCCCCGGCCGGCCGGACCACACCCTCGGCTCTGCTCCGGGGGCCATCCCGGCCGGGCAGCTGCGGCTGATAGATGAAGGCTTTCCCATGCCCATGCATGCACGCATGCCGCTGCCGGCATTGGCTTTATCAATAACCCCTTCTCTGCCCACCCCTGCGCTGCCGCAGAGAGCAGCGGGCAGCGGGCCGGCGAGCAGTCCGAATATTGCGAGAGCCCGCGCCAATGGCAGGGCGGCGTATGTGCCGCGCTTTTGTTCCCTTCCGCGCTTGTCCCCCCTGCCCACCTGACCTGACGGGGGCGCGAACGCATGGCCGGCCTCGGCTCTGCGCTGCATTGCCTGCCCCTGCCCCCGCCTGCGTCCGTCTCCATGCATGCATGCACGAATACGAGACCCGTGTTTTCAGCCGCGGCATGGCCAGCGCGCTGTCGACTGCTCGCGCATTTGCTTTTCAGCTTTTGGCGCTCCGATCCGGCGCCCTCGAATGATGAATGCATCTCTTCTCTTCGTCCCTGTTTGGCTGGTTGGTCGCAACTCGCAACGGACGGAGGCAGCGCATGGTGAAGGTGTGCTAGCTAGAGCGTGCGATCCTTGACTGGTGTAGGATCGTACTATGCTTGCTTGACCCTTGCTCCTGTACTAACCGCACTTGGCGCGGTGTAAATTAATAGAGGGGACGGTATCACAGGCCCGTGCGAACGGGGGCTACCAAAACTGTCATGTCACTGAACGCCGGCAGCAGGCCGCTACAGGCCCACAGCACGAGATCGCGAACTAGATCCGGCCGGTGCCGGATTACGCACGGCCGCCCCTCCCCGGGCCGGACCGGACCGGACCCCCGTATCCAAACTGCCGCCGAAAGCAACCGGCGCGGCATGCGGCCACGCCGGCCGCCTGGACCACGCACCACACCGCTCTCGCTCGGCCGCGGGTCGATGGAGACCTCCGGCGGATCGATCGCGTCAGCCCGGCCGGATTAGCAGCCTGTGGACACGACACCTGTGGCGCTTAAGCTCTCTGACTGACGATTCTCATCGCCTTATCGCACCAGATAAGGCCCTAGCCCAAGACAAGGCCTTAGTTCCGCCCGATCGGCGTCACCCATCGTCGTCGCCTCTAATTTTTCCCCCACCGCTCGCCGGAATTTACATCGAACCCTCCCGTTTGCAGAAACAACGTGCGCGCGCGGCAAACAACCTACTACTAGTAGTAGTAGTACGTCTACGCGGTGCGGGTGACGTTCTCCGCATCTTAAGTGGCGAGAGATGCCGCGCATGCAGGGCCCGAGCGCGCAGGCCTGAACACGTGTGTCCCGGCCGCGAACCACCTGGCCGCGGCAGGACGTACTACGCGGCTTGGGGAGTTGCCGGGATTACGTTACGCCCGCCGGCCCGGGCGCGGACGGATGCCTATCTATGTGCATCCCCTCTATGATCATGACGTGACATGGGCGCCCGGCCGGATGGGACAAGCAGCTAGTAGGTAGCGAGGTGGATTAGATCAGAGAGATGAGCGTTGCGTTGGGACAGATTTCGCTTGGCCGGCCGGAATCGGAGACTATTAGCCGGACGGTTAAGCGGCCGGCGGTCAACCCGCGTCACGTGTAGATTTAGATTGTTAAGCGGCAGCACGTTTGTTCAGATGTCAGGCGGTTCCGTGCGTTGATCGGGGAGAGGAGGAGGAGGAGGAGGAGGAGGGGGGTTTGCGTCGCTGCTGGACGCGGGGGGACCAGACGGATGGATGCGCGAATATTCATCTAGGGTGGTCGTGTGTGTAGCTACTAGCTAGAGAGAGGTAGCCCATCTGTTGCCATTTCCGATGCTTTTCGTCCCCCTTGGCACAACGGGGACCCTGCGAATTGCTCGGCGCAGCGCACGGCGGCCGCGGTCGGTCGGTTTATTCCTCCGTCATTTCGAGTAGTCGATGCGTCTTGTTGGAGAGTTGACCCGACGGGCCGGGGTCTTTTATTTGCTTTATTACTAGCTACTACTACTGCTTTCGTACACTTTAACTGCGCGTGAGAACATGGAAGTTCCTGCGACCACTCCATTGTCCATACTAGGAGTAGTAGTACTGGTTTTCCCCGGTTGCTGCTGCAAAAGTGATCAGTGAAGACATACGTATTACAACTATAACTGAGTCATGAAGTAAGATGGGTGCAAACAAAATACTTCGGCTGGCAAACGTATTCCGTTTTAATACTAGTCTCATGGTTCGTATGAATGCGATGCGGATTTGGCGCGGTCTTTCTTGCTCCTCTCCTCCCCTGGAAAGTGACGCGCTCCCACGGTTCGACGTTGTGGGAAAAGCCTGATGCCTGCTGCTTACATCACTTCAACTTGAATCATCCGATTAATAACGACTTGATGCTGTCTATCTGGATTTGATTTTGTCGTAGGAAACAGCTCGTAGTACTGTAGTACATCTGATCATATATCAAATTCGAACATGGAGTGCATAAATTAATCAGATGCACGATTGTTTCATGCGCCAATGAAAAGCGCCCACTTACCAAGTTTAAAGCACCCACAAGTACTGTTGTGACCTTTTAGGAAAAAAAATTGGATGGGTACGGTCCGCATACACGATTCTATGCGGTTCGTTCCCGGATGCCCAACGCGTCGCCACTAGGAGGCAATCTACAATCCACAAACTCGACAGCTCAAGCTCTCGTTTCAACAGCAAAGGCTTGCAGCTTGGCCTCGGCTCCCTCCAATGCCTGCAGCTCAGAGCGGACAGCTCCCGGACGGAATTTGATTAGGCTCCATCGTAACGTCAGGAGCCCAAACATCAGGAGCCCTTCTCGCCCCGTGCGGTCTGCCGCCGCATCCTCCGTCATCCGCCGCCGCATCCCTTGCATGCCGCCGCCGCCGCCGCGGCATCCTCCGTTCTCACCGCCACATCCCTTGCGTGCCGCTGCCACCGCCGCCACCGCATCCTAGATCGTGGCAAGGAAGGACAACCGCCATATAAGTCTTCGACGAGCATCGCAGCCGTAGCATCCGTCATGGGAGAAGGAGGCTACCATCGGCTGCTACGGCTGCGATCCTGGCCTCCTTCTCCCATGACGGATGCTACGGCTGCGATGCTCGTTGAAGACTTCCATGGCGGTTGTCCTTCCTTGCCACGATCTAGGATGCGGTGGCAGCGGCGGCGGCGGCACGCAAGGAATGTGGCGGCGAGAACGGAGGATGCGGCGGCGGAGGCGTCGGTGGCACGCAAAGGATGCAGTAGCGGATGACGGAGGATGCGGCGGCAGACTGCACGAGGTGAGAAGGGCTCCTGATGTTACGATGGAGCCTAATCAAATTCCGTCCGAGAGCCGTCTGCTCCGAGCTGCAGGCATTGGAGCCGAGCCCAAGCTGCGAGCTTTTTACTCTTGAAACAAGAGTCTGAGCTGTCGAGTTTGCGGATCGTGGATTGCCTCCTGGTGCGACGCATCGGGCATCGGGCCGCACGGAATCCAGTATGCGGACCGTCCTCACCTAATTTTTTTTCCGCTTTACTTCTTCTTTGCGAGGATGCTGTGACACTACGTAAAATCAGCATGGGTTTGACTTTTGCTAGCTTAGATCCTGTGTGTGTGCTGTACGTGCTATGGACGCAGCCGGCTAGCTTAGGCTCGATGGACCCCTAAATAATACTGCACGTAGGCGAGGACATTCTACAGTTTGCGGTTTATTTTGCCCGTGAATACCTGATCAACACACCGCACTGATCCAAGTTTCTTTGTTAAGAAGACCTCGAAGCTGCCATACATAGATTCGGGCAAAAAGCCGCGAGAAAAGAAAGACCGGGTGTCACGGTCACATATTCTAAACCGCAATTTAAAAGGCGTCGGAGCCAAACCAGTTGAAAAGAGCAGCGCCGAGAGGGACAGCCATGGCCTGCGGCAAAGACATGAGCACGACGCGAAAGAGCCTCACAAAATCTCACTCCACGGAAGACGGCCCTGCGCTGCTGAGAGATCATCAGATCAGACAAGAACGACCCTGATCGATCGATGAGGCATGCGGAGAGCAGGAGACAGAGAGAGGGAGGTACTGCGCTGCTAGAGAGAGAATCAGAGTAACCAAAGAGAGAGAGAGAGGGTGGTATTTCGCTGGCTAGAGAGAGAATCAGAGAAACCATCAAACCAACATCGCCCTAGCGACACTAGCAGCTAGTACGCACCAGCGGCTCTTGCAGCCTTCCTGCAGCACAGCGGCGCGTCAAAACTGGCAGCCAGACGGTGTCCACACTCTCTCCCACCTCTCTTATCTCTTCATCCCGCTCTTAACCTTGCTAAGCCCCTCTTAGCCCTCGCCTGCCATAACTCGAGAACACACACGCTACCCAGGCCAGGCACAAGAAACACCTGCCGCCGGTCGACGACGGCCATGGACTTCGACGACCACGATGACGGCGACGAGGAGATGGCGCCGATGCCGGTGAGCTCCAGCTACGAGACCCCGCCGCAGGCAGCTGGGTTCGGCGGCGGCGTGGCGCCGCCCAGGCCGCCCGGCGAGCCCGTCCCCCGCGCCAAGGCCCCGGGCGGCGGCGGCGGCGGGAGGTACCGCGAGTGCCTCAAGAACCACGCCGTCGGCATCGGCGGCCACGCCGTGGACGGGTGCGGCGAGTTCATGGCCGCCGGCGAGGAGGGCACGCTCGACGCGCTCCGCTGCGCCGCGTGCAACTGCCACCGCAACTTCCACCGCAAGGAGTCCCCGACCGCCGAGGGCTCGCCCATCTCCCCCGCCGCGCTGGTCGCCTACGGCGCCACGCCGCACCACCAGTTCTCGCCCTACTACCGCACCCCGGCCGGGTACTTCCACCACCACCACGGCCAGCCGCTCCACATGGCCGCGGCCGCCGCCGCGGCGGCGGGGCACGCGCCGAGGCCGCTGGCGCTGCCGTCCACCTCCCACAGCGGGCGCGACGAGGGCGACGACCTGTCCGGGATGGCCGGGCCCATGTCCGCCATGGGCCCGCTGAGCGGCATGTCCCTGGGCGGCGCGGGGCCCTCCGGCTCGGGCGGGTCCGGGTCCGGCAAGAAGCGGTTCCGCACCAAGTTCACGCAGGAGCAGAAGGACAGGATGCTGGCGTTCGCGGAGCGCGTGGGGTGGCGCATCCAGAAGCACGACGAGGCCGCCGTGCAGCAGTTCTGCGACGAGGTCGGCGTCAAGCGCCACGTGCTCAAGGTGTGGATGCACAACAACAAGCACACCCTCGGCAAGAAGCCGTAGCGGCGTCACCTGATACCCACCACCGCATGCGCATGCATCCCCCCAGAGCGCGCCGCTGATCCGTCGACGGCGGCCGTGGCCAGCCTCCGGTAGGTACTTGCTGCATCTTCTTCGTTAGCATTCGGGCCTTCGTGGCGGCGTAGGTTAGTTGCAGTAACTCGTAGTGATCGATGGTTCTTGGCTTTATTAGGCGGTTCTTTTATTTGTCATTTAACCGTACTTTGTTGGTGTTGTTTATTAATTCCTGCGGCATGGCCATTTGCCGGTTTGGTTCTTCTCCTTCGTGGGAATGTACTTGTTCTTGCGACTCGCAGCCGATCGATGATGGATCGGCTGCCGGCAGTCTGCCGGCGGAGAAATGTATCTGGGGATTGGGGCTGCATGGATTCTGTGTGTGTATGTCGCGTCCTCTTATATTTTTTGTGGTTGGGGCCTGCTCCCCGGGATCGCAGATAATTTTGCTCATATACTAGTTCCTATGCTTGTTAGCTGCTGCCGCTCCTAAAGAAGATAGGCCACTGTTGCATTCTCTATGCTTTTCCCTTGTCTTCTCTCCGAAATTCTTGCCACGTACTACTATTTCCGATCCATTGCTAGCTTCTTCTTGCTCAGGCCATGGACGAGGAGCCTGTGCGCTGCTTGCGACTTGCATTACATTACTTTTTACCATGGTGGCATGGTCTATAGAGGAGTTTTTGACTGTCCTTGGTAAAGCCCCTTCCCTTGTTCCTCCCTCAGTTACTTTGATCCATGCATGTGTGTATACAGATGCACTGGCACTGTACACATGATGATGTGTTCTTCGCTTGTCGTTTTGGTCTCTTTTCAGCCTGGTCATCAATGCCCTTGCAACTGTTTGCGCGAGATAGAGCTCCATCCGCATTAACTCCTCCCCCGGTTTCGCGAGCCGTGTTAAGGTTGTCCTGACACGAGGGACGATGGACGGTGACGGCATGCATGGAGCTCACTGCTCACCTGCTAGCGCATGCACAATTGCACACCCCGGCTGCCAAGCCGTGTCCCTGCGCTCATCTCCGTCGCGCCTGGTACCATTTACTCCTACACGCTTCCTGGTGAACTTTCCACTTTTACTCTCCCCCGGGGCCGCCTCCTAGCCTTCAATTCTCTCGCACAATGCCGATGGGCGGCTTTGCATTCATGGCGGTTCGCCGTGGACTTGCATCTCCCAGCTCACTTATTGAATAAGTGACGACGACGACTTCGCCGGAGTAGCAGCAGGCTCGATCGTGCTGTCCTGCTGCTTTTGTCACTCCACCGCGAAAGGAAGACACGACGACGACGACCGCCGTACCAGAAGAGAGAGGCAGCCTTGCCAGATGCCAGCCGGGTGCTATATGGAAGTCCGGGACGGGAAAGGAGAGGCCGAACACGCTAATGGCTGCGACCTTGCTAATGGCTGCGACCTTTCCTTTGCTTTTGGACGCCGCGCCGCGTGCCGGTGCCACACTGCTCGCGTGCGCTCAGCAAGTAGTTGGAAATCAGGAAATGCAGCGGCCTTTCTTCCGTTCCGGCCACCCTCTCCGGCCCTCTTCGTCTTCCTTCCTTTGCGATCGTGCTCCGCTTTCTGCTCTCTACTTGCTTGCACATCTGCGCTCCAGCTGTGGGTGGAAGCCACCTCCGCTCCGACGGCCCGGCCGTACGCACGTCCTGGCGTCGGCTAGGTTCCTGCTTGGCTAGGCTAGCTATAGGCTAGGCGTGGGCGGTGGCAGGGAGAATCTGACGACGGACGGGGTCACAAAGTTTTGTTCTCTACCGCAGAGACTGCTGCCCGCCTGGCCGGGGGACTGACAGGTGGGGGCCCGGGCACAGCCGCACAGGGTGTCCACCTGGCGCCACGGTGGCGTGCGGTGGCGTGTGCAGGTAGGCAGGCAGCCCGCAGCCCGCAGCCGGCCGGCAGGGAGAATGCAAAGCATGCATGCCCTCGTACGTCCTAGTTATAATCTAGCCGGGCTGCCGTGCCGAGGGTGAAATGGCTCCAGGTCCTGGCCATGGTGGTCACCGCTGCACTAGATCTGGTCCATGCTCAGTAGGCTGCTAGCAGCTGCTCCAGTGGTGTAATGTGTGTGGTACAGTGTACTAGACGTTGTACACTGGTATTTATGGAATCCAACTGCTGTGGTCCTCGAAACACCTTGTTTCGGGGACTAAAATGGCACTGCTCGTGTCTTCAGAGAACGCAGCGACACGCTGCTTTTCGTTTTTCTACTACGCATACTCGCTCCATGCACGGCCTCAGAAGTCAGAACTGAAGACAAGTCGAGCTTTGGACGCGTACGTTCATGGCGTTCGGTGAGCTAGCGATCGCGAAATGTGTTCACATGTAACATGTTTAAAGTTGAAAGCCATTTAAATTAGTGTGTGTTTGGTCCAAACATTATGCCATGCAGTATCTTGGAAATTCGTTGTTAAGCCCTCTGACATTGTGGAAGTGGACCTTTGTCTTGAGCGATCGAGAGGTAGCTACCTGTAAGGTGACTGAAATTGGAACTTTACCGGGTCAATTATCTCCATCAGGTGGAGATTCAGCAGCTGGTGTTCTTTCTTCTATCTCAGTCCATTTCGTTCACTTCACTCTAATGCCGTCCCCGTCGACATCTTGCACCCGCCTCCCCTCCCCCTTATTTTCTGTTTCACTTGCTTGTCTCTCACACTCATGGTTCCTACTCGTGTCTCCAGCGGCGCTAGATCCCCCGTCGCGCTAAACCGCCTCTAATGGTCGTGTTAATAAGACTTTCCCACTTTTTCGTCTCCAACCAACAATATGTTTCCTCCCCATGGTGCACCTAGCATCTATAAACACCCCTCTAAGCCTGTAGACGGAGAAAGCGCACCGGAGAAGGGTGTCTTTACATCTACACTATTTTCACACCTTTCCATTGGTTGACGAAATATTTTCATTAGGTCACTGAAGTGCAAAAGATGTGTAATGTGTTGTGTAAAACTGTCGTAGGCTCTACGTCTATATCGATATTGTTTCAACTTTTCTCTTATTTTCAATATAGGATATTTTAGTTTTAACATAAAGCCAAACTCATTTAATTTTAAATAGTTTTATTAAAAGATACACCAGTACATACAACATCAATTAGTTTTACTAAATCTACCATGAAATATGTGTTTATATTGTATTTATTTGGTATTATAGATACCAATATATTTTTAAATAAAATTAGTTATAAGTTAGAAAAAAACTACAATGTCATTTATTTTGAAACGGAGCGAGGGAATACAGTTTCTTGCCACAGTGCACAAGCCGAGCAACCTTTAATGGAGGGGTTAATGGATCATCAGTAGTGCGTCCACTTTCAACCGTGACCTTTTTGCAGGAGCGGCAACACACGGAGTAATGCACGGTCCCATCCCAGCAATGTTTCATGCATCAGACCTGAGAAGAACCTGCTGCTCAGTTCTTCGGCAAATTAACACCGATCGATCCCACACAACAGTCGGCGCACAGACCTAGCCCCGAGTCTCTGATCAGATCTGCGCATGCAACAATGCCAGTTTGGCCTGCAGCACTCTGGTAGCCAGATCTCCATGGGCTCACCACACCAGCTGCTACGTACCCCGGCTCGTCCCATCATCAGACACGTAGGCCCGGTCTGCATGGAGTTGGCAGCGGCTCAACGAATTGCTTGCACCGGAGTCCGCACTGCTCGCTGTTCCTTGACAAGAAGTGTGCATGTCAGCATGTGTGAACTCACAGGCTAATACAAGACCGTTCTTCGCAAACGATCGAGAGAAAAAGGGTCAGCGAGGGGGCAAGACCATGACGTGACGTGACCAAGGACGGACTTAGGGTTGTTTGGTTCCTCGGATCAAGTTCCTATCACATTCGATCAAGTTCCTATCACCTAATTAGAAGGATTAAATACAAGCTAATTACAAAATCAATTGCACAGATGGGTACTAATCCGCGAGACGAATCTATTAAATCTAATTAGTCCATGATTTGATAATGTGACGCTACAGTAATTATGCGTTAATCATGAATTAGGCCTCGTTTGGTTCCCAGGGCTAAAGTAGTTCCTGTCACATCAAATATTTAGATACTAGTTAGGAGTATTAAATATAAACTAATTACAAAACCAATTGCACATATGGAGGCTAATTCACGAGACGAATCTATTAAGTCTAATTAGTCCATGATTTGATAATGTGATGCTACAGTAAATATGTCATGAATTAATTAGGTTTAATAGATTCGTCTCGCGAAGTAGCCTCCATTTGTGTAATTAGTTTTATAATTAACTCATGTTTAGTCCGCCTAATTAGTCTTCAAAGATTCGATGTGACATGGACTAAACTTAGGTCAGGGATCCAAACACTAATACATTCGTGGAACCAAACACGCTTTAGCGCACGAGGCTATTAGCCGCCACTGTTACGCCGTCGTATGCTGCTTGTGCATGCTTGACACTGATCGATGAGACGCGACAGGATTATGGATCCGGTCAAAGACGCTGTGCCGCCGCAGGACCCACGTCACGCCGCCTCTCTGACACTGACAAACTTAGATCGCTACGTTATTGACCAGTAATTTTTTTTCTTAAGGGGAAAGCTAATTAACAACTTCAATGTTTGGATGCTCTTCAATATCCGAATTTTCAGGCGTCCAATTACACCACCACTCATGCTCTCGGGTCATCTTCCTCAGCTCTGGCACTGGGCACTGGCAGTGTCCGATGACATTAGAGGTTAGAGATTTGGGTTTTTAGGGGGTTGTTCATTGAAGCCATGAACTTAGAGGAAGGGCCGTGATTATTGGTCGCCGATGTAAAACACAGATAAAGTGAGCAACGCGCCCGGTACAGCGCTACTACTACTGGCTATGTCCTTTGGAGGCGACAAGTGCAGAGCTGAGAGGAAACACTGCCAGTGCAAAAGACTGTATGTATGCGTGCATGCATGGGCACGGTCTTCTTCCTTTTGTTCTTTTGGTCGAAGGAGTGCAAAAGTGAGAGCAGAGGCGACGCTGCCAGACATGGCAAAATGCTGCGTGCGCGCGCGCGCGCGCGCGCGCGTGCCTTGGATAATGAGCGTCTCCTCCGTGCATCCTGCTGCTCGGATGCTGCCCATTGATGCCTCGAGCGAAACTAGTGGCCACTGGCCAGCGTAAAGCGAGCGACGGAAAGCGAGAACACTAACTACATAGAGCTAGACATGGACTCGTCATATATGCACTGGCTGTAAAAGCTTGCGTTACCCCCGTCTTTGCAAGCTTCTCCCTGATGAGTTCTGATCGGAGCACTAGGCGAGGCTCGAAAAAGGCCAGTAGGGATTTTTGGCAAAGACGCCGGCAGCTTTAGCACACGCTCCCTGGCGCGCGAGGTGTCGCGTTGCGAGGGCGTGCCCTGCCGACGATCATGCCCTGCTACCGCACGACTAGTCGTCCGTCCATTGTTGACATGGCACTTTGCAACAACATGCGTAGACGGGCTCGGATCGCATATGGAGTTTGGTTGCGAAATCTGCATTCTGAAACAAGGCGATAAACCAAACGGATGCAGCCAGGCACTGAGGCACCACGTAACGTAGCTATCAAGGTCGGTACACTGTATCATCAACTAGCTGTTCGTGCGTCAACTACCCAATCCCTCAGGCGCTTGACCGGGCCGATTGACCGTAGTCGGTAAGATCTGTCGGTGGCAGGAGGCCAGAGAATCCATCTTTTCCGTGCCCGGGTCGCGGCCTCTCATGATTACGATCCGTCGTCGGCCGGGACGGGGAAAAGCACGGCGCGCCCCACCGCGCGCGCCAAAGCCAGGAGGATCGCGGCCGGCCGGCCGGCACCCACACATGCGAGCACGCACGGGGGCTGGACCGGGCCGCCGGCGCGCCCACCCATCCCCTCCCTCCCAAAGGGGAAAGCGCCGCCGGCCAGGCAGGGACGGTGGGCGACTGGGCGCCGTGCCGAGAGATGGAACCAGGCCGGTTGCCGCGGGTACGTATGATCCGACGTTCTGATCGGGACGTATCGGCGGGGGTCGCGGAAAGGCGCGCGTGAAAGGGACAAAACGAGGCGTCGCCCTGGAGGTTCCCGTCTGGATGCGTGGGTCGCCGGTGAGGGGAGAGGCTGGCAGGGCAGGCGTCACATGCGGCCGGCAGCGCGGCCTTGCGACGCGGCTTTGCGTCGCGCCGCTTTGCCGCGCCCGGCGTCGGGTTGCCGGCTGGTTGCTTGTCGCTGGAGCTACCGCGCTGTCTGCCGCTTGCCTTTGCTTGTGGCGCCCGGATCGGGCGTGGACCGGCCGTGCCTGCGTGGCAGGGCAGGGCTTTTCGTGCGGGCATGATTGGCGCGGATTCGTGGTCCGCCTGCTGCTCCGGTACGTACCAGTACTAAGTAGTGGTCGCAGCCGCAAAAACGAGTACAAGAATTTTGCATCTTGACGGCGTGAGCGCTGAGGGCTCTCGGGTGAGCCAGCACGGTTGGAGTGACCATTTTGGTCTGCTAATGTTGCTCCATCGAGATGAGGACTCGGGTGAGCTAGTACGGTTGGAGTAACCATTTTGGTCTGCTAATGTGGCTCCATAGAGATTCGGGAACAATGGTTTGCTCTTGTGATAGTTGGGTTTTCTTAACTTTTTAACGATTGTATTCAAGCTCTCAGTTTTCTTGGATTGCTCATTTTATGATGGGATCTCATCTCGTCGATTCTTTCTTCTCTCTTTTTCCCCGACGGGCAGCATTCTTTTCCACGTATGTGCGGTGGGCCGGTGGCGGTGTTTGTAGGTATAGGTGGAGATTCGGCCCAGACCACGAAGGAAGGAAGACTGGACGGACCAATCTCCCTCCCCCGGGGCGTATAATTGTTGGGCCACAAGTAATTTTGTAATGTAGCCCAAAAGCATCTAGACTTAACAATAAGGAAAAAGTCCTCGAGGTCCCTCATATATTGCCGTAGTCCGAGTTTAATCCTCATGTGTAAAATCGGATATCAGTAGCTCAGTTCTGCTAGGAAGCGATTTGGCCCACGACTCGCATTCAACGATCAAAACAAAAGTGCAAGCTTAAATATATCTCCCGCATTTGGCACACTATTTTCTTTTGAAAACAAGCTCCCACAGTGTAACTCATGTTGCACGACACGATCGCTTCATCAGGCAGGAAACGTCAAGGCCAGAGAGAGGCTCATCTGGTCCGTGATAAACTGATAATCAGAGTCATCTTCATGAATAATCATGGTCTTCTCTAAAATAGAACGGTTCGTATTTTGCGCATGAAATCCGGACGACCGGACGAACGGACGGGTAGTACACTGTAAGCACAGCTAAATAACATGTAGAGTATGCTGCAAACACTACTGCCGGCAGCGAAAGAGCGGGAACAGGGCCACTCCATGTACCTGGCGAGCACGAACACAACGCCGTCGATCTCCTGATATCAAAGGGCCTGCAAGTTATGGAAGCCGCTCAGCGCTTCCTGGAGGTGCGCTACCGCGCCGTCGTAGTTGACGAACCCCATGAACCAGAACTCGTGCTTGTCCGCCGACACCAGCTGGATGAACTTCTCTGCGGGCTTGAGCTCGCTCGCCGACGCGCTGGCCGCCCTCAGCCGGTGCAGAGGAATCGCCACCTGCACGCACGCGTTTGCCGTCTTAGCAAAAGAAAACGTTGAAGGACTACAGAGGCCAGTGCAGAACGCGACTGCGTGCTCGATAGTCGATACTCGATACCTTGTAGTAGCTCCATTCCGTCCTGTCACCGCCGCCGGCGTCGTAGGACAGGGGGCTGTCGCTGCAGAAGGCGACCCTGGCCGTGGAGAGGTAGAGGATGCCCATCACCGGGCCGGCGGCCGTGGAGAGGTAGCAGGCGTAGGACTTGCGGAGCTGCTCGTCCGGCGGGGCGCTGAAGGCCCGCCGGAATATCTTGTCGTGGCCGCCTTCCGCCAGCACCTTGGTCCCCTGCGCGATCCTCGCCACGGCCGCCTCCCCGATGCTTGGCGCCGTCCTCACTGGCCAAAGAAACCACTTGGAATTGAAGTAAGCTTTGACTACCAGTACTAATCTGATGATGATTAAGCTAGACAAAAAGCGGCGATGATTAGCGAGGTAACGAAGAATCACCCACAGTGCTGCCAAGTGTTGCGCGACAGATCCTCGGCCTTCCTGGTCGCCTCCCCGACCTTCCGCCCCCACCGCGACAGCGCATTCTTCACCGCCTCCTTGGTGCCTGAGCGCGGAACAGCAAAACTGTGTAAGAAGCGCCGGACTGCAAAGAACCGAGAACCCAAATTGATCGGCAACTTCTGCGCACGCACCGTTGGACGACGCCGGCTGTACAGGCGAAGGCATCGCGTAAGGGCTGGCCTCCGTTGCCGCCGGCGGCGACGACCAACTTCTCGCGGCCGGCTGCATCGCTCGCGATTGGGATGTTCCCTTGTTGTCTCCTGTCAAATTCCCGTTGTTCCCTCGCGCGTATCGAAATGGGCTGGTTGCTTCTGCGCGACGGATACGGCAGCAGCGCTGTAGGAAACGTAGGATACTCCACTCCACCACTATTTACCGAGCGCGACGGCGACGAGCCACCAACCACCCCATTCTCCGTGCCGTTTCGGTTGCACCGGCTCCTGTATCTGTGCAAGCGGGTGCGGGGCGCCGGTGTCAGCGAGAGGGTGTCAAGGTAAGCGGCCGGGTTCGGCGCTCGGCAGCCGCCCGTAGCGGCCGGACCGCCGGAGCGGGGCGGGTCGACGGAGACGTTCGGACCTAAGCGTGCGATGCCACGTGACGGGCGCAGCTGCAGCGACCCCCGGCCGGAACGGCACGGCACGGCTCCATGTTTTAAAAAAGGGGATCGGCGCTGGTCGAGACGAATGCAACGTTGCGCAGAGCGGACAGCGACACCGCTCCTTGTTCGCGTCACGATACGCGACCTGACCAGGTTCGTTGCTACTACCTCCGTTGGACAGACAAGAAAAATTATGGAATCTCGTCCGTTAAAGAATCAATATTACAGCATATATTTTGAAACTACATAGCATTGAATCAATATTACTGGAACATGATTAGAACTGCAACGGGATGATCTACGGTCCCGTTTGTATTCGCTTATTCCTCGATTACCAGCCGAAATAAGTGAAAATTCCACACAAACATCTCGATTATTTCTCAATTACCAGAAAAGCCGCTTAGCACACAATCCACAAAACAATGGGCAACCCTATTTTTCAGTACGCGGCCTCAGCCTCGCTTACCCATTAAGCGAGTCAATTTTCCCTCGATACCCCTCCAGGCCTCCACCACCGACGCCTGCTGCCCTCCGCACCCGCCGCCTCCCAGGTCGCCGGCACTCGCCACCTCCCTGCCCTCCGGCGGCGGCCTCCGTTCCTTCCAGCATCCACCTCCCACCCATCCATGTCCGCCTCCGGGAGCGAGTCGTCGCCACAGCTGACAGGGAGCACGAACGGCCGGGGCATGCCGCTTGCCCCGCGTGAGCTCGCAGCAGCGGGTCCGACGGGTGGAAACCTTCGGCGCTGAGGTCGACGGAGCAACAGTAGCAGCTTGGCTAGTGGTGAGGCGGGGCAGCACCGCAGCAGCAGCGTATGACCAGGGGCTGGATGGGCGTCGGCGTGGCGTGGAGCAACAGAAGAGAGGAGAAACGGATAAGAAAGGGAACGAAGACCGAGAAATGGAGGAAAAAAAGAAAATGGCGATCGGACGCAAAGGAAATAGAAGTAAAGAAAAAAGAAGGGAGGAAAAATGAGAAAAAGAAAACGGAAAAGAAAAAAATGAGTGATCATCATCCTTAGGGTACTTCAGGCATTTCACTACTCAGGGGCAGAGAATCGACGGAAAAAAAATCAGAAGTGTTACACCTAACTTATTCAGACATTATTCAGACAGTAGATTCCCCAGGCAATTGGTTTACTAGACAATCCTGATTCCCAGTGAGCTCCAGATAAGCAGAAACAAATAGTCTGCCACTCTTACTTCGACAATCGGAGATATATTAGTACCGTTAAATTAAATAATATCTACTTCGCAGAATAAAAATTAGAAGAATAATAGTTCTCATAGGAGCGAAGCCCGACTAGAGCGATGGGCCGTTTCCCACACTAGGCTTTGAACCAGTCGATTAGCATGGGCACTTTTCCCCTGCCGCTCCTACATAGATAGTACAGTAGCAACCAACCGTCCTCTCGACTAACAGCATATGGCATTGGATTTCCGTAGATCAAACTATTTCATCTCTCCTCTAAACCTAGCACGTCTCTAAGGTTTACACCATTTCAATCATCCTAAGTCATGAATAGATATATTTACGAAGTTTCACAAGAAACGTGCTAAAGAGACTGGCACCATTCCTTTGGTTATAATTTTACTAGATTCATTCGGAGTCTTAAAGCGCGTATGTTTATAGGATGGGCCAATATGGATCGACAAAAGCTAAAGTATAACATCTAAATATTCTATACAAATACAACCCACTAAGAGTCATTGATGGCTATTTCTGTGCTCTCATGATGTGTCACATCATCAAATAGTAGTACCGCTCAATCACAAGGTATCGACATCATCTATCCATCCATTTTTTTTATCATTCTCCGACCTCCCAACCTTAATCAAAAGGATTAGGCCACCATAGTGATCACGTTAAAGTTGTGTTGCATCAATTAACAAGCCACTCGATCACATTTTCACCTTTCAATAAATCTAAATATCACCATATAACCGTATCCTTCTTGTTGTGTTTACTTAGAAATTGTATGGTCATCCTTTCTCTCAAACTCCTCCCTTCTATAATGTTATTCCTCCCGGTGTGAATGCACTATTGCCTACTCTATGTTCAAAAACCAAAAGAATGCACAGCCTTTCAGACTCCCTATTTCTCTCATTCCATTCTTCATCCCTAGCGTCCAAACCATATTTCTATACAATCCAAAGGGAGAGTCCACCCAAGAGACTGCACAATGCTTGCTTCCACCAAGCTCAAGCTCTCCATCTTACTATTACTAATTGGAGACTCCTTTTTTTTTAAATTTCCCCGAAAATCCAATTTTATGTTTTAATGGGGTTAGATGATCTAGTTTTTAATATTATTACTTTACTGACAAATTCAGGCTCTAGGTGAAGCCACTTAGGATCATAAGTGGATACTCTAGAAAAAGAAAGAAATCTTAGAAATTCTCACAAAAAGCAAAATATCTGGCCATCAATCAGTGTATTTAAACCATCATAACCATAGGATCTATTATATTTTCTAAAAAATTACCCACCTATGCCATTATGAAATAGCCTAAAGTAACCTCCTAAATCTATATCTAAATTACCCACCTCTGCCATTATATGAAATAAACTAAAGTAACCCCTAATCTTCATCAAAATTACCCACTCATTCTATTATAAAAATAATTTAAAATAACCCCTATATTTGCAACTAAATTGCCCACTACTAATACTTAAAAATAATTTAAAATAATCCTTTAAATTTGCTTCTATATTACCCACATATGCCATTATTAAAAGTAACATGAGGACATAAGGTATCCCTAACTTTGAATCCAAATCACCTTAATTAAAAATATACACTATATGTGATTCTAAACCATCTATTTCTTACACTATTAGTGTATGATATAATAGTTAAGGTATATACACATGATGTGTGTCACCATTTATAAAGATATAGAGAAAGTGATGAGAAAATAGATTTCTATGTTAAAATTATAGCTCAAGCATAGGATCCATTACACAAATTCAAGCTTGCGATGCAAAGTGAAAAGTTAAACATTATAAATCTGGATGAAAATGTTAAAGAGTAATTAATAACTAAAATATATATCACAATCAGATGTAGGTAATAAGTATATATTGTGTTCAAATATTTAACAAATGAGTGGTAACTCAAGGTAATAGTTTTGTAGTAATGTTGCACTATTTGTTTCCATTGGAGACTTCGATTAGTTCTCACGAAACATGCTAGAAAAAAAAGAGAAATTCTAGAAATTCTCACCAAAATCAGAAACATCAAATATCAATCCTGTAAATTCTAATAATCATATTTATTGGTCTATTATATTTTCTAAAAAGTTACCCACCACTATTATTATGATAATATTCTAAAATAAATCCTAAACCTATATCCAAATTATTGAGCTCTACCATTATAAAACATAATATAATGTAAACCATAATCTTTAACCAATTTACTCATGCATATCATTATAAAGAATAACTTAAAATGTTATTCTAAATTTGTATCTAAGTTACCCATGTATGTTATTATTAAAAATAACCTAAAGTGAACACCTAAATCTTAATCTAATTATCTTTATGTGGATCATTCAGAATGTCCAAAAATAAACTAATATATGATTCTAAATTACCTGTATATGTCATTGTCAATATACAAATACTAAGTTAAGGTATATACACATGATGAGTGTCACCATGTAGACCATTTATATATGTATATGAGGAAGTGATGAAAAAAAGTGATTTCTATTCTAAACACAATGGACAATGTATGGAGGTGCGATACAAAATGAAAAAGTGTGAACGTGGATAAAAAAGTGAACGAGTAAAGACTAATTAATAATTAATCACAACTAGACAAAGATAAGTACATATCTGTATGAGTATTATGTTGAAGTATTGAAAAAAATGAGAAAATAGTAGGTAAACAATTTTGATTTTTAGGTAGAAGCTTAATTTCTTAATAATTTTTAAATACAATATCTTTTAAAAATATTAGTCTGAACAAATTCCATGCGTACGGGACAACACACACGATGGGGAAGGAGATTCTTATTCACGTGATTCATCATCAAGCGGAAGACCCACTGCATGCAGAAGCATCGGCCATACAACTGGCCTCCAAGGTATACCTGCCACTGGATATCCATACGTTCTTCCCAAATCCATACCCACTTCAAATTGGAAGGGTATGGGTAGAAAATTATATAACCATTAGAAATAGGGAGTGTAGGGAGTGTAGGTTTTGGGAAGGATATAATTTATCCATTGGATATGTATATTATATGTACCACAAAGTTAATTATCCATTGGATATGGGTGGAATTGGGGAAGGTAAGGAGTGGATAATAATTATTTGGATTTAGGTGTGAACAAGAGTGGGTTTGCTCGTACCCTCCCCAGAGGTGGTTCAGAACCTTGATCTAAATCAAATCCTGTACAGTACAGACTGTCAGATACTCGCCAATAATATTCAGGCTGAAGATCCCATAATACAGCCATCAGATTGGAGAATCAGGCCACGCATATCAGTCTTCATCGACAACAACATAAACATTGAATATAGCTGCAACAAAGTTCCAAGACAGCAAAACTTGACTGCTCATAGACTAGCTAAAGAATCTTGAGAAGTATGACTCCAAATTCCTGTCAGTTCACTTGTTCGAATGAAAACCATGTAACACATTGCCCTGTGCGTCATGCGCTTGTCAATGTTTTCTGGGGCCAATTCAGCCTCCACTCTGTAAGCTGTTTATGATTTGCAATATATTCTGAGTATAAAAAAAAACTACGATCAATTACGTTGACGTTTTCAAGTGGTAGTCTCCCTCCCTTCTGTAACTAAGGACCATCCACTCTTGGCGTTCCCTATTCCCTCCACCTTCCTCCTATGCTGGAAGCTAATAAAATCCATCTGAGCTCAGGAATGCCGTGCCCCTCAGAACGATCAAGAAACACTAAGTGCCATCTCAAACAACCATCACATCTATTTGCATGTCTCTCACTCCATCTCGGCATTCTCTTTTTTCAGCTTTGATTCTATCCGGAGTTCTGTACGTGCAGCTTCAAGTACCTCTTCACATCCCTGGTTATGCTTCAATCAAGCATGTCGTCGTCGTTGCCATGCATGTGTTGTGCTCAAATGAATGGCACAGTTATTGCCATGCACGTCATGCTCATCTTGTTATCAGTAGAGAGTGCTTTTGATTTTTGCTGATTTTACTCACAATACATGCATCTTTTCAATGCTTGTGTTCTTGATAATGAAGATAAAGGAATTCAAAAGCAACTTATATTCTTAGATTATGAAGCAATATTGTCGATTCGCACATTTTGAATTGCCATGAATATTTTAGTTTTCATTAGAAGTTACTGCATGGGATCATTTTGATATGCATGCTTCAGGATTACATACAATTCTTCCTCAAACCTTACAGTTGTTACTCAAGCATTTATAATTTTTTTGTTAAGGCTTACGTGTCAATTTGGCTCTATGGTGTAACTTCGGTCGTTCCCTCTAATATTTGATGATGTGTATTTATGTTTCTATACTTATTTTTCCTAGAAATTTTCTCATTTATCCTATATCATCATTAACTTTTTTTTGAATTCCCATAACGATGTATGGGTAAGGCACCTAGTCCAGCAAGCATCATGATTTTTTCACTTTGGAGGCAATGAATTAGCTTGCTAAGTGTGCATGGCAATTGTGTTCTATTCTTGGAAGATTGTTCAAACTTGAATAGCGTGTAGTAGCCCTTGCCAAACTAGAATAAGGGCTTATGAATACTGTGAATTACCAAATGAAATATCGGGAGAAGCTAAAGGAGCCAATTAAATTGATCAAAAAAGGAGGCAATGAAAGTAATGGCTTCCTTGAAAGTTCAATATTTGATCCTATTAAATTGATCATAAAAAAGAGGTAGATCTGCCATTTGAGAATACATGGACCTAAGTGACATGGTCGGATTGGTTTAAGGACTGGCTATGCAGTTTACTCTTTTTTTATCACTAGTGCATAAAAAGAGGAGAGCTACCATATGAAAAATGGTGTGCAAATGCTCAGAGACACGATGCTAGATGTCATTGCTAATAAATAAGGTTCGGTGATAGGATGTGCGTAGGTGGAACTCTCTCCGATGCATTGGTGTTTAGAGGACAAAATGTATCATTGTGTGTTCACTATTATGGTTAACATTGTTATAATAGAATGGATTTATGCATCCATGCTTACTATTGCAGAATGAATAATTTTACTTCTTTATCTAATAAAAGGAGGCTAGCGCATACCACCGTAGCAAGATGGTGCCGAGATAGTTGAGGCCCACAGTGCAAGGGGAGACTCAAGCTTGTAGAAGAACTAAACAGAGCAGAAGTGATGCGCAACTGTGGAGTGAAAATATCAGGAAGTCCATCATAGAAGCCCAAGAGTGTATTCGTATACTATTAGGAGTAGAAGAGACAATGCACATTTCTAACTGGTGAGACAATGCACATTTCTAACTGGTGAATATTTACAATGGATGTAACTACTAATCGAGGGTGTTCCTCCTTCTACCTAAAACCTTATGACCATGTCTCACGACCAGCAAATGTCACCCTATATTTCATAATTATGGGCTGCTAGGGAAGCACCCATCACAGTTGTCATCCATAGTACGTGCCATGCTGCCATACCGTACCGCTCCCACATTTTGGAGGTGTGCTCATCCATTTGTTGCTGGTTAAGAGTCTTTCGATGGTTTACCTTGACTAAGCTCCTAATATAACAAGATATCAGAGTCCCCAACCCATTGGAGTCTTTGCACCTCACCATGTATAGGGAGAAAAGGGTCATCCTCAGCTTAGGGTTTTTCATTCGAGAAAAGCTTGCCCTGACCTAGAACATGCCTGAAATAGAGTAAGCTGAGCCTCCATATTGATTTGTTCTTTTTGAACTTTTTCTATCTTTGTCAGTTAGCTACGCGTGCACCGAAGGCGTACTTCTTCTTTCTCTTGTAGTATAAGGACGTGTTGAACACAACAAGGAGGTCAATTAGCTCCTTAGCTTGGTGAAGGGCTTATAGTCATTATTGTTAGTGGAGAGCGGCACCACGAACGCATAATATTTCGGGAGGCTCATACTCTTTGAATGAAGTCTTCCATCTATCTTCAGACCCCGGATAACATTTATCAGCACATCTGACCTCATGTATCCCTTCTTGGCTTGCCACTTTTGAGGAAAGCATGTCCCGTGAAAACTAACTCTTCTAGCTGCCATAGACATTTCTTGGTTCGACCGAGCTGTTGGATCCAGCACTGAACAACTCTATCTAGTTCCTTATGTGTTTGCTTAGAAATAAAACTAAGGATAACTAAAGATATGACAATGGTAAAGTGATAATTTTACAAATTAGTGTACATACACTAGTAGAGAATTGACTTTCGATGCGTCCCCTTTTATCCTGGTTTAAAGTTGGTCCGGGATAAAAGAGGGTGCGCCACGCTAGGCAAAAATGGAGGGGAGAGTTAGTCCCGGTTGGTATTTGCAACCGGGACTAAAGGCCCCCCCTTTAGTCCCGGTTGCAACGGCTAGTTCCGGGGTGTCGGTGGTGGGACCCTTTTGTCCTGGTTGGAGGCTCCAACCGGGATAAAAGGGTGGACCTTTTGTCCTGGTTGAAGCCTCTACCCGGGACAAAAAGTTTAGTCCCGGTTGCAGCTTCCAACCGGGAGGCTCCAACCGGGACTAAACTTTCAACCGGGACAAAAGGTGTTCCTTTTTGTCTCGGTTGGAGTTTTTAACCGGGATAAAAACTCATCCCCATTATATACCAAGATAGAGGCCTTTCTTCCTCCTCCAGCCCGAGCCAGTCCACCACATAGACAGAGAGCTGAGCTTCACCTACTCTCCGGTGGTGCCGAAGCAAGGGAGGTGCTGCCCGAAGTTTTTTCCCTCATTTTCGTGGGAATTTCACTCAGCCAACACAAGTGTTGTGAAGGTTTGCTACTTCATCCTCATGTTATGCTTTGATTTATGCTTTGGAGATGGAAAGATTAATTGCTAGAATGTGATGAAGTAGAAAATGGAGAGGTATTTTGAGCGAGAATGTGAGGGACTCATTGATGTGTCATATATAGTATGTATTATTACAGTGGTTTAAGAATGATGCTACCTTGTCTAGACGGTTTATCTTATCAAATTCAATAAGGTTTTTCAAATCCATACTTGTTGAACTTGCATACCGTGTTCATCTCTGTGAGGATGTTCTCCGCCGAGCAGCAACGTATGTCAAGAAGGAGGTTCGTGTAACAACTCTACCTGAAATTAAGTACTTTTAACTATAAACCAGTGATAAATCAAATCCCTAAGTTAAGAAGTCAAATGACCTTTATAAACCTAAGAAGCTCTTTTTGGAGTTTGAATTAAAGCTTGAAATTTTACATACAAACTTAAGTTTCTGCCCAAATAAGAGTTGTGAAACTTTTTAATTCCAACAACTTTTGTTAAAGGCACTTTGACTAATTCGGAGTGGAAGGAAGTCTAAAACAGCAACCAAAGCCGGGTTTTCTAAAGGATCCTGAAAATCTCTTAAGTCCTGGAATTCAAGTTTTCCTTCATCTTGCAAGCTTTCATCTCCCGTTTTCCCTATCTAAACTCGAGTCAGAGACTTAATGAAAGTTGTAGTACCTCAAGTGTCTTCCAACTTTGTTACACTGACCCAGATCCAAATCGGACCCGAACTTGTTCAAAACCCCGGTCAAAGGGAGGTGAACCAGTCAACTCACCCCTGGTGCCTTAAAAAAATCCTAAGTCTGGAATTCCAGATTTTTGGCTAACTTTGGCCGGAAATATCTTTGAATCCTTTCACAATCTAAACCAACACCTTAAACAAAGTTTGAAGAATGATCAGAGTTGAGCAAGTTTGTTTAAGGGAGTTTCGGGAGTTGTGTTGAAAGATTCGGAGAAGGATCGCTCCAAAGCTGGTCGGGCTTGCTGCACGAAGGGAGCCTCGACGCCCGCGCGCCCGAGCATGTTTGCTCGCGCGCCATGCGCCGCGTGGCCGCCGGCCACCGGCAGCTCGCCGGCGCCCTATCACCAGCGCGACAGCGACAAGACATGAGCCACGGCGCCCAACCCACGCCCGCGACAGGACGGAGCGAGCGCAAGGCTAGCCAACTGCCGGCCGCGCGCAGGTCGCCTTCCGCCTGCCACGGCTCCGCTCCGCCAACCCCGTTCCGCCCATCCGCCGGGAAAGCTGCCACGACCATGGCATCCCGCGCCTCCGCCTGCTCGCCCAACCCCCACGGTAGCCCTCCGCCTCGCCAGCCCGACAGACCGGAAGCCCCAGACGCGCGCCGCCCAAGGCCAATCGCCGCCGAAGACCACCTGGAGCTCCGCCTCCTGTGCCCAATGGTGTCGCCGGCCAATGGCCGCCTTGCCTGCGCACTCGCCGCTCCCGGCCTTATCTTTTCCCCAACGGAGCCCCGCCTCGACCCTCCGCGCCACCCCGGCCCTATAAAAGGAACCCCCTCACCGGCAATGCCACCCCTTGCCACCGCCCGCACCTGCACCACCGCTTTCTCCTCTGCGCCACCGCTTTCTCCTCTGCGCCGTCGCTGAGCTTCCGTGGTGCTCACCCCTTTGCGCCACCCCACACTCCGATGACTCGCCGCCACACTCTTGAGAAAGTTCCCCTCTCCGCTCTAGTCGCTTCTTCCAACCCACCAGCCGCCCGCTCCTCCGCGCGGTACTCGAGCTTGCTGGTGTCCGCAAGAAGCACCACCGCCGCCGGAGCACGGTCGAAGCACCGCCGCCGCCGGACCACCGTCGAAGTCTCGCCGCTGCCCAAGCCTTAGCGCGTACGACTTCGCGCCCCAGCCTACTCCTGTTTGACCCCAAGGCTTCATCGGTAGACCTGGAGGTAAGCTACCGACCTTTTGTTTCGTCTCAACCGACCCCTTTTCGTTCGGTTCGTCCGACCCCTCTCTGTTCGGTTCATCCGACCCCTTCTCGTTCGGTTCGCCCGACCCCTTTTTCCTTCCGTCTCGCCTGACCCTGCCAAGTTTCGCCGACCCTTTCTCCGCCTCGCCCGAGGGCTCGGCTGCATCTTTTTCTTTGACCCGAGGGTATTGGTGAAATTTTTTTGGGGATTTCTCTGTGTTGAGTCTGAGGACCTCGGTACGGTTTTTCCTTAAATCTGAGGGTCAGACCCTAAGTTTCTCCCAATCCGACCCTCTCGTCCTGTTCTCCACCAACTGAAGTTGGACTCCTCACCTTTCCTGTAGCTTTGCTACAAGTATCTGAGTTAAAACATGAGTGTGTTGAAATAACCATCTAAAATGTTTAACCCCTGCATTGCATTTCCGTGTAGAGTTGAATCTCGACGACGGGACGTACGAGCTTCACCCGGCACCGGAAGAAGACCCCACCGAGGAGCTGCACCCCTTCGAAGGAGAGCCCGAACCAGAGCAAGACCCCGAGGACCCACAAGCTTTTCCTGAAGGCAAGCCCCGGTGCATGAACTCCCTGTTTTACTTTCATGCCACTTACTGATTACTTGATTGCGCATTTACGTTTCCAGGAGTTGTAATGAGACCTTAGATGCATAAACTTAGTACCTTGTCTGAATACTAGTTGCTAAGGTCGAGTAGTGCAATGCTTAATAGGTTTCGGTAAAAGTCTAGTGATTTCCTATCACTCACGAGTTATAGGAGTTGAATGTTCAGTTATGTCGCAACTATAAGAATAACGGACGGTGTCAGGCTTATGTTCGGTACTTGGTGGATTGCCCCGTCTGTCTAAATGAAAATGGACTAAGGTCGAAACGTGTCGGCGTTCGTGATCAAATGTTTGAAAGTACTAATCTCATACCTAGTATGGGATGGGGAAGCCTAGTACCTGATTGAACTGGGGCGTGGCATACCCTCCGGCTGTCCTTGGAACGTCGTTCCCATGGTGCATCATGTGGGTTCAAGTGCGGTCATAGTACGGCAGAGGCCGGGATTATGGAGCATTGCATGCCAAAGGCAGTTGGCCCTGACACGTGCCTAAGGGATCGATGGGGACGGCTGACAAATGAAGCGACCCTTCGTGGTGCGCGGATGTCGTGAGATTAGGTTTACCATGCATGGTTAATAAACTCGAATCGATTCGTCTGTCTCTCACAGTTTGGGACTACTTGATCGCTATTCTGCACTGAGTAAAGATGGAACATGATGATGATATTAATCTTGATGCTTGTTAAGCAATTGCTTGGAAATCATGCTTGTTTAGTATAAGTTGCTAATCTAGACTGGTTAAATAACGTAGAACATGAGCTAAAATGTTGAAAGTAAGGACTGACTTTAGACGCTTTGGCAAAGAAACCCCAGAGCCAGAAGGCCTTGCATGTCTTGGTCTCGGTCGTGTCTTTCCGATGGGTCAGTCTTGCTGAGTACTAGTTGCTCAGCCTTGTTGTGGCTAATCTTTTTCAGGTAATGTCAATAGTTTGGTTGCGGGTACCACTTGGCCGACCCAGCTTCCCCTAGGCTGGACCGTCGAGTGGAATCCTTCCTCGGACGGCGAAGGAAGGAATTTTTGATGTCATGATCTGCTCCGTCGTGATGTCATGTATCGACGTTTAGTTTCCGCTGTTTTCCTTCGACTTCGACCCATGCAAATTTCGGTCTGAATTTCGAAAACTCTGATGTAATAAAATGTGGAACTTGTTGTCGTGATGGAATGTTGTAACCTCTGTGCTACTCACCTTCACGTGAGCGATGCTTCTCGATCCTGTTTATGTGGTTAATCGGATGAAATCTGACGGTCGACCAAGTTGACTTGCTTAAAGTGCATAATCGCGTGTCAGGCGACTTCAATGCATTTTAGTCAGGTTAATTTGGGCGGTTCCGCCACAGCTGGCATCAGAGCTCGAAGCACGGTACGGAGAACAACAAACCTTAACACTCTTTTTCTGAATAAAATTTGCAAGAAGTAAGTCGAGAAGTTCGTAAGTTCGCTAAGGATGAGTTTAGTTCGAGGAGCCCTAGGGGATTTTGGGGTTGTTTTTAAGGTGGCTAATAGTTATTGGTTATCTTCTAACTTCCAGCACTTTTTGCCACGTCTATCATACGTGTGCTGAATCCGCATCGCGAGTATGCGAAGGGTGATGGGAATTCGATTCCAACGAGCCTATCATCACGGTTGTTTCGCCCACGTCTATTATACGTGCGCAGGTTCCGTATGTTAACGCATGCGAAGGATGGTATGGTTCGATTCCAACGAGCCTATCGTCACGGTTGTTTGCCACGTTTATTATACGTGTGCATGATTCCGCATCACGAGAATGCGAAGGGTTATAGGATTCCATTCGAAGGAACCTATTTCCACGGTTGTTGCGCTGTCCATGCAGCGTTAAATGCATGGGTGCCGTTTCTATAGTGAACGGTAATGATTGTGGACGCTTTCGTGAGTGCTGGCACGGAAGGTTCAAGCTGTGTTCTGTTTTTCTGCAGGTACACTAACAACGTTGCGTTCGAAGCGATGCCTAGTAACTCGACTAGTTATTATAGTGAGAGCCGTATTGTTGCCTTGCCACCGGCGCTAACCACGTAAGTCCAAAGGTTTTTGGCAATTATTTTTGGTTGAGAGGACGACTAGGACGTGCATGCATTAAGAAATAAAAATCCCAACCTAAGGAAATAAAACTGAACTCGAGTGCGTCGTAAAAGAAATGCACCGCGTTAAGGATTGTCTCGCTGTCCTTCTTTCGCCATGCTCGGTAAAATAAATCTTTCAGGTGGATCTGCATGATAACTCCAGAAACTTTGTATAAGAAAGTTGTGTTAAATCTCCCAAGTAAACCGCTGAAAATTTTTCACAAGGTACTACCATTTGGGTGGAGAGTTGTGATCAGTTTGTGACCCCTGTTGGCTGTTAGCTCTAAGTGCACACCAGCGGGTTTCTGCTGTTTCGACCACCTTAAGGACCTTTTGTGCTAGTAGTCCTTTAAGAAAAGCTTTTCAGAACTTATTAAAGGACTTACTGGTAGAGTTTCATCTTTGTTAAGTCTCTAGTTTGGAAGTTATGTTCAGTTTATCTTGGCTCGGTCTGAAAAATTCCAGCAGGTACACTTAAGGGGAATCTGAGATTATCACCTTGTTAGGTTCTGTTCTAGCCTTACCTTTGAATACCAAACTTGTTACACACTATCTAAAGAACCTACTGGTAAAATTTGAGAAGTTTTGGAGGAATACTTGCTGAGTTATGAGCTTTTCTCTAACTGCTAGAAATCTGTTGGATTTCCAAGTGTTAACTCCGTTTCTCACTTGACCTTTGGTTACAGATGGTGCAGCCCGTGCACGTTGCAGTTGGCACGGATGGCGCCACCTACTCACGGTGCCTTCACTACGAGGGTTTTCCAGCGGTGTTGTGGGACACCCTGCGCTCTTTCGGGTACCAGTCGCCGCCGGTCTGTGCAGGACGTGCGTACCAGGACCACGGGATTCCGCGGAGCCACGTGCACGTGCGGGTACCCCCGCCTCCGGATCAGCCACAATGGCCATTGCTGGAGGTGGTGGCCGAGGGACACACGCTCCACGACGCCTGGGAGTTTGCAGCCTTGCAGACCTTGACCCAGTTCTGCCGGGCACACCCTCTTGAGATCGATCTAGACCCGATTGGGTTGTTCCCTGCCCGAGATACAAGGGACCCGGACTGGTTGGATCGTATGGAGCATATGGACTTGCTCGGGCTTATGGATCCTCAGCGCACGATTTTTGTTTCAGCTCGTTGCCTGAATGTGTTCTACATGATGGTTGAGCTGCAGAGCCGAGCGATGGCTACGGTGATTGGGATGGAAGTGGCCAACCAGGTTGCCTTGTGTACCGTGCAGAGTGGCATGGTGGACCAGTCGCTCGAGCTGGTACAGAAGGAAGTCCAGATTGCTGAGATGCAGGACAAGATTACTCGTTTGGAGGAAGAGATTGTGGATATGGAGCACGATATGGAGATCTTGGCTGACCAGTTCTATGATGTGAACATGGAGCTGGCGAACGTTAATGAGCACCTGCAGGAGCATCACGATGAGCTTAATGCCATCCACGCCTTAGAGGCGCAGCTGGATGAGCCGATGGCCCAAGAGGAGGAGCCCGAGGAGATCGAAGGCTTTTCGAGCATGGACTATGAGAATGCCTCACCGCAGCCTCCAGTTGGTGATGCTCACTCTCCGGTCCTTAGCTTTGCCTCCGTGGGCAACCTCGATGACTTCTAGTTATGTCAAACTAGGTTGAGCGGTTCTCTTTTGTTTTTGGATTATACTCCTCGGCAACCTATATTTTTGCCAGTGATGTAATAGGTTAGCCTTGAGTTGAGTACTCCTCCTGTATTTTAAGACCCGCAATGATTTGATCTTGGCGAAAGCAGTTCCTGTTTTTCTTTCATTCTTGGCTCGACTTTTGACCCTTTGCGACACGCCATGGATGTCAAGCTGTGTGGGTTTTGGTGCTGTAAACACACACCCGTTTCCTGAGGGCCTGTCCAAAGCTGACCGACCCCGAGTCGCGAGGTCGGATGCGCCCGACCCCTCGCGGACGGTCTCTGCCCCGCCCGACCCCTCGCGGCAGGTCTCCGTTTCGCCCGACCCTGGGTTGAAAAGCTCCGTTTCGCCCGACCCCGGCACGAAAGGTCGGAATTAGTGGGACCCCTGGGATAAGGTTCTGGCTCGCCCAAGGGTGTGTGCAGACCAACCGAGGAGAAACCGGATCTTGTGGACCCTACCAAACGTGGATCAGAATACCTTCCGATCGGTAGCAAGGATAAAATGACGCTGCAGAAATGAGCTAGTTGCTCGCTAAGATATGTGCACCTCCTTAATAAGGCTATGTGTTGTGTTGCATTATCGGCAAGGGTTGCATTTGCGGATTTAACATATACATTCCCACATAATTGGAATACTTCTGAGGTTATGGAACTAATGGAAAGGTGAATCTTGCAGATGGCGCATCGCACACGCTCCAGCTCCGTTCCCAGTGGCAGCGAGGTGCCTCCCCCACCGCCGCCTCCGACCACCCTTGAGTCGATCTTGGCAGCTCAAACCGAGCTGTTGAGGCACATCGCTTAGGGGCAGCAACAGCAGCAGCCTCAGGGAGGAAGGGCCCATCAACCGCCCCATGTTGCTCGCTACGAAGATTTTCTGGGGACCCAGCCTCCTCTGTTTCACAAGACGGAGGACCTGCTTGACGCTGATGCCTGGATCCGCGCTATCGAGTCCAAGTTCTCCCTTCTCACCCCCTATTGCCCGGATGAGAACAAGGTTCGGTTCGCCGCGCAGCAGTTGCGTGGTTCTGCTCTCCTGTGGTGGGAACACTACCACGCTATGCAGCCGGCCGACCATGTCGTCGGCTGGGAGGAATTCAAGACGGCGTTCAGGGGCCATCACATCCCTGAGGGTCTTTTGGAGCGCAAGCTCAACGAGTTCCTGGCTCTCACCCAGGGAGGCCGCGATGTCCTGCACTATGTGCTGGCTTTCAACGACCTGTGTCGCTATGCAGGCTATCATGCGGACTCCGATGAGAAGAAGAGGGACCGCTTCCGCAGAGGCTTGAGTTTGGAGCTCAAGAAAAGGCTGAATCCCATCAAAGTGGGTTCCTACAATGAACTGGTGAACCTGGCAATTTCCCAGGAAGATTGCATGAAGGCTCTAAAGGCCGACATGAAGAGGAAGGCCCCAATGCCGGCACCCGGCCCGCTTGCCCAGAAGTACAGAATGGTTCCCCCACAAGCGCCTCGCAGGCCCGCACAGCCTGGGAGATGGGTTGCTCGACCTCCACCGCAGGCAGCACCTCGTTTCCCCGGATTCCAGCCGCAAGGGCCCCGACCCGCTCTCCTGATGCCACTGCGCCCAGTCACTGGAAACCACTGTTTCACCTGCGGGAACCCCGAACACTTCGCCAAGGACTGCCCCCGCAACAAGACTCAACGACCCGGTCAGGGCAACGCACTGAGCAACAAGGGGAAGAAGCCAAAGGTTCAGGTTTGACAAGGCCGGCTGAACTTCACCACCCTTGCTGAACTTCCACAGGACGCACCAGTGATGACGGGTACCTTTTCTATCTGTGATCAACCCATCCTTATTCTGTTTGATTCAGGAGCATCTCATAGTTTCATTGGGACTAGAATCAGTGTTAAGTGTGGGTTAGATTTCTGTCACACTAAAGGTACCTACATCATCTCTACCCTGGGTGGAAGGGTAGCTTCACACCAAATGAGACGCAGAGTACCTATCCAGTTAGGGAGAACCCTTCTTAAGGAAGACCTGCTTACCCTTGGGATAGAAGGAATAGATGTTATCTTGGGTATGGATTGGATGACCCGACACCGAGTGACCCTAGATATCCCTGCCAGGGAAATCCATATAAATTCACCCAAGTATGGTAGCTCAACTATACACTTACCTCCCCGAGAGTGCCAAACTTCTCGTGCCTATCCCGTGTCTGAGGCCTGGTTGGAAGATATCCTAGTAGTGTGCGAGTATCCGGATGTGTTTCCAGATGAATTGCCAGGTATGCCGCCTGAGAGAGATATCGAGTTTGCCATTGAGTTGCAACTAGGTACTGCCCCAATTTCAAAGAGACCATACCGGATGCCACCAGCCGAACTGGCAGAAATGAAAACTCAGTTGCATGATTTGTTGGAAAAGGGTTTTATTCGCCCAAGTACATCACCTTGGGGTTGCCCCGCCTTATTTGTGAAAAAGAAGGATGATAGTCTGCGAATGTGTGTGGACTACCGACCTCTCAATGCGGTGACGATAAAGAACAAGTACCCCCTACCCTGCATTGATGTTCTGTTCGACCAATTAGCTGGAGCTAGAGTGTTTTCCAAAATTGACCTCCGTTCTGGCTACCATCAAATCAAGATCCGCCCGTGCGACATTCCATAGACTGCCTTTTCTACACGATATGGACTCTACGAGTACTTAGTCATGTCATTTGGGCTTACTAATGCACCAGCTTATTTCATGTACCTCATGAATTCGGTGTTTATGCCCGAACTCGACAAATTCGTTGTGGTATTCATTGACGACATCTTGGTGTACTCGAAGAATGAAGAAGAACATGCAGAGCACCTACATACTGTACTCCAACGCTTAAGAGACCACCAACTCTATGCCAAGTTCTCTAAGTGTGACTTTTGGCTGGACAGTGTTAAATTCTTGGGACACACCATATCCAGGGACGGTATAGCAGTAGACCCAAGCAAAGTGCAAGAAGTAATGGACTGGAAGCCGCCCACTTCAGTCCATCAAATTCGAAGTTTTCTTGGGTTAGCCGGTTACTACCGCCGCTTCATCCCTGACTTCTCAAAAATAGCTAAGCCGATGACGGAACTGCTGAAGAAAGGAAGTAAGTTTGTGTGGAGCGACAAATGTGAAGAAGCTTTCCACACCTTGAGGCAATTGTTGACTTCTGCACCAGTTTTAGCTCAGCCCGACACCACTAGGCCCTTTGATGTCTATTGCGATGCCTCTGGCACTGGACTTGGTTGTGTTCTTATGCAAGACAATCGAGTCATTGCCTATGCCTCGTGAGCGTTACGGCCACATGAGTTGAATTACCCTACTCATGATCTTGAGTTAGCGGCAATCGTGCATGCTCTGAAAATATGGAGGCATTATCTCATGGGAACCCGATGCAACATCTATACAGATCAGAAGAGTCTTAAGTATATATTCACTCAAGCAGACCTCAACATGCGTCAGCGGAGATGGCTAGAATTAATAAAGGATTATGACCTAGAAGTGCATTATCACCCAGGAAAAGCCAACGTAGTTGCAGATGCACTCAGCCGCAAGGTCCATTGTAACTGCTTATCGGCGATTAATTATGCCGAGACCTTGTGTCACGAAATGGCTAAGCTCAACTTGGAAATTGTTCCACACGGCACCTTAAGTCATATTTCTCTGGAGCCCACCCTGCTTGACCAAATAATTCTAGCACAGCTAGAGGACAAAGAGATATACCTTATTAAAGCGAAACTTGCACAGGAGGACGAGGGATATAAACGTTTCCGACAGGATTGGAAAGGAGTGGTACATTATGAAGCTCGACTTGTAGTTCCAAATGATCCCGAGCTTAAGAGACAAATTCTGCACGAAGCACACCTGTCCAAGTTCTCGATTCACCCCGGCAGTACCAAGATGTATCACGACCTCCGACAAAATTTCTGGTGGAGTGGGATGAAACCCGACATTGCACGCTATGTTTCAGAGTGTGATACCTATCAGCGAGTCAAGGCAAGCCACTTGAGGGTAGCTGGCCCCTTGCAGCCGCTGCCTATTCCCTCGTGGAAATGGGAAGACATAAGCATGGACTTTATAGTCGGACTACCCAATACCTCCCGCAAGCATGACTCCATATGGGTTATAGTAGACCGACTAACCAAAACAGCACATTTCCTTCCAGTACACACCACTCACACCATACAGAAATATGCAGAACTGTACCTTGATCGGATTGTTTCCTTGCATGGTGTACCTAAAACGATCATCTCTGATCGAGGTAGTCAGTTTGTAGCACGCTTTTGGGAGCAGTTGCAGTTTTCACTTGGCACTAAATTGATTCGCAGTTCCACATATCACCCTCAGACCGATGGGCAAACTGAAAGGGTTAATCAGATTTTGGAAGATATGTTACGCGCCTGTGCTATTCATTATGACAAGAACTGGGACAAGTGTTTGCCATTAGCGGAATTCTCCTACAACAATAGTTACCAAGCTAGCCTGAAAATGGCACCTTTCGAGGCCTTGTATGGACGTAAATGCCGAACCCCACTGAGCTGGTCGCAACCCGGAGAGAGAACGGTGTATGGATCTGACCTGGTCATAGAGGCCGAAGAAAAAGTGAGAGTCATCCGCGAAAATCTCAAGGCCGCCCAATCTCGACAGAAGAGCTATTCCGATCAAAGAAGAAGACCCATCCAATTTAAGGTTGGGGATTTTGTATACCTACGGGTTTCACTGACCATAGGTGTACAACGGTTTGGAGTAAAGGGAAAGTTAGCTCCGCGCTATATTGGTCCCTATGAGATCGTAGAGGTATGTGGACCCGTAGCGTACCGAGTTAAACTTCCAGAGAAGATTGCAGCGATACACGATGTTTTCCATACCTCGCAACTCAAGAAGTGCATCAGGATTCCAACTGAAATCATTACCCCGAAAGAATTGGAGATCGAACCCGATTTATCATATAAGGAGTATCCAGTTAAGATCCTCGACCGATAGGAAAGACATACTCGTCAGCAAATGGTCAAGATGTACAAAATTCAGTGGAGTAACCATACGGAAGACGAAGCGATGTGGGAAACGGAAGAATATCTCAACGCTAACTTCCGCGGTTTTCTTTTCGATCAGGGAGGTACGTTGCACCAACCACACTAGTTCCTTCTGTACTTGAATCTCGGGGCAAGATTCCTTTAAGGGGGGTAGGCTGTAACAACTCTACCTGAAATTAAGTACTTTTAACTATAAACCAGTGATAAATCAAATCCCTAAGTTAAGATGTGAAATGACCTTTATAAACCTAAGAATCTCTTTTTGGAGTTTGAATTAAAGCTTGAAATTTTACATACAAACTTAAGTTTCTGCCCAAATAAGAGTTGTGAAACTTTTTAATTCCAACAACTTTTGTTAAAGGCACTTTGACTAATTCGGAGTGGAAGGAAGTCTAAAACAGCAACCAAAGCCGGGTTTTCTAAAGGATCCTGAAAATCTCTTAAGTCCTGGAATTCGAGTTTTCCTTCATCTTGCAAGCTTTCATCTCCCGTTTTCCCTATCTAAACTCGAGTCAGAGACTTAATGAAAGTTGTAGTACCTCAAGTGTGTTCCAACTTTGTTACACTGACCCAGATCCAAATCGGGCCCGAACTTGTTCAAAACCCCGGTCAAAGGGAGGTGAACCAGTCAACTCACCCCTGGTGCCTTAAAAAAATCCTAAGTCTGGAATTCCAGATTTTTGGCTAACTTTGGCCGGAAATATCTTTGAATCCTTTCACAATCTAAACCAACACCTTAAACAAAGTTTGAAGAACGATCAGAGTTGAGCAAGTTTGTTTAAGGGAGTTTCGGGAGTTGTGTTGAAAGATTCGGAGAAGGATCGCTCCAAAGCTGGTCGGGCTTGCTGCCCGAAGGGAGCCTCGACGCCTGCGCGCCCGAGCATGTTCGCTCGCGCGCCGCGCGCCGCGTGGCCGCCGGCCACCGGCAGCTCGCCGGCGTCCTATCACCAGCGCGACAGCGACAGCACATGAGCCACGGCGCCTAACCCGCGCCCGCGACAGGACGGAGCGAGCGCAGGGCTAGCCAACCGCCGGCCGCGCGCAGGTCGCCTTCCGCCTGCCACGGCTCCACTCCGCCAACCCCGTTCTGCCTGTCCACCGGGAAAGCTGCCACGACCATGGCATCCCGCGCCTCCGCCTGCTCGCCCAACCCCCACGGTAGCCCTCCGCCTCGCCCGCCCGACAGACCGGAAGCCCCAGACGCGCGCCGCCCAAGGCCAATCGCCGCCGAAGACCACCCGGAGCTCTGCCTCCTCTGCCCAATGGCGTCGCCGGCCAATGGCCGCCTTGCCCGCGCACTCGCCGCTCCCGGCCTTATCTTTTCCCCACCGGAGCCCCGCCTCGACCCTCCGCGCCACCCCGGCCCTATAAAAGGAACCCCCTCACCGGCAATGCCACCCCTTGCCACCGCCCGCACCTGCGCCACTACTTTCTCCTCTGCGCCCCGCTTTCTCCTCTGCGCCGCCGCTGAGCTTCCGTGGAGCTCACCCCTTTGCGCCACCCCACACTGCGGCGACTCGCCGTCACACTCTTGAGAAAGTTCCCCTCTCCGCTCCAGCCGCTTCTTCCAACCCACCAGCCGCCCGCTCCTCCGCGCGGTACTCGAGCTTGCTGGTGTCCGCAAGAAGCACCGCTGCCACCGGAGCACCGTCGAAGCACCGCCGCCGCCGGACCCCTTTTTCCTTCCGTCTCGCCCGACCTTGCCAAGTTTTGCCGACCCTTTCTCCGCCTCGCCCGAGGGTTCGGCTGCATCTTTTTCTTTGACCTGAGGGTATCGGTGAAATGTTTTTGGGGATTTCTCTGTGTTGAGTCTGAGGATCTCGGTACGGTTTTTCCTTAAGTCTGAGGGTCAGACCCTATGTTTCTCCCAATCCGACCCTCTCGTCCTGTTCTCCACCAACTGAAGTTGGACTCCTCACCTTTCCTGTAGCTTTGCTACAAGTATCCGAGTTAAAACATGAGTGTGTTGAAATAACCATCTAAAATGTTTAACCCCTGCATTGCATTTCCGTGTAGAGTTGAATCTCGCCGACAGGACGTACGAGCTTCACCCGGCACCGGAAGAAGACCCCGCCGAGGAGCTGCACCCCTTCGAAGGAGAGCCCGAACCAGAGCAAGACCCCGAGGACCCACAAGCTTTTCCTGAAGGCAAGCCCCAGTGCATGAACTCCCTGTTTTACTTTCATGCCACTTACTGATTACTTGATTGCGCATTTACGTTTCCAGGAGTTGTAATGAGACCTTAGATGCATAAACTTAGGACCTTGTCTGAATACTAGTTGCTAAGGTCGAGTAGTGCAATGCTTAATAGGTTTCGGTAAAAGTCGAGTGATTTCCTGTCACTTGCGAGTTATAGGAGTTGAATGTTCAGTTATGTCGCAACTATAAGGACGACGGACAGGGTCAGGCTTATGTTCGGTACTTGGTGGATTCCCCGTCTGTCTAAATGAAAATGGACAAAGGTCGAAACGTGTCGGCGTTCGTGATCAAGTGTTTGAAAGTACTAATCTCATACCTAGTATGGGATGGGGAAGCCTAGTACCTGATTGAACTGGGGCGTGGCATACCCTCCGGCTGTCCTTGGAACGTCGTTCCCATGGTGCATCATGTGGGTGCAAGTGCAGTCATAGTACGGCAGAGGCCGGGATTATGGAGCATTGCATGCCAAAGGCAGTTGGCCCTTACACGTGCCTAAGGGATCGATGGGGACGGCTGACAAATGAAGCGACCCTTCGTGGTGCGCAGATGTCGTGAGATTAGGTTTACCATACATGGTTAATAAACTCGAATCGATTCGTCTGCCTCTCACAGTTTGGGACTACTTGATCGCTATTCTGCACTGAGTAAAGATGGAACATGATAATGATATTAATCTTGATGCTTGTTAAGCAATTGCTTGGAAATCATGCTTGTTTAGTATAAGTTGCTAATCTAGACTGGTTAAATAACGTAGAACGTGAGCTAAAATGTTGAAAGTAAGGACTAACTTTAGATGCTTTGGCAAAGAAAACCCCAGAGCCAGAAGGCCTTGCATGTCTAGGTCTCGATCGTGTCTTTCCGACGGGTCAGTCTTGCTGAGTACTAGTTGCTCAGCCTTGTTGTGGCTAATCTTTTTCAGGTAATGGCAGTAGTTTGGTTGCGGGTACCACTTGGCCGACCCAGCTTCCCCTAGGCTGGACCGTCGAGTGGGATGCTTCCTCGGACGGCGAAGGAAGGAATTTTTGATGTCATGATCAGCTCCGTCGTGATGTCATGTATCGACGTTTAGTTTCCGCTATTTTCCTTCGACTTCGACCCATGCAAATTTCGGTTTGAATTTCGAAAACTCTGATGTAATAAAATGTGGAACTTGTTGTCGTGATGGAATGTTGTAACCTCTGTGCTACTCACCTTCGCGTGGGCGATGCTTCTCGATCCTGTTTAGGTGGTTAATCGGATGAAATCCGACGGTCGACCAAGTTGACTTGCTTAAAGTGCATAATCGCGTGTCACGCGACTTCAATGCATTTTAGTCAGGTTAATTTGGGCGGTTCCGCCATAGGTCGATTCTACGAGAAAGATTGTTGTACCCAGATTGCCAGCAGGGCCATAAAAAACTAGGTATGACACTAGAATTTGTGCAATAGAAGGCAAAAAATGGTGTGTCCGATAAGGCATTTCAGGAGATGTTGAACATTGTCAAGAAGATTCTTCCCGAGAATAATGAATTACTGTCCACAACATATGAAGCTAAATCGATTATTTGCCCTCTCGGATTGGATGTTCAGAAGATACACGCATACCTAATGACTGTATCCTCTATCGTGGTGATGAATACGAGAAATTGGATGCTTGTCCCATCTACGAAGCGCTGCGGTATAAGATCAGGCGAGATGATCCTGGTGATGTCGAGGGGTAGTCTCCCAAGAAGAGAGTTCCCGCGAAGGTGATGTGGTATTTCCCTATAATACCACGCTTGAAGCGCTTGTTCAGGAAAAAAGCGAATGCTAAGTTGATTCGATGGCACAAAGAAGAACATATGGAAGATGAGATGCTGAGACACCCCACAGATGGGGCCCAGTGGAGATCAATTGATAGAGCATTCCCGGACTTTGAAAGTGAAGCAAGGAACATAAGGTTTGGTTTAAGTACTGATGGATTCAATCCATTCGGTGAGTTGAGTAGTGGATATAGTACTTGGCCTGTGACCCTATGTATGTTCAACCTTCCTCCTTGGCTGTGCATGAAGCGGAAGTTCATTAAGATGCCGGCGCTTATCCAAGGCCCAAAACAACCCGGCAACGACATTGACATGTACCTAAGACCGTTGGTTGATGTCCTTTTACAGCTCTGGAAGGAAGAAGGTGTACGTGTGTGGGATGAGGATAGACAAGAGATCTTTAATCTACGAGCATTGTTGTTCGTAACCATCAATGATTGCCCTGCACTGAGTAACCTTTTGGGATAGACAAATAAGGGATATCGGGCATGCACCTACTGTTTAGATGACACAGACATTATGTATTTGAAGCACTGTAAGAAGGTCGTCTATATGGGTCATCGTCGATTTCTCCCTACTCACCACCAGCTGAGAAAGAGCGGGATGCATTTCAAAGGGGCGCCAGAGCATCGTAAAAAACCTGCACACCGTAATGGAAAGCGTGTCTTCGAGATGATGAAGGATGTAAATGTAGTCTTTGGAAAGGGTCATGGTAGCCAACCTGTTCCGAACGACGATAATGGACATGCACCCATGTGGAAGAAAAAGTCAATAATTTGGGAGCTACCTTATTGGGAAATCCTAGAGATTCGCAACGCAATAGACGTGATGCACCTGATGAAGAATCTTTGCGTGAACGTGCTAGGCTTCATGGGTGTTTATGGGACCTCTAAAGATACATTGGAAGCACGACAGGACCTGAAAGCCATGGGGCAACGAGATGACCTACATCTGAAAAGAGAGATAATGGACAACACTACTTACGTCCTGCCAGTTACACTCTCAGCAAGGAAGAGAAGGATAGAATGTTTGAATGCTTGAACAGTATGAAGGTTCCATCTGGGTACTTTCTTGAATATAAAGGGAATAATAAATATGAAACAAAAGAAGTTTACAAATCTCAAGGCCCATGATTGCCACATGTTGATGACCCAGTTGCTTCCGGTTGCACTGAGGGGTGTTCTACCAGAAAATATCCGGTTGCCGCTCGTAAAGCTATGCGCGTTTCTCAATGCTATTTCGCAGAAGGCAATCGATCCATCCAAGCTATCAAAGCTACAGAACGATGTGGTGCAATATCTTGTCAGTTTTGAGTTGTTATTTCCACGATCCTTCTTCAATATTATGACGCACTTACTGGTTCACCTAGTAAAAGAGATTGGTATTCTCGGACCTATATACCTGCACAATATGTGGCCTTTCGAGAGGTTCATGGCAGTCCTAAAAAATTATGTTCTTAATTGTGCCCGTCTAGAAGAAAGCGTCACCAAGGGATATGGAACAGAGGAGGTGATCAAGTTTTGTGTTGATTTTATTGATTCAATTGACTCGATTGGGGTTCCAACTTCATGCCACGAGGGGAGGCTCTAGGGAATGGGCACCCTTGGAAGGAAATCAAGTTTCAGCAATGATACTGATTTGTTCGACCAGGCACACTACACTATTCTACAACAGTCATCCTTTGTGTCTCCGTATATCGAGCATCACAGGCAGATGGTAGTTTCCAAAAACCCGACCAAATCCGATGTTTGGCTTACACGTCATCACACGGAAACTTTTCCCTCCTGGTTGCGCCAACAACTTATGGGTAACTCTGAGATTCACCCACAGCTCGCTTGGTTAGCCAGGGGACCTGCTAGCACAATCGTGAAATTCCAAGGCTATGAGATAAATGGTTATACATTTTACACGAGAGCCTAGGACCAGAAAAGCACGAACCAGAATAGTGGTGTCCGTATAGATGCCATAGATAGAAATAATAGCAAGGAGTCGTATTATGGTTTCATACAGGAGATATGGGAACTCGAATACGGACCGTTGTACATCTCTCTATTTCTTTGCAATTGTGTGAAGCTAACTGCCGTAACCAAAGATCAGTACAGAATGATAATAGTAGATTTGAGTAAGACTAGATACAGTGATGACCCATTCATACTTGCCAATGATGTGCATCAGGTGTTCTATGTGAAGGACATGTGTAGCAAACCCAAGAGAAATCCAGAAGAGACATGGGAGCCAAAGTGCCACATTGTTCTTCCAGGTAAAAGAAAAATTGTGGGAGTCGAGGATAAAATAGACCAATCAGATGATTATGATCAGTTTGATGGCATGCCTCCATTCGCAGTTGAAGTTGATCCAAGCATCCTGCTATCCAAAGAAGAGTCTTCGTACTTACGCCGCGATCATGATCAAGGAACTTTCGTGAAGAAGAAATTTTACAACGTTGTATTGTAATGCGCTAAATTTACATGACCTTTGTGTAGTACTTGATACAATTTTTAATTTACCCTATGTATGATTTCATGTGTTCTTAAATTTGTTAGGTGAAGATTTAATAGATAAACATGAACAATGTTAACCACATACATACATGGATTTTTTTGCGCGTTGAAATTATTTAATTGAATAATTTCTTGATCATAGCGATGCAGTAAAATAATTATTTTAGAGGCTAAACGAACTGGTATGGAATTAATGACTAAATCACACTTATTGTCAATATAGTCGCTAATTAAATATATTTTTGCATGTACAAAATGTGAAGTTTTTTGTTTTTGCATCCTGAAATGCAGTGAAAACATAAATAAAATCTTTTTCCAAAAAACAGGCGGGAGATGAAAGTGTGGGAAAATACCCTTTTATCCTGGGTGCTAATTGAAACCGGGACAAAAGGCCCCCTTTTATCCCGGTTGACAACTGCAACCGGGATAAAAGGGTAGTTTTCGATTCCCGCCGGGGACGTACCCTTTTATCCCGGTTACAGTTAGCAACCGGGATAAATGGGGGGGGGGGGGCTCTTTTATCCCGATTGGTGTTGGCACCCGGGATAAAAGGGTAGGTTTCAATTCCCGCGGGGGCATGTACCCTTTTGTCCCAGGTCCCATCACCAACCGGGATAAAGGGGGGGGGGCTTTTATCCCGGTTGATAATGGGACCCGGGACAAAAGGGCCGTTAGTCCTGGGTGCCATTACGAACCGGGATAAAGGGAGGGGGATAAAAAGCACTGTAGCCTCTTCTACCCCCCACGCCAGTTACACTTAGCCAAATTTTCACCAAGATCCCGCGCCCGGCCCTCTCGCCTGCTCCGTCGCCGCCCGTCCGCCTCCCTGGCCGGCCGTCGTCGTCGTCGTCGTCGTGCCCCATTGGCCCGGCCATCGTCGTCCCACTGCCTGACCGCCTCGTCTACGTCCGGACCGCCTCCTCCTTCATTGCCCCGACCCGCCTTGATCCTCCGTCGCGCCCCCTCGACCTCGTCGCCGACGGCCGCCTCCATCGCGGGGCCTCGTCGCCGCCTCCGTCCTCGTCGCCTCCTCTGTCGCCGCAGCGCCCTCATCCGTCGTGGGGCCTCCTTATCGCCACCTCTATCGCGCGCGCCGCCTCTGTCGCGCGCGCCGCCTCGTCGCCCCTCGTCGTCGGCCGCCTCCGCCCGGCGTTGCTTCGCTCTGTCCACGCCTCAGCCGTCCCGCCACCCCGGCCGTCGCCGTCCCGCCGCCCCGGCCACCTTGTCGCCCCAGCCACCGTCGACCGCGCGAGGTTCGCCGGCACTGGCACCGGGAACGTACATTTTTTATTTTATAGTTAGAAAATAAATAGAAATTAGTAGTAATTAGTTAGAAAATCAATAGATATTTGTATATTAGTTAGAAAATCAAATTAGTGGAAATTAGTAGTAATTATTAGTTAGTCCCGGGTTACGAAGGGCTCCGCCTAGGTTAGAAATTAGTCGTTGCCGCGGCCACCTCGCTCTGTCCCCGCCTCCGCCGTCCCGCCGCCCCGGCCGCCACCGTCCCGCCGCCTCGGCCACCTCGTCGCCCGACCTAGGCACCGTCGACCGCGCGAGGTCCGCCGGCACTGGCACCGGGAATGAATTAGTTAGAAAATCAATAGATATTTGTATATTAGTTAGAAAATCAAATTAGTAGGAATGAGTAATAATTAGTAGTAATTTGCTAGAAATTCCAATAAATATGTATAAATTAGTATAAATTTGGTAGGAATTCTTACAAAGTACTACTAATTTGTTGAAATTTGTATAAATATTCCGGACTTTGTGGGATTCATGTTATTGTAAAGTTAGTAGGAATTATTAGTAATTTGCTAGAAATTCCAATAAATATGTATAAATTAGTAGAAATTTGGTAGAAATTCGTACAAAGTACTACTAATTTGTTGAAATTTGTATAAACATTCCGTACTTTGTGGGATTCATGTTATTTTATTATTTCATGTATATACCCTTATGTACATATAACTAAGGCGATTTCTATGACTGTCATGTATGATTCCGTGTATGTTTCAATCAATAGTTGAAATGGCAGACGATGAGACCGCAAGGTATCTCATGGAGCAGATAATCGCTGGTGATGGTAGTGGCGACAACCTTCCAATATCGTACACCGATGAAGAGGGCACCCAGGCGGACATGTTCCTCAACATGTCCGCTGATGGGAATGAAGAGCATGAGCCTCAGCAACACCTTGCCATGGCGGAAGGTTCCGGCAAGATATATATAAATTGTATTGTTAATTTCACGCCACCGTTACTACTACATACTAATTAACGAATCTTGAACTGTTAGCCCTCTGGATCGACGCAAGGGCAGAAGACCCGAGGTCGTACAAAGGTGATGAAAGGGAGGATTGTCATCACGGAAGTGACAGAAGAGGGCAGGCCGGTTGCTCCTGAGAAAGTAGCAAAGAAGTACGTGAGTCAGATCGAGGCAATCGTCCGGGACAACGTGCCTATTAGCATAAGAGAATGGAAGGGCAGAAGAACTAATCCGTACGCCCTCCCGGAGATAGAAAAAAATATGCTGTGGGAAGATGTCAAGAGACATTTCACATTCCCCAAAGGATATATTGAAAAGGATGTGCAAGTGTGGACGCTGAAGAAGATGGCTATACAATTCCAGACATTCAAGAAGATGCTGGATGCCAACTACACTAAGAAGGGCCGAACTCCAGACTTCAAAGTGTGGCCAAAGTTGAGGGACCACTGGGAGGCATTTGTTGAATACAAGAGGAGTGAAGACGATGTGAAAAATATCCTGACCAACACTACAAATGCTGGTCAGAAGGGCTACCATCATCATCTAGGGCGAGGTGGTTATGGCACAACAATTCCGAAATGGAGGAAGATGGAACAGGATCTGATCGAATGGGGAATCGTACCTGCAACTATTGAATGGTCCGAACGATCAAAAAATTGGTATTACGCTCATGGAGGCTCCCTGAGCCAAGAGGATGGGACGTTGATATTCAATGACACAATACGTGAGAAGGCCGAACGTCTTATGAAGAACATTGAAGATTTTAAGGCTGGGAGGTTGAAGGTGGACCGAGAGAATGTTGAGCTCACATTGGCCCTCGGTAATCCTGAGCACCCAGGATGTTGCCGAGGGTTCGGGGTCATTCCGTGGAAGTTTGCTTTCTGAGGCAACAGTGCATCGTACAGAAGCCACAAGCGAAGAAAGGAACAGATCAAGGAGAGCTGGCGGCAGATGCTAGAATCCAAAGTGCAGGCACAAGAAGAAAGAATGTTGGAGGAAATCAATCGTCGAGTAGCCCACGCAGTTGCGGAGTTGGCCCAATCTGGAGCATTGCCGAATCCAAACTACGCCAGCCCTTCTCAACGCCTCTTGAGCAGTTGTGCTTCTATAGGGGTCCCCGATGCGCAGATGCCCAGGTTACCCGTGGAGGAGCAACGGTTCCCCGTGGATGCCATCACGCAATGCACCACATGTGAGCTGCATGCACCGGTCGGCAACCTCACTATTAAGGTATACTTATACATAATATTTATGCAATCTTGTCAATTGATCCACGCCTCGTGATCGGAGTTTAATAACTTGTTTACTTCTGCAATATGTACAGGTAGCGTACGGGAGTGCGTTAGCAACCCTAGCGGGGCAGAGCAGTCAAGGCATGGAGATTCCACCTGGCTACGCCAGCGTCCGCGTAGAGCAAAATTGTTGATAGCCAATATGAAGGCCTAGAGCTCGACCTCCCGAGAGGTGACGGGGAAAGGACACTGGTAGATGCGCTTCATGGGATCATTCTATGGCGAAAACGCTACATCATCATTCCCGGCACGGAGCCATCTCCTCAGAGCTCAAGACCGCTCCCCGTAGATCCCCAACAGCGACCTTCTCCTCATAGCTCGAGACCGTCATCTCCTACACAACCTGCTCCAGGACCCTTGCTTCTTGCTATATCAAGGTCTCCATCTCCACCACATCCTGGTGGTGGGAGCGATGACGACAATAACAACACCCCTCCCTGATCACCGTCGCCGGGACCAAGAGCAGCCCCGATGAAGGAACCTGCAGCACCACTAAAGAAGTCACGAGCATCGCCTCCCAAGCAAAGATAGATAAAGAAGAGAATAAAGGAGCCTGAAGTGACTCGTAAGGAACGCTGGGAGGCAATGACTCATGCGGAACAGTGGGCAGAAATCCAATGAGAGGCCAGTGAGTGGTTCACGAAACAAGTCGAAGAAAAAAAAAACAAGGAAGATGGAGCCACCGCCAGTAAATGGAAGAGATTTAAACTTTTTTATCAGGATGGAAGAAGGAGCCAAGAAAAGGATACTACTCTTATCAAACTATGAACGGGCTTTAGTAAAGGCTGATGAAAAGGACAAAAGGAAACTAAAGTCATCTTCCAGTGGTGCTGTCCCCGACCTCGGGCATTTATCAAAAAAAGATGCTCAAAGGGTAGTAGCAATGCCCTTGGATCAACAAGAAGAAGTATTGAAATTCATGCAAGAAACAGGTCTATGACTTGATGAATGTTTAGGGCAAGTTGAGACGCCAACTGCACCGCCCCCTGAGCCGAGATGGACTTATGAGCTAGGAAAACCTCTAGTAAGGCCTTCGTTGGTACGGAAGCTATCAACAAAGATGTACGAATTCCATCAATGATACATGATGGCCTTCGCCGACTCGAGGGAGATGTTCGGCCTTAAGGTAAAGCCAATAGATTTTTACGGCGAAGGCGAGAAAGTGCTGTGGCTAGACTTCAAGGATATATACGAAGTGTGCCATCATGATACCCTGGACATCTCTCTAATCAGCGCTTGGGTTCTGTAAGTGTCCGTTTATCTCTACATGTAAATTTTGGCGTGCGTCACCATACTAACTTCGTCTTCCATTTTATGTAGGATGCTAATTCAGACGTGCTGATGAGAGGTGTACCTACATATAGGCTTCATGGATCCATCCGTAGTTAACCAAAAATAGATACAATTATCACCAGAAAAAACTTTGGTGGAAGTATACAATTTTCTAGACAAACAAACATTCAAGGATTTCATACTACTTCCATACAAGTTCAAGTAAGTGTTTGTATACCGTCTACTTTCGTTATCTTTTTCCTTACGTGATTAATGTTAGTTAGCTCTAATATGCATAAACATTTTACATACGCAGCTTCCACTGGATCCTTATTATAATTGAGCCTGAAAGAAGCCACGTCACTGTCTTCGATTCGTTGAGGAAAAGATCCAGTGGAGTACCAAGACATGCAAGACATGCTAGGCTTGTAATAATTCTGGACCTTGAATACTATGCAAAAGTTTGTTTCCAAAATTTTATCCCTGTTACACTATATCATTCATTATTCTAATCCGCAGCGCATGGAAACAATTCATAAGGACACACAAAGGTCCATTCAAAGAAAAACTTACATGGAACACAGACTTCCCGGTACGTATGAAGTCTGCACATTTATTACATTGTATAACATGAATATTTCATAACTTATTTTTTTCCGCACTGAAGTGCTTAAGACAGGAACCCGGGAATAATCTATGTGGCTACTACATCTGTGAGCACATGCACAGTTTTATGGGACCCAAGGGACTAAAGATGACGCCGCACAACTTTAAAGTACGTAAAATAAAACTATTACTAGTTAATTATTTTCTAGCTCCTTATATTTAATTGTTCATGTAACATTCACAAATTTTCAAATTATAGATGTTAAATATTCAACAAGGACTCTTGAAGGAAGAAAGAGTAGCGGCAATATGTGAAGGTCTAATGGACGAGGTGGTAAATCCAAAAGGAGAATTTATTACGATTGACGACAATTAGACGCTCCGAGCAACACCTCGACGGGAAGATTGTAGATATATAGTTTGATTTATTTGTATATATAATACGCGCTAATTAAGATCAATTTGTACTAGTTGAATTGTGTATATGAATTGTGTGTATATATATATAGTAATTGTATAATTACAAATTTCATTCATTTAAATACTAGTTGATTTCATCATTAAAAAAATCTCAACTACTAAAGGTTAACAAAAGGACCGCGGTACTACGTACGTGATGCATGAAAATTTCAGGCGCCATGCAGGGCGCCATTTAGTCCCGGTTGGATTCCAACCGGGACTAAAGGGGCACCCTTTACTCCCGGTTGGGAAACCCAACCGGGACTAAAGGTGTCGGTGTTTTAGACCGGCAACCCGCCTAGGGGGTACCCTAGGTGGTCTTTTATGCGGTAAGGGTCGTCGAGAATCAAGGAATCAATAGTGACGCAAGGAACGCGATTTAGACAGGTTCGGGCCGCTAGATCGCGTAATACCCTACGTCCTGTGTGTTGGTTTGTATTGAGGTGTCCAGGTCTTATCCCGATTCTCCCTTTGAGAGGGGTCCCTGCCCGCCCTTATATACACGGGAGGGCAGGGTTACAAGTCTGAGTCCTAGTCGGGTACTATTACAGAGTTCTACTTGGTAATGGCCCGAGTAGTTTTCCATAAACATACTTGACTAGTCCGAGTAGGATACGCCCATCCTTGTTCTGATCTTGTCCGAGTACGTCCCTTGGTGGGCCGTCCAAGGCCTACTCGTGGACCTGGGGTGTATGCCCGACAAGCCCCCGAGTACTTTGTAGTCGTGCGTCACAGTCTTGGGCACTGCGGGCACTATCCGAGTAGCTAGTCGTAGAGGTTGCAGACTGAAGTGCTCGAGTACTGTCGCGTGGCTGGAAGGTACTCTTTTTGCTCCTTCGAGTTGTTTCCGTTCCGAGTAATTTTTATATGGTAGTGCGATGTCAATCGCATTCCATATGGAGTAGCCCCCGAGCCTTAGGTTGAGTCGAAGAGTCAGGCTTAGGGTCAAACCATCTTTTATCCATTTTGCCCTTGGAGATCTTGGGAAAAAAGAAAAAACTGACCAACGGGTATGGTACTTGCAACCCCCGAGCACTTGGGCGATTTCTGTCGTTGAAGTGGTCAGCAGTCCGTTGAAAAGAGTAGCCGTTGAGTGTTAAAGGCGATTAATCTGCAATTAATCTGTCCGTTGCGCAACTGACGCGTGGAAACCGGAGCTGGTGGAGATAAAACTGGAAGGTCCCCTTTCGGTTGGTTTTACGCCGTATGGTAATTAGATCTGCTTTTCTGCCTCCCCTTTTTTTGCTCCACATTTGCTCCGCTGCAAGTGCCGCCGCCGCCATTGCCGTCCCCTGAGGGAGATCCGAGGGAGAGCGCCGTTTTAGCTTGAAGTTGAGTCCGTCGGAGCGCACTAAGAAGATGGGCAAGAAACCCGAGAAGATCCAGGGTAAGGCTCCGGCGATTGGCAAGGCGAAATCCAAGAAGGGGAAGGAGCTGGTGCTGCCGGCGCCGAAGGTGGGGCTGACGAACTAGACTGCGCCGCCGCCGCCTGGGGCAACGTGGCAACATTCGGTGATGAAGGAGGAAGCGGTCCAAGCACTAGTCGACGCAAAGCTCCTGTAGCCAAAGGAGATTCTTGAGTGGCGCCCGACGTTTCCCAATGCGTGGAAATTTGAGGAACATCCAGGCGAGACAGTGATGCTCGCGCATTTTGTGGAAAGGGGGTTGGCAGTGCCCACCTCCGACTTCTTCAGAGGTATTCTCGAGTACTACAAGCTTCAACTCGTGCATTTGAACCCCAATGGTGTACTGCATATGTCGATTTTCGTACACCTCTGCGAAGTGTATTTGGGAGTTCCTCCGAGCCTCGAGTTGTTTAGGAAGTTGTTCCGTTGCAAGCCTCAGCCGAGTGCCTAAAGGATGGAAGTCTTCGGAGGCGCCGGGTTTTAACTCAGAAACTCGGGCGCATACATTGAGTACAACTTGACTGATTCCCATGGTGAATGGAAGAAGAGGTGGTTCTACATCGGGAACCATGAACCTCGCCTGCCTGTGGTGACTGGTCACGCGCCCAAACACGCGGAAAACTGGGTGAGCGAACCCGAAGACACTCCCGAGCTGGATCACCTGATGCAGCAGATCACCGAGTTGAAGGCACTCGGTCTGATTGGAATCAATGTGGCGGCCAGTTTCCTGAAGAGAAGGGTCCAGCCACTTCAACAACGTGCTCACTCAGGAAGTGAGTATGTAGGTCTTAAGGATCCATCGCGTATGTTCGATGAGGATATATCTGATGATGACGTAGAGGCGCTGCTGGCCAAGTTTTTCAGGAACTATCAGGGAGTACCAGTAATCCCTGCAGCCCTTCGTCAGTATGACGCCTGGTATGAGCCAGAAGTGGTATGTATTTGCACCTAACTTGTTCTCTTTTGACTTATGTGATATTTGTCGTTGATACCGACTTCTTGTTTGTAGTCTCGAGTTCTTGTCGGCTACTTGGCGCAGTCGGAAGAAGAGTCAGAAGCTGTTGCTGAGGAGTAGGAGGACGAGCCTTCTCCTCCTGTCAAGAGACGCAGAGTAGTCCGCAAGATGTCTGCGGCTAAGTCTGCTTCAACCCCTGAGAAGTCTCGGGGTACCAAGGTATGTAGTCGTGAACGCATCTGTAGCTAATGAATTTGAACTGGCTATTGATGCGACGAATTTTGTCTTGTTCGTAAAGGTTGTAGATACGGTGCTTGATGATGATGAAGCTGTTTCTGAAGAAATGGCCGTGATCGATCCAAAAGTCGGTAATGTATCTGTTGACATGGTGCCGGAGAAGGTGCCATCAACAGAAACTGGAGTAGCCCCCGAGCTATCCGCGCCAACTCCATCGGCTGCCCTGCCGCCCATTGCTGACCAGGGAGTCCTGGGGCTGCCTGCTGGAGTAGCGGGTGTTGCAAAGGAGGTGTCGCCAGTACTTGCTACTGGTACTTTGCTGTCCAATGTGATCGCCAGTGGTAAGCATTGTCCCTTCCGATTGTATTTGTTTGAGTGATATTGTAGTCTTGACTTCAGCTTTATAGGCCTTGGCAAGAAGACAGCGCCGGTAGCTGTTCCTGCGGCACCCAGTACTCGGCCGCCTATCGCCGAGAAGAAACGTGTGCGATTGCCGCCACGTTCAACCCGGTGAGCTTTCTTGTCTGTTTGAATTACTTTGAGTTGGCTTGAAATCACGTAGTGACGCATTTTGGTGCAGAGATGCAGAGGAAACTATCCCTGTAGAAACAGGGGTAGGGCCGGGTCCCTCGACTACAATATCTATTCCTTTTGAGGATTTAGTCGTTGAGGAGGTTCCCTGGGTTGACGCCGGTCGTCTTGGAGCTACCATGTCGATGCTCCAAGATGTCATCCGTTTGGCGGAAGTTCCCGCCGCTGCATCGAGCTCAGAAAGTGCTGCCTTATCAACATCTACTGGCGGATCGCTGGCCGTAGTGGGTGTTGAAAAAGCCAAAGAAGCAACTGCTCCAGGTATGTTTCTGTAGTCTTGTTATTGTAGTCGTAGCAGGCGGTTGACTGATGATAAATGATGTAGGTGCCATTTTGGGTACAACTCCTCATCTTGCGAAAAGTACTCAAAGACCAGTGGTCACCCTGCCATCCAACTTGGAGTTCCAGAAGGCCATCGATGTTTTCCAGAGCTTCCAGGTAGATTTCCTTGTTGAGTTTGTCGCATGAACCGAGTAGTTGTGAGGCTTTAAACTCACCATTCCATACTCGGACCTTTTCAGGATAGAAGTCATCAACTGGAGCAGGAATGTGCCCGACTGATAGAAGCTCTGAGGGTTCATGAAGTTAGGGCGAAGTCTTTTGCCGTGGAATGCACGAATCACGCGGTTCTGCAGCAAAAACTGGAGAGCCGCTACAAGTCGCTGAACAAGAAGTATCAGGGTAAGTATTTTGCCCACTCTGAGTATGCCCAACTGTAGTCGGCTGTGATTGAACTTGTTGTCTTGTAGATCTCAAGAAGCAAGAGGCGGCTGCAAGGAGCCAAGTTCTTGACTGGAGAAACGCGCATGACCGAGTGGTGGATGAAGCCGAACATCTTCGGGCCGTGCTGACGGAAGCACAGGCTGCTTGCGAACATCAGCGGGACCGAAAGATGCAAAATGGCGTGATGCTTGCCATGGCCATGGTGGCATGCAGAGATCATACCCAGACCATGGGAAAACTTTGGGGCGAACTCCAAGAGCTAACTGTAGCTGCTGAAGACTTGGTGAACACCATAGCCCCTGCGGAAGAAGGCGCAGGGCCGCAATCACTAGTCGAGTGATTGAGGGCTGCCCCGAGTAGAGTAGAGGGACTTTGCAAGACTATTTGCAAACAGGTCCTTGCAGTTGTGAAGTCCTACTATCCGAGGGCAGACTTGGCGGCAGCTGGTGATGGCGTGGCTCGCAACTGCACAGAAGAAGCATATGCATAGTACCTCAAGGAGGCAGAGCCTATTGCATCGAAGATGTCGGAGTTTGTCTCTTTAGAAGAGTCTTGAGCTTTGTATGTACTCTTGTATTTGTGTCGAGTACTTTGAACTATATACTTTTGATAAATGAATATTTGGCCATTGGACTTGTTGCTTGAAGTTTGTTGTCTTGCGAAGAGTGGTTTTGCTTCATCTTGTCCGACCTAGAATGCTGGAGTCGGCCGGGCCTGACCCTCTAGGGGAGGAGCTCCGTCTTGCCCGACCCTGAGTCTTGGGGTCGGCTAAGCCTAACCCCTTCGAGGGTGGAAACTCCACTTCGCCCGACCTCAAGGGAAAACCCCGCGTCGTCCGACCCTGAGTCCTGGGGTCAGGTGAGCCTGACCCTTTGGGGGAGGAGCTCCGCCTCGCTCGACCCTGAGGGGGAAAACTCCGCCTCGCCCGACTCCGAGTCCTGGGGTCGGGTGCACCTGGCCCTTGAGCAGATGATCGGAGTAGTCCGAGCCCCTGAGATAATGGAGTGAGCGTAGGCCGCGCTTGACTTGGAGTAGTTCCGAGTGTCGAGTAGTCGCAACGCTGTCGAGTACTCTGCTTTTTGAGGGACACGGGTGTACTGCAGTCCTTTGTCCTTTGTGGATGCACGGGTGTACTGTACTCTTTTGTCCTTTGTGGGATAAGTACCGTCACGTGGGCAGAGTCAGGAGTTGTCAGACATTGATCATGGGTGCATAGTAACTCTTGGACTTGTGGTAGTTGTGGCTTTTGGCTATAAATAGAGCCATCTAGTGAGCGAACCAACTCAAGTTCCTGAGTAGCGATGGATTGCCTTCGATTGCTTTTGTTTGAGTGTAGAGAGCCATCAAAGAGTGCACCGGTGCTAGAAGATTCCTCATAGGTTGAGGTCACCTTCCCTTCACAGACTCCTGCGCTCGTAGGGATAGCTACAATGCTAGAAGAATCCTCATAGGAGGCTTCATCACGCGCCTCATCTTGCAGCTCGTGATCCAGTGGAGTACGCGCTGGAAGTCGTGAGTGATGGGTGATGAGTGCCGCGGTCTTCATCCCGCTCTCTGAGAGGTGGAGGTGTGGCCGTAGATTGGATTGGCTCCGCAAGGCTAGCAAAAGAGCAGCCTTGGTTCCCTCTAGGCGCGTCATGCCGGATTCATCGTTACCGCTGTCAAGGCAGTGGCAATGCTGGAGTTCCTGGCGTTGCCTTGGGTAGAGGACCTGGATATGGCTGCGTTTTGTGTAGCTTCCTTGCGTGTGGGCCCTTCCCTTTGTGGTCGGCAGACCTGAGTGGCCTTGTGATATAGAAAAGCCTGAGGCTTAAATGCAGCCCGCCAGTAGGCAGTTGCTTGTAGTCTTTGTGTATTCCGAGTACTTGTACTCGTATGTAACTTGATGTATCCTTGTTTCAGTAAAGGAATATTGATACGGAGATTTTGTATCAGGGCAGTGATCCTTGTTAAGCTGAAAACTCTTGTCGAAGCTGAGATATCTTGAAGTCGGTAGTCGGGAGGTTAGCCCGAGTAATAATCATGAGTTATTGCCTTGGAGTGATTACTCGGATGCCACTATGGGTAATAGCGACAGAGATGTTCTATATTCCAGGAGTTTGGTACTTGTTCTCCTGAGAGCTCTTGGAGTCTGTAAGATCCGGGTCCCGTAACCTTTGATACGATGTAAGGACCTTCCCATGGTGAATTGAGTTTATGCAACCCTGATGTGTCTTGGATACGCTTAAGGACCATATCGCCCGAGTTGAAAGATCTTTCCTTGACGTTGCGGTCGTGGTAACGCCTTAATCCGTCAAGGTACCTGGCAGATTGCACTAGTACCGCGCATCTTGTTTCTTCTAGACTGTCTATATCTGTTCGTCGTGTTTCTGTTGCCAGTTCTTCGTCGTATTGTTCAACGAATGGTGATTGCCACATGACATCAGCGGGTAATATGGCTTCCGAGGCATATACCAGGAAATACGGTGATAGCCCTGTAGTCTTGCACGGTTGGGTACGGAGGCCCCACAAAGCATTTGGTAGCTCTTTGAGCCATTTGCCACCTTTGGTGTTGCCCACGTCATGTAGTCTTTTCTTCAGGGCGTCGAGTATCATGCCATTAGCACGCTCGACTTGTCCGTTGGCTCGCGAGTGAGCGACCGAGACATAGCGGACGTCGATGCCGCTGTTCTCGCAATATTCCCAAAAGTCTTGATTATTGAAGTTTGACCCTAGGTCTGTGATAATCCTGTTGGAAAAACCGTAGCGGTGTACGATTTCATCCAAGAAGTCAAGGACTCGGTCTGCCTTGGGGCAAGTGACTGGTTTGACCTCGATCCATTTGGTGAATTTGTTGATTGCCACGAGTACTCTATTGAATCCTCCTGGCGCAGTTGGTAATGGACCTATCATCTCGAGCCCCCAGCAGGCGAACGTCCATGTTGGAGGTATTGTGACTAACTTGTAGGTCGGTACATGTTGCTATTTTGTAAAGAATTGACAACCTTTGCACTTCCGAACTAGTTGTTTGGCGTCGGCCAAAGCCATTGGCCAGTAGAAACCTGCTCTGAAAGCCTTACCAACTAGCGTCCTCGAGGAGGCGTGGTTGCCATAGATTCCTTTGTGAATTTCTTCTAGGATTTCTTGGCCATATTCTCTGGTGATGCACTTCATGAGTACTCCAGGTGATGCACCTTTCCTGTAGAGCTTGTCTCCGACTAGAACATTTTTTTTGCTCGCCGGAAGGTTTGCTCAGCTTGATTTTTGTCGGATGGTAACTGGTGATCTTTGATGTAGTCGATGAAGGGCGTCCTCCAGTCGACTTCTATCATCATGATTTTGCGGGAGACATCAGCAGCCGGGACTACTGGTGGTGTGACTTGTTCAGGTATGGACGGCTTGCGCAGTTCGTGTACAAAAATTCCTGCTGTAACTTCTGCACGAGTTGAGCCCATTTTGGATAAAACGTCGGTGGCAACGTTGTTGTCGCGGACGATGTGATGAAATTCCAAGCCTGAGAACTTGTTTTCCAGTTTACGGACTTCTTTGCAGTAAGTGTCCATGTTGTCCTTGTTCCGGTCCCACTCGTCATTGACCTGGTTTATGACGACTAGAGAGTCGCCGTACACCAGTAGTCGTTTGATGCCGAGGGAGATTGCGAGGCGAAGGCCGTGTAGCAGTGCTTCGTACTCGGCTTCGTTATTAGATGCTTCCCAGAATATTTGCAGCACGTACTTGAGCTGGTCTCCCCTGGGGGAGATGAGTAATACGCCTGCGCCGGCTCCTTCAAGTTTGAAGGTTCCGTCGAAGTACATTATCTAATGTTCTGGTCGTTCGACTGGTATTGGAACTTGATTTTTAGTCCATTCAGCTATGAAGTCGACCAAAGTCTGAGACTTGATGGCTGTCCTTGGCTTGAAGTTCAACATGAGAGCACTGAGTTCAACTGCCCATTTGGAGATTCTACCCGTGGCATCTCTGTTGTGGAGAATTTCGCCGAGCGGGTTGTCGGAGATGACTGTGATGTTGTGCTCTTGGAAGTAATGGCGCAGCTTCCGGGAGGTGAGCAAAATAGCGTATAAGAGCTTTTGTATCGGTGAATACCGAGTTTTGGAGTCCGAGAGTACTTCGCTGACGAAGTAGACAGGTCGTTGGACCTTGTAAGCGTGGCCCGGTTCAGACCGTTCGACTACTATTGCCGTGCTGACGACATGAGTAGTAGCTGAGATGTATAGGAGCAAGTCTTCGTTCGGAGAGGGAGCGGTGAGTACGGGAGGCTTTGACAAGAAGTCTTTGAGTTGTGTTAGTGCCTCATCTGCCTCTTCCGTCCATTTGAACTTGTCTTGGCGTTTGAGAAGCTTGAAGAAAGGTAGTCCCCGTTCTCCAAGTCTTGAGATGAACCGGTTGAGAGTGGCCATGCAGCCTGTGAGTTTCTGCATATCCTTAATGCTGGCTAGTGCCTGCATGTTTGTGATGGCAGAGAGTTTTTCCGGGTTGGCCTCAATGCCGCGATGGCTAATGGTGAACCCGAGTAGTTTACCGGAAGGTACTCCAAAGACGCACTTAGTAGGATTCAGTTTCCATCGGAAAACACGAAGACTGGAGAAAGTTTCCTCCAAGTTAGCAATGAGTTCCTCCCGGTTTCTTGTTTTGATGATGACGTCGTCGACATAAGCTTCGACATTGCAGTGAAGTTGCTTTTCGAAGCACATCTGTATGGCCCTTTGATAAGTTGCTCCTGCATTTTTTAGTCCGAAGAACATTGTTTTGTAGCAGAAAGCTCCGAAGGGCGTGTTGAATGCTGTTTTTGCTTGATCTTCTTCTTTGAGGCTTATCTGGTGATAGCCGGAGTAGCAGTCGAGAAAGCATAGCAAAGCACACCCAGTGGTGGAGTCAACCACTTGATCGATCCTGGGTAGCCCGAAAGGGTCTTTTGGGCAGTGTTTGTTGAGGTCGGTGTAGTCAACACACATTTTTCATTCGTTGCTTTTCTTACGAACAAGCACAGGATTGGCGAGCCAGTCAGGATGAAAGACTTCTTTGATGAACCCTGCCGCGAGTAGCTTGGCTAACTCTTTTTTGATTGCTTCTCGTCTGTCCTGAGCAAACCGGCGTAGTCGTTGCCGTTTTGGAGTAACTTTGGGATCGACATTGAGAGAATGCTCGATCAGTTCCTTGGGCACACCTGGCATGCCAGCCGGTTTCCAAGCAAAGATATCATGGTTAGCTCGAAGGAAGCTGACGAGCGCGAATTCCTATTAGGATCCAGCCCTGCTCCGATCAGGGCTGTCTTGGAAGGATCACCTGTCTGGAGGTCAACTGATTTGAAGTCTTGCTCACTGGCGGCTTTCACCTTTGTAGACCCGGACTTGTTTTTCGGGATTTCTAGTTCGTTTAGATTAAGCTTCTTTGAAGCTGTGAAGACTTGTTGCATGGGACTGGGTGCTTGAGTAGTCGCAGCAATTTCCACAGCTTCAGTGTCACATTCGTAGGATCGTCGTAGATCTCCTCGTAGCGTGAGCTCCCCCTTGGGGCCTGGTAGACATAATGTGGTATGGCCATGAACTTGGCGAGTGCTGGCCGTCCGAGTATAGCATGGTAAGATGTCTCAAAGTCTGCGACTTCGAATCTGATGTACTCGGTACGGTAATGTTCTTTAGTGCCGAAGGTGACTGGAAGGACAACTTGTCCTAGTGGTATAGCCGCGTTTCCAGGCACGATGCCGTAGAAAGGTGAATCCATTGGGGTAAGCATTTCAGTAACGTCGAGGCACATCTTCCTTAATGTCTTGGCGAAGATAACGTTGAGGCCGCTTCCGCCGTCGATGAGTACTTTGGTTAACTTTGATCCTTCCACAACTGGATCCAGGACTAGTAGGAAACAGCCTGGTTCTAAAAATTTTGTCCATTGATCCTTTCTGCTGAAAGAAATTGGAACTTCTGACCATTTTAACAGTGTAGGGTCTGTTGGTTCGATGGCCATGATCTCCCTGAGTACGAGTTTGTTGGCTCGTTTGGATGCAGTGCCTGGGATATCGCCGAAAATGACGTTGACGGTTTTTGAAGCTATCTGGAAGTCGCCTTCTTCATCTTCGTCATTGCGGGCTTTACTCTTACCCTTATCTCTATTCTTGGTGTACTCTTCAGGGGGTTTTGGTGCGGGTAAGTCTTGCATGACTCGCGCATGCTGTAGCAGTCGATCGCCGAGTGCTTGCTAGTCGGATGCCATGGGCACTGCTTTTTGAGTAGCGCAGTGAAGGTTGGCCCTTCATCGTTTCTGCGGTGTCCCTTTTTTATGGCGGCAACAATGTTGTCGGGCTTCCTTTTGCGATTGGGGTTACTCGAATAGGTGTTCCGAGCATCGTTATGCCGAGTTCTATCTGGGTCATTGTTTTGGTTGTTGTTGCGTTCGCGGTTACGGTGGGAGCCGAACCATTCTCGCTCTTTGTCTTCTTCATCCGCCCACTGTTGCACCATGACTTTGAGTTCTTTGACATCGGCTGGTCGTCGGCAACCGAAGTCTTGGTATGTTCGTCGATCATAGAGTCCATTCTGGAAGCACTCAATGACGTCTGTTTCGGAGATGTCGACTATGGTAGCCTTTTTTTCGAAGAACCGTCGCAGATAGTCGCGTAGGGTCTCACCTTCTTTTTGTATAATTTGACGTAAGTCGATCTTGTTGCCTGGTCTAGCCATGGAACCGGCGAAGTTGTTGGTGAAAGCCTTTGTCAAGTCTGCCCAAGAGTCAATGGACTTGGGTTTGAGTGACTCAAGCCAGGTCAGTGGTACGGGTTCCATGCATATGGGCAAATGGATAACTTTGGTGTTGTTATTGCCCCCAACTGCTTGGACGGCTAGCGAGTAACATCGTAGCCATTGAATTGGGTGTTGCTTGCCATCATATTCGGTGATTCCGGTTGGCTTGAACTTATCGGGTAATTTTGTTTTCATTACCCGGTTTGTGAAAGCAGGAAAATGGTTGTAGCTGTCAACTTCCCGTTCGCGCCGACTGTTGAGAATTTCTCGCAAATCACTGAAGTTGGACAATTCGTGGTTATTCCGAGTAGGACGGATATTTTTAACCGAGTTGGTGCAGCTGACCTCACCAACATCCTTATGTCGAGCATGGGCCTTATGCTTGCTTGGACCTTGGCTGTGTTGCCGAGGTTGGTTGACTGTGTTATCGATTCGTGGGGCAGCGTTTTTGTCTGCAGCTCCCCTGCTACCTTCTTGATGAGATGTGATACGAGGAACAGACGAGATTGGTGATTCTTTGTCGAGTAGCTTGTAAGCTTGCTCTGCGAGTTGTGCGATCAGTCCGTTGCCGCGCTGCACGAGTTGAGCTGTAGCTGTGTTATCCTTATCCTGAGGCATCAATGTTGTTAAAAGGTTGATTGAGGCGATAGTCGCGAGTGGAGTATTGTGCTCCTGAGCCTGTACTGCGTTGAAAGCCCTTTCAAGGTTTGTGATGGGAATATTTGTAGCCATCAACTGTCGTCGCTCGGCTCGAGTAGCATTGCGCGCCCTTCTTTGGTTGCGCTGCTCGGATGTTTCACCATGAGGGGCGTCAGTTGTAGACTCATCCTCGGAGATGCTGTCGATTTGTGCTAACCGCCTGGGGGTTCTATTCTGGCTAGTACCCGGGTTGTTATTCTGAGAAATAACAAGTATCTCCCTGTCCGGGTAGTAGCTTCCAGAGCTTGACGTTGCAATCTCTACGGAACTTTCCTCGCGGTTGGAAGTGAGTGGAACGCCTTCTTGGTATGGTAGGTTGTCTATATGGGCGACGAGGCGCGAGTCGTGGTCACGGTCGAGAAGAGATGGTAGCAATCCCGGCCAGTGGACAAATCTGCCTTGTGATGTCGAAGTTATTACCAATCCTTGGGCTGGACCAGATAATGGTATCTCTGGTGAATAGGACGAGTCGGAGTCGACGTCTTCATCATGCCCGAGTTCGGATCGGGTTCGAGCAAGAAAACCTTGGTAGACTTTGGTTGCGTTGCGGAGTCCGTGCGGGAACCGCTTTGAAGTCGAAACTGACTTGGATACCGGCTGAGACCGGCAAGTCCGAGGCGAGTCCGACCCTGAGTCCTAGGGTCGGCTGAGCCCGACCCTTTGTGTGTGAAACTCCGCCTCGCCCGACCCTGAGTCCCGGGGTCGGATGCGCCCGACCCCTTGAGGGTGGAACTCCGCCTCGCTCGATCCTGAGTCCTGGGGTCCGGTGCACCCGACCCCTGAGCGGAGGGTTGGAGTAGTCCGAGGCGAAGTCGAATCCGACGCATAGTCGAACTCGAACTCGTCGACTTTGAAATCTTGGTTTTTTCTGATCAGATTTTCTGGTTTCTTCTCCTGAACGTCGACGATCTGCCACCGGAACGATCCCGAGCCTTCGGCGACGCAAAGCCAGGATCCGAAAATGAAGATGGCGCTGGCTTCGATGAAGAAAACGGGCCTGATGATGACCTTTGCCATTGAGTTCGCGCTGAGAAACTCGACGAGCTCCCCTACCTGGCGCGCCAGCTGTCGGTGTTTTAGACCGGCAACCCGCCTAGGGGGTACCCTAGGTGGTCTTTTATGCGGTAAGGGTCATCGAGAATCAAGGAATCAATGGTGATGCAAGGAACGCGATTTAGACAGGTTCGGGCCGCTAGATCGCGTAATACCCTACGTCCTGTGTGTTGGTTTGTATTGAGGTGTCCAGGTCTTATCCCGATTCTCCCTTTGAGAGGGGTCCCTACCCGCCCTTATATACACGGGAGGGCAGGGTTACAAGTCTGAGTCCTAGTCGGGTACTATTATAGAGTTCTACTCGGTAATGGCCCGAGTAGTTTTCCATAAACATACTTGACTAGTCCGAGTAGGATACGCCCATCCTTGTTCTGATCTTGTCCGAGTACGTCCCTTGGTGGGCCGTCCAAGGCCTACTCGTGGACCTGGGGTGTATGCCCGACAAAAGGGGCACCCTTTACTCCCGATTGCTTTTACCAACCGGGAGTAAAGGGCCTGTCCCGCACCTGGCGTGGCAAGCCCTTTAGTCCCGGTTGGTGTCACCAACCGGGACTAAAGGGGGACCTTTACTCCCGGTTGAAAGACCCGGGACTAAAGACCCCCCCCTTTTATCCCGGCCCGGATAGATTTTCGGGAGATATGCACCCTACCACCCGGGACTAAAGGCCAATTCTCTACTAGTGATAATATTCATATTTTGTTCTTAAATATTTGTCATTATGATACATGATTATTAAAGAAAATGAAGATTTTTTAAAAAATTAAAATACCACCATTCTTAACAACGCACCGAAAAATCAACAATTCTAAATACATATGAGCATGTAATCTCCATAAGGAGTACAAGCTTTGTACATTTTGAACGTTGTGCGAGTTCATAGTTCTACTCTCATCATGGTTCATGACATAATAAACGACGTGTCACTTCCTAGATTTTGGTTACAAGAAAGTCACTGCTCGGTTAACATATATAGGTATTTAATAACTGATCACACATATTCATCTAAGCAAATATGAATCAATAACTGGTGCTCTTGTATGACCATTTTAAAAGTACACATGCCATCTTTTTTTATGTATCAACATAAATTTCTCTTGTATATAAAATATTTATCAAGAAACATCTTTAAAAGTACTAAAGTAGCAAGATTTATGTGATCTCTATATTATATCGCAGACATTGTATATCTACTAGATTTTGATAACATTCTAGGAGTTTTGTTTATGAGTTAAAGATATTTAAAGATGGCAATCGACAAGCTATATTAGGTTAATACTTTTGAAGACATAAAATATGCTTTAAACATTTTTACAAAAATAGGTAGGATAACCTTAAAAAGATGAGTTCATGATTGTTATATAAAAAATCTATAGGCTCCAATATTATTCTAATAGAAAAACCATATTTCTTTAACAAAGTTTCTTGTTTGTGCTTTTAACTCTTGGTTTATATGCAATCAATTCAAAATATTTGTAGACCAACATGCTAACAATATCTTCAGGCTAATGCATGATCAATGTTGTTGTTTGCATAGGATAGCATCGAAGAGCTGCTAAGTTACACTCTTGTGGTTTTGTTGAGATTGACTAACAATACATAAATATTCTCCCTATGTGTATGTGATGGTATGAATGCCTCTTGATGTTGTGGTAGAAGTTCGAATTCTTTCTAATATTATTTGGTATCCTCCACGTCAGTCTTGGCAGTCGTGGCTTCCTATCCACTCGATCAGCCTGGGATGACCTCCTCTGCTCGGATCTAGCATTTCCTCCTCCCGTCTTCCACTACTGGCATTATTGCCTTCCCTCTTCTACATCCATGTATATACGTTCTGGTGTTGACTAATGAGAACACTGAGGTAGCCATGCCCATGGATGGTGAAGGGACCGTGACACCCTAAGAGCGGGGTGAATTGAGTGTTCTAAAAACTAAAGCTCCAAGCACACATAAAAATCTATTTCAATCTCTATCTAGATACGCACTAGATTTTTTCTATGCGTTGCTATCGCTACCGTAAAAGAATTTTGTACCCTAGGTTCCAATCATATAAACTGCACATGGCAATTCTATAAAATGTAGAAGGTGAATGAGGTAGGGAAGGCAAATTCCCAGCACGATGACACGACAATTTTTCCGAGGTATCAGAAAGCAAAGTTTTCCACTAGTCCTTGTTGTTGGATCCCTTCTTAAAGGGAATGTCTACGCAAGAAAAGCTCGCTGGTCAAATAACTCTGTAGGATAGCCGACGTGCCTTCCCCATGCGCAAATGGGTCTCTGCCTAGCTGTTGACGGCAGTAAGCACACCAGTTTGAACTGCAAGCGCACTAATCAGTTTTAGCTTTTCCCTTAGAGTATTCCCCCACGGTTTATCAACTCGTGGAAACAAGGTCACATGATCTAGACTAACTAAGCATCAGGGAACATGATTCAAGTTGCAAAGTGATTGTGAATAGGTATGAATAGACATGGATAGATTAGAAGCATGAGCAGATATGAACAAGAGGTAAATCATCTAGAGCAAAGCCTAGACTATATATATGCATATGTTGTAGTTCTAGCTAGATGGCAAGCAAACACATGGTTCTCATTCAAAGTATCTTTAAATTACCACCTCCAGTCTGACTCCCGAAGACTCCCACCTTATACAGCATCAGATCCTATCACGATCCTGCCTATCAGCACAAGCCGTCTAAGGGCATGAATAAAAAGCACATGTCTAGCAGTTATGATAGATCAGGCATGCAATTCTAGTCACCATGACTATAAGAACACCCTATGCAATCTACTACATAAATAAATTGGAATAAACAAACTCATAATAGGAGAAATCATAAAAGGAGACATATAGATAGCTATTGAATCAGAACTCATCCATTACTTTACCATGAATGATTGTTCATCACAAGATCTCCACCAAGGCCATACCCACGACTTGTGAATCCTAGATCCAGAACTTCAGCGTGGATCTTCCTCGCAGGGTGATCACGCCGGCCAGAGCCTAGCCTAAGCTAGCCTCCGGTCAACTGCACGGTCCTCAGCTCTCTGTAGATGGTTGACCCTCAAGTTCCTCGCCTTCTTCTGCTTTGAATATGAACTCCCCCTCTTGGGGGTGCCTAGGGGGTCATATTTATACCCTGGGGAAGCCTTGGGGCGTGCTCCACCTTCCCTTGCACGAGCTCATTACTTGAGAGTTAAGCAACCTTGATTTCCATAAAATCTGACTCACCCAAAATTTCCTTTTACGTAGCCCTTCCTTCCTGACATCATATCTCCCACGTTCGGACTCCAAATAGGGCAAATCCGGTGCCTAAATTGTGTAGCACAAAAAGATCTTCAACTTTGGTATTCATTGCTTTCCCTGGAAGGAAATAAAGTTAAGGTTTCCAAAATAGCGTCGCAAGATAATCTGTCTGATTTCAGACTTTTCTGCACAACTTATATTTCGGGGGCCATATCTCCTAGCTCCATAATTCAAATTATGCTTTCCATATGTTCAAATCAAAGCTCTCAACAATCGCCACAACTTTGGTAGTCAAACTTTCTTCATTAGAGGTTGTTTATGTCTCCTAATCTGCATCGAAAGATCATGCTATCTTGGGCTGCGTGAATATCTCTAGGGTTGACTTGATCTCATGGATAACTTTTCAAAACTCCAATTTCTTCAAGCTTAAGTCTCCTCTGGTGTTCAGGAACCTTATTTTCACTTGCATGTGGGCCTGGCTCGATGATAACCTCGAGATAAGGATGGATCTTGATAACTTTCAAAGTGCCGCTTGCCTTCATCTTGATCTCGAAGTTAACTTGCCATATATTGTGAAACTTAGCCTCTTAGTCATCTTAGAGGAGTCCTCGCGTGAAGATAAGCATGAATGGGGCCTTGGGGACCCTAGGCCGATTGGCCTAGGCCCTTTTTGGGGCCTGGGCTTCATTTTTCTTTGGGTTATTGCTTGTTCTGAGCCTGATTCAATTATGCTCCAATTAAGTCCAATTTCTTGCGAAAACATAATGTCCTCCAAAATACAATGCATATGCAAAAATAGCCCGATTATTGAGTATGATCAATACCCATGATATCATTTGTAGCGATGAAAACGGATGAACAAAATCCCGTTACCGCTCGTCCGTTTTACCGTATTTGTCCCGTATTTGGAGATAAACGGAAACGGGACGGTAAAGTCTGGTAACGGTACGGGAAACGGGATAGGGGTACCTGGTAAGAGTATGGTATACGGTTGAGGGGGTATCCCATCCGTATTTGTAGGATCCTTTTTTCAACCAAGATGGTCCCGTATTCATCCCGTTTCCAATTAACTGGGATAGGCCCACTACCTCATTCGTCCCTGCCAAACCCCAATCGGCCCAGGCCCAACAATCAACCCTAGGTCACTCGTTGCCTGGCGTCTCAAGGTCTCAGGGCTCAGGCTTGGCGGCGTCGCAACTCTGAACTCCCCATTCTACCTTGCATCTCGCTCTCGCATCTTGCCAGACGCCAGTCGCCACTCGCCACCCACACATCCTGCCGCCGCCAGCCCCTGGCTCTGGCTGGCCCCCTGGCCCCTTCCGCGTGTGCGTGCGCGGTGCGCCCACCGGCCACCGCCACCTGCCCCTGGCACGCCCGCTGCCCACAATCCTGCACGGTAGGCCCCCGCACGACCACCGCCGTCAGCCTACCCCTGGGCCCTTGCCCCCGCACGCCTGCACCGCCGGGCGCCGGCACACGCGGCATGCCCTTGGCCTCCTGCCGCCACTGGCCCCTGGCCCCCTGCCGCGTGCCATTCCCGACCGAAGGAGGAGTGGAGAAGGATGCCGTGCAGTGAAGTGTTTATTTGTGATGTGTTTATTTGTTCAGATGCCAAATATATTCCTTCTATTCTGGCTGACCTTCAACCACCAGAGACCACTCCTATCTCACCTGAGAACCCCCTGAATGATGAGGTATGTCTCGCCCGATTTATGTTTAGAATACTTCGTAGTGATGAACTGTTCAATCACTATGGTTACCGTTACTGTTATTTCAGCATACTAAACACTATATCTTGATTCTTTTAGAAACAAGGAATAGAAAGTGATCCATACGAGATGAATTGAGAGGGTGAGTTGTGACAGTTTGGAAGAAATTTGTGGCTGTCTACTATCTTGTGGCTGGAAGAAATTTGTGGATGTCTACTGTCTTGTGGCTGATTTGTGGACTAGAACTAAAACTATTTGTGGACTTGTGGTCTTCATTTGTGATTTGTGTCTGATTTGTGGACTAGAACTAAAAATATTTGTGGACTTTTAGCTTGTTGTATATTGTCTATGTCTTTCTGAGTTGCTGTTGCCTATTTGCCTGGGGCTGGCTGTTGTTGGTGTGGCTGCTGGGTGGTGTTGATGCAATGTGGCTGCTGGCTACCTGGCTGGGTGCCTGGGAGGCTAGGAAGCTGGCGTTGGTTTGCTGTTTGCAGACTTGGTGGCGTGTGGTGTTGGTTTGCTAGCGCTTGGTGTTGGTTTGCTGGGCAGCTGGCTGTGGCGGAACCGTCCAAATTAACATGGCTAAAGCACACTTAAGTCGCTTAAGATGCGATCATGTACTTTAAACAAGTCAGCTTGGTCGCCCGTCGGATTTCATCCGATAAACCACTTAACTCAGGATCGAGAAAGCAGAGCTCAGACGAAGGTGAGTGGTTCCAGAGATTACAATAATCCATCCAGATTAAATAAGTGCATCAAATTATTACAACATCAAATTCGAAATTCAAACATAAATTGCAGAGTTCAGGCAACAGAAATAACTAGGCGGAAGCTAACATCATTGTAGGATATCATGATGAAGCCGATCATGACATCAGTGATCCCGGTCCTCACCGTCCGAGGAGGGATCCCACTCAACCGTCCAACCAGGAGGAAGTTGGAGAGGCCAAGTGCCAATTGCAGCAAACTCAGGGGCGTCAACATCACCTGAAAAGATGTGCCACAACAAGGCTGAGCGACTACGCTCAACAAGACTTAACCGACCGGTGGTACTATTCCACCAACACCTAGACATGCAAGCTTTTTGGCTCTAGGTTTGGTTTTTGCCAAAAGCAACTAGTGTGGGTCCTTACTTTCAATATTTTAGCCATAGGTTCTATGTTCATTTAACAATCTAAGTTAGCCACTATACTAACCAAGCAAAATTTCCAAGCAATTTATGACAAGCATTAATATTAACATCACCATCAAGTTCCATTCTTACTCAGTGTAGCATAGCGATCAAGTAGTCCCAAACTGTGAGAGGCAGACGATTCGAATTTCTTAACCATGCATGGCGAACCTAATCTCACGACATCCGTGCACCACGAAGGGTCGCTTCACTTGTTCGTCGTCCCCATCAATTTCCAGACCCGTGTCGGGCCCACTTCCCTTGGTACAATGCTCCATAGACCCGGCCTCTGCCGTTCTATGACCGCACTTATCACCACATGATGCACCAGGGGAAAATTTAGTTTCCAGAGATAGTGGAACGATGCGCTCACATCCCGGTTCAATCAGGTACTAGGCTTCCCCATCTCATACTAGGTATGAGATTAGTACTTTCAAACACTTGATCACGAACACTATCACATCTCGACCTTAGTCCGGCACCGTCCATCGTCCTTATAGTTGCAACATAAGTAAAGCAATCAACTCCTATAACTCGCGAGTGACAGGAAATCACTCAACTTTTACTGAGTCCTATTAAGCATTGCAACTACTCAGCCTATCATACTAGTGTTCAGATCAAAGGGTACTAATTCATGCATCTACGGTTTCAATCAATTCCTAAAAATGTAAATGCAGAATCAAAGCAATCAATTGTGTTGCAAGTATTTAAAGGTAGGAAATCATGCTCCGGGGCTTGCCTTCAAACTCGGGGTTAGCGAATTGGCCTTCGGCTTGCTCTGGCACGGGCTTGACTCCGGCTTGGTGCTGATCCGCTACGTCTTCTTCTTCGGGCGTCGGGTGCAGCTCGTACGTGCCGTCAGTGACGTTCAACTCTACATGAGGTGCAATGCAATGAGATGACAACTTTGATTTGATGATCTGAATGGCATTTCACATTTTATTATAAAGAAACTTGCTTGCAAGACACACTTATCGATTTCGTGTAAAAACAACACTTTCATGATTTAAACGCTCAGCTTCCTTGATGGTGATTGTGTACTCATAAATATAAAACACATTGACTCAACTTCAGATTAGAAAGTTCATTAAGTTTCTGAATGTCTTTTTGTACCTCTTCCAATATATCCTTTTTATCTTTATTCTTAATTAACGATTTCTTTATTGCACACAAATATAAGCCGGTTCATCTTCCAAATTTCGTTTGACTAACCAAACAGCAACAAAAGAAGGTGAAACTTTACCAGCAACCTATCCTTATTACTACTAAGCTACTGCAAAAAATTGGGGTCCATTAGAGGTGCACAAAATAATTAAAATTGGTATATTACCGTAAGGTAGAATGCAATTAACTTGTTTTAAAACAGAAACCATAATCAATCTGGATATGAAATTTAAATAGTGGGGTCTAGGGGTAAAACAGAGGTTTTGGTGAATTTTTCATGATTTTTAAAGAAGGACATCTATTTTATACATATTACTCCTATTTATCTCTCTCTAAAAAGAAGAGTGGGTTTTATTTAGTTTCAGATAAGGTTTCATACTTTCCTTGTGAACTATACTTCATCACTGATCCACTCCATGTGGTTTCACATTTTTCTCCTCTCTAGATTAAATATTGTGCAAAGATAATTTAAACCTTAGATTGTAGCTATAAAATTAAAACAGAGGCTTAACATCTGAACTAGGATCCAAATTATTTTTCCCAAGCTTCTAGTCTCTGAGACAAGCACTTAAGATTTGGATTTACCTTTTTAGCATTTTTCTGTGATTTGCTATGATTTAAAATAGCTTAAACAAGGATTAAATCATATAACATTAATTCTAATAGATACCGGTGCAAACTTATTTTTGTGTGAAACTACACAACTCAAGGATTCCAAAAAATCTTCATTTGCTATTTTAAGATTTTTCTACAATTTACTACGAATTTCCAAAGTTTTAGCCTTTTTAGATCTAAGGAAAAAGAAAATTCGAGGCAATCTTCCACTCGAGCCCCCAAGTCTAGGGTTTAAATGCGCAGAGGTCCCTGGATTTTGCGCCTACACCCCTGGACAAATTCCACCTTCAAACATAAAATCAGCCATTTAACCCATAACCCCTGACTCTCTTTTCTTTTCACAACCGTGCCCTCGCCCTTCTTCTTCCTCGGAACAGATCGCGCACAGGCACGGCAAAACACACACGGGCGCACACAGTCCGACCGGGAGCAAGGGGAAACGGCGCAGCAGCACTAGGGGTGAGCGGTGGTGCCATTCCCCAAGGTCAGGGGACTCCCTGAGCGGCGCAGATGGGGAAGAAGGGGGCGGCGCACAGGAGCTCCGCGGGCGGCGAGGAACGCCGTCGACATGAGCGGGAACGAGCGCGGAAAGTTGACCCAAAAGGAAAACGAGCGCAAGCATGACGATCAATATCTTACCACGGTTCCGTTTTAGTGGTTGGTTGGCGACGAGGATGGCTGGAAGAGGGGCGTTCATGGTGAGGCAAAGGGGCGGCGGGTGGAGTTCCTGGAGTTGGGGAAAACTCCGATTTCCAGCGGCTCCATGGACGGCGGACAACGGGGAGTGGTTGAAGGTGTGGCTGAGGAAGTGGAGGAGCTTCAGGCATGGGCTATTGGAGGGAACGGCCAAGGCACGGAGGACTTGGCCGGTGAGCGCACGAAGGTGCTGGAGCTCGGCAATGGGGAAAAACTTCTGAAGCTTGTAGTTTGGGGAGGCAAAGGTTCGGGGCAGGGCCGTTCTATAGGCGCGGCGAGGCATGCTTCTGCTGCTGGGGCCGAAGAGTGGAGCGAGGCACGTGCTGCTGGGTGGACAGGCCATGGCGGCGGCCATTGGCGTCGACGGGCGGTGCGGCAGGCGTGCAGGGCGAGGCTGGCAAGGCGCGCGGGATAGGGCAGGGCTTCGCGTGCGCGGGCGAGCGGGTTCTCTGGCTCACGCGATTGGTGACGCGAGCGCTCGAGGTGTCCTATCCCGAGCTCTGGTTGGCGGAGGCGGCGGTGTCCGGTCCACGGCGCGACGTCGCGGGGCAGAGCACCGCGCTTGCAGGCGAGACAAGGAGAGGCAGAGGAGCTGCAGGGCGCGCGGAGCTCTACTGGCCGCGGGCGAGCGTCGAGACGTCGTGTCGCGTCTGTGGGTTGGGCAGGGGCGCGGCGCGAGCGGACCGTCGCCACGGGGCGGGCGATGAGCGGAACGTGCGCGCACGCGAGCTGAGCACGCTCTGGCGCGAACGGGATTCGCGGGATATGAGATGGGCTGATCTTCGAGCGCGATTATCTTCAAAAACTGGAACTGAACACCACGCTCACACTTAAGCAAAGTTGTAGGCCTTCGAACCAAGTTCAAACTTTATTAAAGGATTTTTCTCAGATTACAAACCGGTTATGAGATAAAACACGTCAAAGTTTGGCAAAATCTGGAAATTTCAGACTTGGAACGATTTCACGTTTCTGTCAGGGTTGACCATTTTAGGTGTGTTTGACCTTGTTTTTGATACCCTTTTGTGCAGATTTTGGCCTAGCTCCAATAATCAAAGTTGCTAAAGGCTTGTAAGTCTAAAAGTTTTGTATAAGGTTCGGCTTGATCTTACATTTGGAAATGTGAGAAAAAGGGCTCCAAAGTTTGGATTTTTCATGTTTCCTTTACTTCGTCACTGATTTGAAATTCGAGTATTTGAACGTCTTCCGCTCAGATTCAACTCAAACGCCACATACAAAAGTTGTTAGAAAAGATGAGTTTAACAACTCTTAGTTGGACAAAATTTCAGGTTCTTATATAAAAATTTAACTTATGGCTTAATCACTTTTAAGCTCTTAGGGGCCAAAGTTGACCCTTGACTTGTTTAATTTCCTGTTAATGGCTTCATTTAGGCTTGAACAGGGTTTAGCTAACCTAGGGTTGTTACACTGGTGTTGGATTTGGAACATGTCAAGTCATCCCGGCGTATGGTCCCGGTTCCGTCCATTTCCATTTTATTACCACCCACATTTGTTCGTTTCTGTATACCCTTTTATCCCGCTTCCCATCCCGTTCCTGGCTGTCCCGCTCCCATTCCCGGCCCCGGTGAAAAAATATAGGACAGGACACGGTTAAGGGGTTATCCTGCCCGTTCCTGTCCGTTTTCATCGCTAATCATTTGTATGCTAATATTGAAGATAAACAGGGATAAAAGTGTGTCAAAAAGAGCATCAACACTAGCCTCTTCTGGATGCTCCTCGCCGCTCTTCACTTGGAAGAGCTTCGCCAAAATACCAAGAGCCTCTCCTCGCTTTCACATGCACCGGTGGGCACTCCACAAATATGGTTGGAGGGTTTCACAAGATTTACAAGCTTCTGGATTTATAATTCTTGGTGCGTGCAAGCATCAATAGCAATGAGGTGTGTAAAGCTCGTCTAACTCTAAGCTAATCCCTAAAGAAATGTGCTAAAAGGCCAAAACTAGCACTAAACAAAACCTAAACCTTATGATAATGGCCTTAATCTTCTTTCGAGCATTTTGGTGGATAGAGCACTTGTGTATATGTGGAATACAAGCCTATAGCTTCTCTAAGCTCTAACACTCTTCAAATGACCGGGCAATAGGTATTTATTGCCCCAACTCCAAGAGCTAGTCGTTGCTCCAATGACCATAAAAGCTACAGTCACCAACTGGTTCAGTGCACCTTAGTGTGCACCATCGAATGGATCAGTGGTCAAATCCAGCTAGCTGTTGAGCCACTGACGCCCCATGTATCACCGAATTCGGTGATACCTTTTGAACATCACCAAATGGTCCGGTGACTTCCTCAGTCGTTGTCTTCCTTCGCCGATCATCATTGACTCATCCACTGCCATGGTTCCTATTCCCACCGTATTAATCGGTGAGGCTATAAATAGGCTTCAAAACTTCCAGTGCTGATTTTGAGCTGATCGCAAGCCAAGCTGATCACACCGACTAATTCAATGGTGATCCACTGTGTCCACCGAATGGTCGATGTACACAGTGCACGCTTTCTTGGCACTGCTGCTGTTCCTATGGCCACTGACTAATTCAGTGACCTTCCTTGTCATCACCGTATGAATCAATGATTACGTCGATGCACTATCTTCAGCAAGATTCATTTCAATTCTTCACGTGTCTGTGTCCCGATTTCTAACCATCATTTGCACACCTTAGAATTTTTATTGTCATTTGGATGCCATAGAATTCTTCTAAGTCTTTTTTTTCTTGTTATTTTGATGGCTTTGAAATTCATCCTTAGGTCCTATAAAATACCTAAAATGTACATCTTGCAAACACATTAGTCCCAATAACTATGTTGTCATTAATACCAAAATCACTATGACCTAGGGCCATTTTCCTTACAGAGGGTCCTGGTGATCACACTCGATAGGAAATGCAAGCCCAAGTGGGAAGGAGTTGATTCATGAAAAAGATAGTTTGAATGAGAAATCATGAAAACATATGCCTACACTTCAACCCACCTAGTAGACTTATTAGCCCAACGCAAGAGATGAATACAAGGGATACGGTAAAAGAGACATCATGAGGAAATAGGCATTGCCATGATTGAAGAGATCAATACCAGCTCAGTTACATCAATCCAAGATACCTGAGAGGAGGGGAGGACATATATAGTTTGTTCTATAGATTTAGGCTAAAATTTCAAGTTATGGCTTGTCACACCCGGTTTTAAAAATAAAACCGAATGCTACCTATATGTATGTCAGGATCTAGTTTCATATATATAGTAACATCATGAGTGAATAACAGTAACAATATCACGTAAAGGTAAATAATGACTTACGAGTCTATTAGAGATATACAGCTTAATCCTAGAAACAAAGGCTCCAAACTTTACTGGCAATCGACTGGGGTCTCGTACGCCTAGCACCAACTTCAGTAACTTCACACACCTTCTTCTGAGTAGTAGTTAGCAAGGGTGAGTACACTTATAGTTGGTACTCAGTAAGACCACAAGAAATAACTAGAATAACGATTTAATATTAACTTCAAGTAAATTAATCATGTGATTATCCAGGCCGCTCTTAACCGTGAGCATGATTGATATATCAGTTTTAGACACTTTACAGAGGTTGTACAACTTTACCCACAAGTCACGTAAAAATTTAAGAGAATTTTAAACCCAACTATGTTGTGCAAAGTAGGCACTTATCACACTACCGAGGTGTGATTGCATATGGACGCTACGAGGCATTTACAAAGACTTCCCTAGTGTGTTCAAATGCTTGAGGTTCTGCTAGACATGCCCCCTCTTATCACCAATCCAACACTAGAGTCCTCTAATTAGTTAGCGAAGACCAGAGCTATGTAGTTCTTGTGGTTGCACTGTTTTCCTAGGTGGTTGCTCCATGTTCCAATTAAAATTATTATGGTATTAATAATAAGCATAGACAGAAGGATGGTTAGGGACACTTGCCTTTTCGCAAAATAAATCCAATACTCAGAGTCTTCAACTCATGTTCTTGATACTCTTATCCTTCAAACTTATGGGATCTTCACATCTCTTGGACTGGCATTCCTTCTACTCGTAGCAGTGATCGGCACAAGCATACATAAACAAGCAAGCAAACAAACACAACTAAGAACAAAAACACCAATCAAAAGAAAAGCTTTAAAAGAGCACACTAAAGGATAGGGCTTGATTCTATGGCCACGCAAGCGACAAAAGAAATGTTGAAGACAGAACTATGGTTGAAAAGACAAAGCTATCGAGAGGTTTGAATTATAAAAATAAAAATAAAAAAACTATATGTTTGATCCATTTTAATTAAATAAAAATTGCACATAGGTTATTCCAGAGAAATACCCTATTTGTAATTAACAAAAAGTATATTTGAATATTGAAAATGTGATAAAGTTAATCATATTTTATTTATAAATTTCAAGTACAAGTTATGCCAATTTAACAATTATCTTTAGAAACACAGAGAATGTATAAGACATCTAATCGAATAAGCATAGAAGAAAAGCTTAAACTACGGTTTGAGGAAAATTAGTCTACAAAGAGAACAACTAGGCTACTGGGACAACAAACTAGTCAAAGCAAAACTAAACTAGTTAGCGGAGAAACAAACTAACAAGATTGGCTCTAAAGAGATGGCTGCAAAAGATTTGACCACAAAGAACTAAAAGGACATAGCTAACTCACAAAAGAGACAACTAGGACAGGACAACTATGAACTGGATCTGACAAATAGGATTCTAAGAGGAACATGAAACAAGCATGATAAGACAACTAAATAGGGAAATGAGCAGCACAAAACTACTCACATAAACATAGGTCTACTAGGCAGAACAGAAACTTTAAGATAAACTATTTGGCTCATTGAAGCACACAAACCATGCTTGAAAAGGAAAGGCTTGGTTTGATTTATGAAAGAACAGGGTCTGAGCTTGAACTGGGACCGGAAAGATCTAAAGCTTTATAGAAGACTAGATCTACAAAAGAGATACTGAGCTAAACCTGATAAAGGACGGCTATCGAAAAGATTTGCGTTTACGAGAGCACAAAAGACTGTATGCTAGGTTTATTTTAATTAGCAAAACTTATGTAACATATATTTTAGAAAGAAAATACCTTAAGTTGGAATTAATGCAAATTATACTTTATTCGCAAAAATTGAGGTAAATCCTAATCAAGTTTTATTCATAAATATTCATATATATACCAATTACACACTTAACTTTAGAAAGGTGAAAATAGCTAATCGAATTAATACATATGTCGTGTTGTGCTAAATAAACTTTATTTAGAAAACATATTCATATTGACATTAGTCATTTTATCAATAATTAAGAAAAACTGAGTTATAGCTTAACCGTATTTTAACTATAAATATTGAAGTATAAATTATACCATTTAAGCATTTAACTTTAGAAAGGCTAAACTATGTGAAACATCCAAACGTATATGATTCAAGGGGATCAAATTGTTACTGAAAGCATATTCACGTTGGTATTAATCAAGTTAATATTTATTTGTAAAAGTGTGTATAAAAGCCTAATCAACTTAAAATTAGAGAAGTTGATTCAATATTGAACATTAAGAAAATTAATATCAGTTTATAAAAACCGATATACAACCTAATTAGCTTTTATTTAGAAAATCATATGAAGGTAAGCATTAACCAAATTAACATTTATTATGAAAAAGCGGTGTATAAAACTAAGTAGATTTTAATTATAGAAGACATGTTTAACAAGTATTAATCAAATTAATATTAAATTTATTTTCTAAAACATGCATGATGGACAACATCGCTACCAACGTGTAGCTTATGTTAGCTGAAACGTAGGAGGGATAGGTTAAACAAGGTTTGAGGGATCTAGATGTGATTAACAAGAGATCTGGAGGGCTAGCAAGGAAGATTAGCAAGACACATGGAATAGTGCTCGCTATTAGGTCAATGCATAGGGTTAGATTTGTTAAAGTGCTTAGGTTGGACTGGGTTGCAGAAACCTAAACTATCCAGGAGCCTTTCTGTATATTGGAAAGACATAAGAAATAAGCCAAACAATACAAGGTTCTTCAGGGACCTTGAAGCAAAAGCTCATAGAGCTGACTCCTATGGCCGATGGACGGCTCTCGGCGGTGAAAGCGCCAGCGGTCCGGTGACCTAGGGGCTCAGGCAGGTGACGCAACTAGGAGAGGAGGCCGAGAAGGGTTTTTGTGTGTTCTCACCAGCGGTGAAGGTCCACGATTTTGGCCCGAATTGTAGGCGGACGGAGGAGGTGACGACAGGCTCAATTTTCTTCAAAACGGCATCGCTCCGGAGCATGTCGGGGACAGGAAGCGACTAGCGGACGAACGGCTCAGCTCTGACTTCCTGGCGACGTCCACTTCCTCCAGTGGTTCTCCAGGCGTGGTGAGTCAGTGATGGCCAGTGGTGCTCTAGAAGATGAAATCAACAATGTTACGAGGAGCTCGGGCCTCAGTGCGACTGCTCAAGTGGAAGAGGAGGTCTAGAGGCGGGCTCACCGGCGGCAGGGAGAGACCGAGGCGGCCGGAATTTGAAGGCGCGTGGTGCAGTTGGCGTTGGTGGCTCAGGTCTTCACGCGGAAGCCGGGGCTAAAGCATCAGAGGGGCTTCAAGACTGGGCGGCAAAGCTTCATCTTGACGAGGGTAAGCTTGTGGTGGTGTCAGCGACGTCCAGCGGTCGAGGGAGGAGGAGGAATCGAGCGGGTTGGCAGCCGGCTGCAATGCTTTACTCCGGTTGCTACTGCGGGCGGTGGTGGTGCAACGCTGCGTGAGGAAGGCGAGGAGCGAGCGGGGGCGTCAAGGCAAATAGGGTATAAGGGCTTCGCCCTTTATAAGGCTGCGGGTCGCGTCTTAGCGTGGTGCGCATGCCAAGAAAGGCCTGGTGGCGGAGCTGCTATGCCGTGCCGTGCGGCGAGGTTGAGCAGATAGGCTCCAACTGGGTTGAAGATTGGGCTTGGTTAGGAGTGGGTCGGGCCCAATGCTCGGCCTAGAAGAAAAGGATTTCTTTTCTCCCTTTTGCAGAAATAATTCCAGTGAAAGAAAAATTCAGAGAAATCTAGAAAATTCATTTAATTCACAAAAAATACTCCAAAAATTTCAAGAAAATTCTTAGAGATATATTGAGATACGTGAGGTCCAAATAAAATATTTGAAACTCATGAAAAATAATATAGAGCCTTCTAATAAATAGATTTAGCTCTTGGAAAATGAGAATAAACTCCAAAAAAATCTGGAAAACTTTTAGATAAACCTAAACTTTGTTTAAACACACTTTAAAACCTTTACACTCATGAAACACCAAGATGCATCGGCATGAATGCAACACACACGGGACAACCTTATTTAATTTTGAACAACAACGAATTATTTTCCCTATACTAAATTTCCAGTCAAGAAAAGAAATGTTGGAAAATTTTAAAATTATGAGAAAATTATTGTTTAATTATTTTTCTAATCACATCCTGAAATCCAAAAATTTTAGGGTGTGACATGGCTTGGGCTTCCATCCTTGCTTTGTGATTAGTTCGAAGGTGCTATGGCTGTAGGACAAAGGCTTATATGTTCGTTCCACCCACGCTCAGCTAGCAAATTGGTACTAAACATACGCACACAACACTCATGGGCCAGTACTGGCCACAACCAAATTGGGCCGGTTGTCATATACACCCTCCCACAAAGGACCTAATGTTCTCATCGGTCCAACTTACCCATACTTGGGCAAATATCCCGTAACGCCCCCTCTAAGCGCATGACCGAACGTCTAATGCCGACGCCATATGAGATGTTGTGTGTCCTATCTAGGTCCACACGCGCAATGCGTGGTATGCCCACATGTGTCCCACAAAGTTTTTTTTCCCGTATTCTCAGCTTACAAGCTAAGAAATGCTAAAATGTGAGAAACCATATTAAGTGTTATAGGTTCAATGTCATATGAAGAACATATGCATTGGACTTCTATGCTCACGAAATCTCGCAACTTTCAATTTTCCCTTTGCAAAACAAATGATCTACCAGACCCAGACCCGGTCCTAATTGGATCCAAACGTTCATCCGGTCCCCAGCTTCCCAATGTCCCATGATGACGAAATAATTGTTTGATTGCTCAGAACTCTGGGCAGAGATGCCCTCATCATTTGTATTGTCAATTTCATTCTGTCTAGTGCTAAACGATGGACCTACTACACTAGTACTCTGAGTCTCTGGCCTATCAACTTCACACACTGCTGCCCCCCGACATTTGACCACGCTGACAAACTGCCCCGCAGCCTGCCCGGCCGAAGACCCACCACCTGTTGTGCGCTTGTGCCGTCAGCCCCGGCGGGGACGACGCGTCCAAAGCGATGGTATGGGGGCGTCGGCGACGAGGACCGGTCTCGGCGCGCGATCCCATCTCGGCCTGAAAGTTTCGCTGGAACCCTTTGGCCAGACGCGGCTACCGGGCGGCCCCGATTATTGTACTGCCGCCGGCCAGCCGCTGCTGTGGTACGCTGCAGGCCTGCAGCCCCTGCAGGAGATGAAACATTAGTTACAGTTGGGGGCCGAGGGCGACGTAGCTTCGCGCTGGCGCGGCGTGGGTTTATTCCCTGGGCCGCTAAAGGTAAAACCGATCGATCGATCGGCAAACAGCACCTGTTCTGCTCCGTGGCGATGCGCATGCAGATGTCCTTGTTCGGTTGTTGATTTGCCGATGCCTTTGCCTGCTGCCTGAGAATTTACCGCCAAAGCCGACGAACTGTCACCGTTGGGCGCGCATCTCGGGACAGGCCGCATCATGCATGACTGCATGAGAATATAACTTTGAGAGAGGTCCATGCCATGCCGTCTCGTGGGGGCCGACGTGCGCGCAACCCACCGGTTCGATCGTTTTCTATCGCCAAAGGTTCCTGAAACAAGCTAGCAGCAGCAAGCGGAACCGCTTGGTATAAGAAATGGTGGCGTCTCGTATCTCTCTATACGGGATGCAACTGGCTGCCGTGAAGGAAAATGCATGTCCTTGTCCTGTGTGACTGTCTCTGGATACGGTGGATGTATCCATCAACAGTGGA